>NC_090032.1:6706511-7006511 GCF_037176765.1 Anolis sagrei
TTGAGGATGTACCCAAGAATCAATCCATCCATCCATCATCCATGCATCTTACTTCTCTGCTTGAGGCTGCACCCAAGAATCAATCTGTCTGTCTATCTATCTATCTATCTATCTATCTATCTATCTATCTATCTACCTACTTACCTACCTACCTACATACCTACCCATCCATTCATTCCCGTATTTATCAAATCCCAGCCTATCCTATCTTTCTATCTACCCACCCATCTATCCATCTAGCTTAGTTCCAGCCTATCCTACCTACCTACCCACCTACCTACCCATCCATCCATCCAACCCACCCATCCATCCAGAACCAGATCAATCTATCTAATCCCTATCTATCTATCTATCTATCTATCTATCTATCTATCTATCTATCTATCTATCTATCTATCTCCAGCCTATTATCTCTGTCTGTCTGATTTTAAAGCAATCTGGATTTCTCACATCCTGGAAGGACGTGGCTTCTCTCTCTTTCGGAAGATTAAGAAACAGAAGTTAATAATTCAATTAACGAGTAAAAAGACCGAAACGGAGGAATTAATCGTTCGGCTCATAAGCAAAACGCTCGAATGACGTGACCATTACCCGATGGCATTGGGTCTCCAAAATGGCATTGATCTAAACCTCTCCATATGAATGAATGGACGTCTCTTGAACGCCGTCCAGATTATTATTTTTCCATATCCCTCTCTTTGACGCAGAGACGTCTCCCTCTCCCTTTTGTCCTTCCTTCGCTTTGGCCCAGTCTGTGGATTTGGGGAGATGGAGGTAAGCGTCTCCCAGTCTGGTGCGGACAGATGGTTTGGTCAAGTGGGAGGGAATGCCGTTCTGATTTTCTCGGAAGTGTGGGGAGACTTTCGCTTTGGGGAGGGGTTCGCTTGTGTCATTTTGCTGTCATTTCAAAACCCGACGTGCGAACGGGAAGGAAACTGGCTCGATTCGCTCCCGACATATGGAGCGATGCTGGAAAGGAAGAATTTGGCAATGCAAATCTAGTTTTAGGTGCACCTTTTAGAAAAGATTTAGACCAATTAGCTGGAAAGCTGTGGCGTCCGATCTTGCCAATTATTATTATTATTATTATTATTATTATTATTATTATTATTATTATTATTAATTAGTGTTCTTGCCATTCAACTGCATTCAAAGATGCTCCCCAAATACCTAATTTGAAATGTATTTTGGGTGCACTGCAAAATTAATGTCATTTGAGGCCACATTAATTATTGTGGCTCAATGCTGGGAGTTGTAGTTTCCCGAGGTCTTTAGTTTTCTCTGCTAAAGAATGCTGGAGCCTCGTCAAACTACAAATCCCAAGATCATCATCATCACGTTTATTCATACACTGCCTTTTCTCTCCAGAAACATCCCTCATACTTGAGCACAAAGCTGGGAGTTATAGTTTCCCAAGGTATTTTACATACTGGAGCCTCGTCAAACTACAAATCCCAGGATTATTATTATTATTATTATTATTATTATTATTATTATTATTATTACCATGTTTATTCATACCCTACCTTTTCTCCCCATAAACATCCCATTGACTTGAGCTCAAACTCCTGGGAGTTGTAGTTTCCCAAGGTCTTTTGACTTCTCTGCCAAAGAATGCTGGAGACTTGTCAAACTACAATTCGCAGGATGATTTGTAGGGTTGTTATTATGTTTATTTATATCCTGCGTTTTCTCTCCCAACAAGATCCCATTGACTTGAACTCAAAGCTGGGAGCTGTAGTTTCCCAAGGTCTTTGGTTTTCTCTGCTAAAGAATGCTGAAGCCTCGTCAACTACAAATCACAGGATGATGATGATGATGATGTTTATTTATACCCTCCCCTTTGTCTCCCAACAAGATCCCATTGTCTTGAGCTCAATGCTGGGAGTTGTAGTTTCCCAAGGTCTTTAGTTTTCTCTGCTAAAGAATGCTGTAGCCTCATCAAACTACAAATCCCAGGTTTATTATTGTTACCATCATGTTTATTCACACCCTGCCTTTTCTCTCCACAAACATCCCATTGACTTGAACTCAAAGGTGGGAGTTATAGTTTCCCAAGGTCTTTAAGATACAAATATACACACACACACATATACACACAAAATTAGCCAAGCACACACATATACACAATATGCACGTACACATATAAACACAAAATACACAAATATATACGCACACATATATATACACATATATACGCAGATAGACAAGCACACACATATACACAATATGCATGTACACATATAATCACACAAATACACAAATGTATACACACACTTATACACACAGACAAGCACACACAAATACACAATATGCATGTACACATATAAACATACAAAGACACAAATATATATACACATTACACACATATATACACACAAATATAGACAAGCATACACATATCCACAATATGCATGCACACATATAAACACAAATATATACACACACATATATATATACACACACATATACACACAAATATAGACAAGCACACACATATACACAATATGCATGTACACATATAAACACCCAAATACACAAATGTATACACACACATATACACACAGACAAGCACACACAAATACACAATATGCATGTACACATATAAACATACAAAGACACAAATATATACACACATTACACACATATATACACACAAATATAGACAAGCATACACATATCCACAATATGCATGCACACATAAACACAAATATATACACACATATATATACACACACATATACACACAAATATAGACAAGCACACACATATACACAATATGCATGTACACATATAAACACACAGATACACAAATATATATACACACATATTGACACAAATATAGACAAGCACACACATATACACAAGATGCATGTACACATATAAACACACAAATACCCAAATATATACACACATATACAAACAAATATAGACAAGCACACACAAATACACAATATGCATGCACACATATAAACATAAATATATACACACATATATATATACACACATATACACACAAATATAGACAAGCGCACACATATACACAATATGCATGCACACATATAAACACAAATATATACACACACATATACACAAATATAGACAAGCGCACACATATACATAATATGCATGTATACATATAAACACAAAAATACAAAAATATACATACACGCAAATATAGACAAGCACACACGTATACACAATATGCATGCACACATATAAACAAATATATATACACACATATACACACAAATATAGACAAGCACACACATATACACAAGATGCATGTACACATATAAACACACAAATATATACACACATATACAAACAAATATAGACAAGAACACACATACACAATATGCATGCACACATATAAACACAAATATATACACAAATATATACACACATATACACACAAATATAGACAAGCACACACAAATACACAATATGCATGTACACATATAAACAAATATATATACACACATATACACACAAATATAGACAAGCACACACATATACACAATATGCATGCACACATATAAACAAATATATATACACACATATACACACAAATATGGACAAGCGCACACATATACACAATATGCATGTACACATATATACACAAATATATACATACATATACAAACAAATATAGACAAGCACACACAAATACACAAGATGCATGTACACATATAAACACACAAATACACAAATATACATACGCACACATATACACAGAAATATAGACAAGCACACACATATACACAAGATGCATGTACACATATAAACACACAAATACACAAATATATACACACACACACATACACACAAACACAGACAAGCACACACAAATACACAATATGCATGCACACATATAAACACAAATATATACACACTATATTTGTGTATATATATGTGTGTATATATTTGTGTTTATATGTGTGCATGCATATTGTGTATTTGTGTGTGCTTGTCTGTGCACACATATAGATAATATGCATGTACACATAAACACACAAATACACAAATATATACATCCACACACACACACACACAAACACACATATATACACAAATATATACACACACATACACATATACAGTATACACACACAAAACACACCTACACAGACTGGGCCACAGCAACGCGTGGCAGGGGACGGCTAGTTTTGAAATAATTCAGCATTGTCTATTCAAGTCCATTTCCTCCTTCCCCGCAAATCCTCTTTTCTCCATCTTTCCCCGAAGGCTTTGCTATTTTCTGCATCCACTGGGAATTGGGAAAACATCTCAAAGCAACACTTTTACCCCGTAACCCAATTTTGACAACTTTCCTTCCGTCTGCCTGATGCCATTTTCAATCCATTAGTGCTTTCTATTATTGTTGTTTTGATCACGGCAGGGAAAGATAGATCTGATTCCTACATACTAGAGCTTCGCGTTTGCAGTGCTTTCCAACGTTCATGAAAACCCATTTCGCTCCCATTGGTATCATGTCGGCATTCGAATCATGAAACTGGAGAGAGGTGAACTATAAATCCCAGCAACGACAACTCCCAAATGTCAAGATTCTGTTTTCCCCAAACTCCACCAGTGTTCACATTTGGGCATATTCGTGTAGAGTTTGGTCCAGATCCATCATTGTTTGAGTCCACAGTGCTCTCTGGATGTAGGTGAACTACAACTCCCAAACTCAAGGTCAATGCCCACTAAACCCTTCCAGTATTTTCTGTTGGTCATGGGAGAACTGTGTGCGAGGTTTGGTTCAATTCCATCGTTTGTGGGGTTCAGAATGCTCTTTGATTGTAGGTGAACTATAAATCCCAGCAACTACAACTCCCAAATGTCAAGATTCTATTTTCCCCAAACTCCACCAGTGTTCACATTTGGGCATATTGAGTATTCATGCCAAGTTTGGTCCAGATCCATCATTGTTTGAGTCCACAGTGATCTCTGGATGTAGGTGAACTACAACTCCAAAACCAAAGGACACTGCCCACCAAACCCTTCCAGTATTTTCTGTTGGTCATGGGAGAACTGTGTGTGAGGTTTGGTTCAATTCCATCGTTGGTGGGGTTCAAAATGCTCTGTGATTGTGGATGAACTATAAATCCCAGCAACTACAACTCCCAAATGTCAAGATTCTATTTTCCCCAAACTCCACCAGTGTTCACATTTGGGCATATTGAGTATTCATGCCAAGTTTGGTCCAGATCCATCATTGTTTGAGTCCACAGTGCTCTCTGGATGTAGGTGAACTACAACTCCCAAACTCAAGGTCAATACCCACTAAAACCTTCCAGTATTTTATGTTGGTCATGGGAGAACTGTGTGCCAAGTTTGATTCAGTTCCATCGTTGGTGGGGTTCAGAATGCTCTTTGATTGTAGGTGAACTATAAATCCCAAATATCAAGATTCTATTTTCCCCAAACTCCACCAGTGATCACATTTGGGCATATTGTGTATTCATGCCAAGTTTGGTCTAGATCCATCATTGTTTGAGTCCACAGTGCTCTCTGGATGTAGGTGAACTGCAACTCCCAAACTCAAGGTCAATGCCCACCAGGAAGTTATACCGTAAGTAATTAGACTTGAACAGGATTACATGGACATGAACATAGAAAACTTCCAGGATATATTAACTCCAAAATCAAAGCTTGACTTGAACCAGGAACAAGAGAACTCAGGCTCAGCTTCTCACTCCAATGCAGTGTTGCCTGAACTGATCTTCAGGTAAACAACTTGTTGCTTAATAGACACCCATGAAATCATTACTTTCCCATGAATTTCCTTCACAACTTTCTCTCTGAACCACGCGATCTATTTTCGCCTCTGATTTGTAAACGAAGAGCTTTGTTGCAAGTGGGTTCTAGGGAACCCTCCTTATCACTCAGCTCTTCACTTGATTCCTTGTCTTCTGTTGCTACTTCTGACTCCCCTGAATGCCCTTGAGGCCCTGCACTTTCGGAGCCAGTTTTCTCACAGAGAGAACTATCATTTCCCAGACTTGAGGAGCCATCACTTTGTGCCACATTGCAATGTGGACTCATATAATCCAGTTCAAAGCAAATAATGTGGATTATCTGGTTTGGTAATCTGGATTATATGGCAATGTAGAAGGGGCCTTGGGAAAGGGATCTAGGAGTCCCCTTCTACACTGCCATATAATCCAGATGAGCAAACCAGATAATTCACATTATCTGCTTTGAACTGGATTATATGAATTTGGTCATCTGGATTATATGGCAGTGTAGAAGGGGCCTTGACAAAGGGATCTAGGAGTCCAAGGCCCCTTCTACACTGCCGTATAATCCAGATGACCAAACCAGATAATCCACATTATTTGCTTTGAACTGGATTATATGAGTCCACACTGCCAGATAATCCAGTTCAAAGCATATAACCTGCTCTATATAGCAATGTAACACTGGATCCAAGATCTGACCCCAGATTATCTACTTTGAACTGGATTATATGAGTCTACACCAACACATAAATTGGGATCAGATCTGAGGATATAGGGCGGTGTACATCCATCCTAAGAGCGTATCTGCACTTCCTATAATCCCAAGATCTGACCCCAGATTATCTACTTTGAACTGGATTATAGGAGTCTACACCATCACATAATCTGGGATCAGATCTGAGGATATAAGGTGGTGTAGATCCATCCTGTGTATCTGCATTTCCTATTATCCCAAGATCTGACCCCAGATTATCTACTGTGAACTGGATTATATGAGTCTACACCAACACATAATCTGGGATCAGATTTGAGTATATAGGGCGGGGTAGATCCATCCTAAGAGTGTATCTGCACTTCCTATTATCCCAAGATCTGACCCCAGATTATCTACTTTGAACTGGATTATAGGAGTCTACACCAACACATAATCTGGGATCAGATTTGAGGATATAGAGCGGTGTAGAACCATCCTAAGAGCGTATCTGCACTTCCTATAATCCCAAAATCTGACCTCAGATTATTTACTTTGAACTGGATTATATGAGTCCACACCAACACATAATCTGGGATCTGATCTGAGCATATAGGGCGGTGTAGATCCATCCTAAGAGTGTATCTGCACAACAGAATGAATACAGTTTGGTTCCGCTCTAACTGCTCAATGCTATGGAAAGGGGTGCAGTTGGGGTAGCTGGAACCTATTGTGGATTATATGAGTCCACACTGCCTTATAATCCAACTCAGATCAGATAATCCGGATTTTATATGTCAGTGTAGAAAGGGCCGCAATTTTTGCTTAGTGCAGACATGGGCAAACTTCAGGCGTCCGGGTGTTTTGAACTCCAACTCCCAGAATCCCTAACAGCCTAACAGCCTGTTGCTTAATAGACACCCATGAAATCATTCTGTTTCCCATTAATTGGAATCGGAAGAAAGCTTGGGAAAAAAACTTGGAAAAAACCACAAAGGCCTTCCAGCCAAACTAGATGCTATGGAAAACAACACAATCAAAGCCCTCCCAACAGATGGCCATACTCTTCAGACTCGTAATGAGATGAATGAGCCAAGGATGATAGGCTTTACTGTCCTATGGGAAAAATAAGACTCTGCTGTCCACTTGCAAGGCCCACTTGCAAGGCCAATGTGCTCTAATGAGCTTTTGCCAAGCGGGTTTCTTGTTTGCCAGCAAACAGCTCCCTATGGGGTGCCGGCGTTGGGGTGGCGTGGCCTGTGGGGCGACGGCCAGAGGGGATTCCACGTCCTAATGAGCACCGCATGGGGAGAAGAGGGGACGCCAGGGGGAAAAAAAGAAGAAGGAGGAATCGATAATTTGAGGGTAAATTTGCGGTCAGTAGCCACACGCTATGCGGAAAGGACTCCGGACTGTGGCACCGGCCTTAACTCTTTGGGAGCCGGCCATTGAGCGGCCTTCCATAAGGAAAGTTTGGAAAACAACTGGGAGAAACTGCTTCCTGCCTGGTGGAATCCTTTGTTGGGAGGCATATTTATCCCACCCTGGACATTCCACAGATATGTAAACCCCACTTGCCTAGTTTCCAACAGACATCACCACGTCTGAGGAGGCCAACCTGTCTGCTTCCTGTCTGGTGGAATCCTTTGTGGAAGGTGTATATATCCCACCCGGGACATTACACAGAGATGTAAACCTCACTTGCCTAGTTTCCAACAGATCTCACCACCTCTGAGGCTGCTTCCTGCCTGGGGAAATCCTTTGTTGGGAGGTGTACATATCCCTCCCTGGACGTTCCACAGATATGTAAACCCCACTTGCCTAGTTTCCAACAGATCTCACCAACTCTGAGGCTGTTTCCTGCCTGGGGGAA
Source organism: Anolis sagrei (assembly GCF_037176765.1). NCBI lineage: Eukaryota > Metazoa > Chordata > Lepidosauria > Squamata > Anolidae > Anolis > Anolis sagrei. The sequence goes on from NC_090032.1 coordinate 6,714,823, forward strand.
TCCTTTGTTAGGAGATGTATATATCCCACGCTGGACATTCTACAGATATGTAAACCTCACTTGCCTAGTTTCCAACAGACATCACCACCTCTGAGGATGCCAGCCTGGCTGCTTTCTGCCTAGTGGAATCCTTTGCTGGGAGGTGCATATATCCCACCCTGGACATTCCACAGATATGTAAATCCCACTTGCCTAGTTTCCAACAGATATCATCACCTCTGAGGATGCCAGCCTGGCTGCTTCCTGCCTAGTGGAATCCTTTGCTGGGAGGTGTACATATCCCACCCTGGAAATTCTACAGATATGTAAACCTCACTTGCCTAGTTTCCAATAGACATCATCACCTCTGAGGATGCCAGCCTGGCTGCTTTCTGCCTGGTGGAATCCTTTGCTGGGAGGTGCATATATCCCACTTGGGACATTCCACAGATATGTAAACCCCACTTGCCTAGTTTCCAACAGACATCACAACCTCTGAGGTTGCCAGCCTGGCTGCTTATTCCTGCCTGGTGGAATCCTTTGTTGGGAGGCGTATATATCCCAATCTGGACATTCCACAGATATGCAAACCCCACTTGCCTAGTTTCCAACAGACATCACCACCTTTGAGGATGCCAGTCTAGCTGCTTCCTGCCTGGGGGAATCCTTTGTTGGGAGGTGTATATATCCCACCCTGGACATTCCACAGATATGTAAACTCCACTTGCCTAGTTTGCAACACACCTCACCACCTTTGAGGATGCCAGCCTGGCTGCTTCCTGCCTGGTGGAATCCTTTGTTGGGAGGCGTATTTATCCCACCCTGGACATTCCACAGATATGTAAACACCACTTGCCTAGTTTCCAACAGATCTCACCACCTCTGAGGCTCAACAGACATCACCACCTTTGAAGATGCCAACCCGGCTGCTTCCTGCCTGGTGGAATCCTTTGTTGGAAGGTGTACATATCCCAACCTGGACATTCCACAAATATTTAAATCCCACTTGCCTAGTTTCCAACAGACATCATCACCTCTGAGGATGCCAGCCTGGCTGCTTCCTGCCTGGTGGAATCCTTTGTTGAGAGGCGTACATATCCCACCCTGGACATGGAATCCTTTGTTGGGAGGTGTACATATCCCACTCAGGATATTCCACAGATATGTAAACCCCACTTGCCTACTTTCCAACAGGTCTCACCACCTCTGAGGCGGTTTCCTACCTGGGGGAATCCTTTGTTGGGAGGAGCATATATCCCACTCTGGGCATTCCACAGATATGTAAACCCCACTTGCCTAGTTTCCAACAGACATCACCACCTCTGAGGATGCCAGCCTGGCTGCTTCCTGCCTGGTGGAATCCTTTGTTGGGAAGTGTACATATCCTACTCTGGATATTCCACAGATATATAAACCTCACTTGCCTAGTTTCCAACAGACATCACCACCTCTGAGGAAGCTAACCTGGCTGCTACCTGCCTGGTGGAATCCTTTGTTGGAAGGTGTACATATCCCATTCTGGATATTCCATAGATATGTAAACTCCACTTGCCTAGTTTGCAACACACCTCACCACCTTTGAGGATGCCAGCCTGGCTGCTTCCTGCCTGAGGGAATCCTTTGTTGGGAGACATATTTATCCCACCCTGGACATGCCACAGATATGTAAACCCCACTTGCCTAGTTTCCAACAGACATCACCACCTCTGAGGATGCCAGCCTGGCTGCTTCCTGCCTGGTGGAATCCTTTGTTGAGAGGCGTACATATCCCACCCTGGACATGGAATCCTTTGTTGGGAGGTGTACATATCCCACTCAGGATATTCCACAGATATATAAATCCCACTTGCCTAGTTTCCAACAGACATCACCACCTCTGAGGATGCCAGCCTGGCTGCTTCCTGCCTGGTGGAATCCTTTGTTGAGAGGCGTACATATCCCACCCTGGACATGGAATCCTTTGTTGGGAGGTGTACATATCCCACTCAGGATATTCCACAGATATATAAATCCCACTTGCCTAGTTTCCAACAGACATCACCACATCTGAGGATGCCAGCCTGGCTGCTTCCTGCCTGAGGGAATCCTTTGTTGGAAGGTGTACATATCCCAACCTGGACATTCCACAAATATTTAAATCCCACTTGCCTAGTTTCCAACAGACATCATCACCTCTGAGGATGCCAGCCTGGCTGCTTCCTGCCTGGTGGAATCCTTTGTTGGGAGGCATATATATATATCCCACCCTGGACATTCCACAGATATGTAAACTCCACTTGCCTAGTTTCCAACAGACATCACCACCTCTGAGGATGCCAGCCTGGCTGCTTCCTGCCTGGAGGAATCCTTTGTTGGGAGGTGTACATATCCCACTCAGGATATTCCACAGATATGTAAACTCCACTTGCCTAGTTTCCAACAGACATCACCATCTTTAAGGATGCCAGCCTAGCTGCTTCCTGCCTGGGGGAATCCTTTGTTGGGAGGTGCATATATCCCAACCTGGACATTCCACAGATATGTAAACACCACTTGCCTAGTTTCCAACAGACATCACAACCTCTGAGTAGATGTGTTTTGTGTGTGCATATATGTGTTTATGTGTGTACATATATTTGTGTATATATGTGTGTTTGTGTGTATATATGTTTGTGTGTGTGTGCATTTGTGTGTTTATATGTGTACATGCATATAGTGTATAAGTGTGTGTTTGTCTATATGCATATTTTTGTGTATATATGTGTGTATGTATGTGTATATGTAAATATGTGTGCATGTGTATATGTATATGTGTGTATTATGTATATATCTGTGTGCATGTGTATATGTATATATGTATGTGTGCATGTGTATATGTGTGTATTATGTATATTTGTGTGTACATGTGTATATGTATATATGTATGTGTGCATGTGTATATGTATATGTGTGTATTATGTGTATTTGTGTGGGCATGAGTATATGTAGATATATGTGTGTGCATGTGCATATGTATATGTGCATGTGTGTATTATGTATATGTGCGTATTATGTATATTTGTGTGTGCATGTGTATATGTATATGTGTGTATTATCTGCATTTGTGTGGACATGTGCATATGTATATATATGTGTGTGCATGTGCATATGTATATATATATATATGTGTGCATGTGTGTGTATATATGTGTGTGTATATTTGTGTGTGTTTGTGTATATATACTACAAGGCTATTCAATGCTAATCAGGGTGGCTAAGTGAAACATTCACACTTGCCTTTCAGCTTCAAACTCTGGCTGCTAACACCTCCCAACAAAGGATCCCCCAGGCAGGAAGCAGCCAGGCTTTGAAGCTACAGGGCTATTCAATGGTAATCAGGGTGGCTAAGTGAAACATTCACACTTGCCTTTCAGCTTCAAAGCCTAGCTGCTAACACCTCTCAACAAAGGATCCCCCAGGCAGGAAGCAGCCAGGCTTTGAAGCTACAGGGCTATTCAATGCTAATCAGGGTGGCTAAGTGAAACATTCACACTTGCCTTTCAGCTTCACAGCCTAGCTGCTAACACCTCCCAACAAAGGATCCCCCAGGCAGGAAGCAGCCAGGCTTTGAAGCTACAAGGCTATTCAATGCTAATCAAGCTGGCCGATTTCAACATTCACATTTGCCTCCAACCCTCAAGGGTTCTTCCTCCCAGTTTGGCCATTATTCCACAGGTATATAAACCCAGTTTTCCTAGTTTCCAACAGACCTCACAACCAGTATTTTTTTAAAAAACAACTCTAAAATCAGGACAGTAAACCAAGAGGAACACTCAGAAAATGGGAATTCCAGACAGGAAACAATCGGGGACAGCTGCCACCTCCCAACAAAGGATTCTTCCTGACTGTGAGAGCTGTTCAGCAGTGGAACTCTTTGCCCCGGAGTGTGGTGGAGGCTCCTTCTTTGGAGGCTTTTAAGCAGAGGCTGGATGGCCATCTGTCGGGGGTGCTTTGAACGCGACTTTCCTGCTTCTTGGCAGAATGGGGTTGGACTGGATGGCCTAGGAGGTCTCTCCCAACTCTAGGATTCTATCTGGCATGTGTTCTTTTGGAGAAAGTTGGGGATCTTCTCATGGTGGCAAACAAATTTAGAGACTTTGGTCCGACTTCTAAAGTTGTGTCCGATTCCTTCTTCCCGGGGATATAACCTTCTCTCTCTCATTTCCACTTTCGGCCTATGAAGAATTACTTAGGTTTTCTCTTTTTTTCAAATATCTATATATCTAGATGTATTCCACGGCGGAGATGGGAAGATGAAAAGGGTAGGGACGGGTGGCCCAAGGGTGATGGATGTCCCACCGGCGGGCCTTTGGTGGGGACAAGAGCTTAGTCTTCCTCCGTCAGACAGGAATGGGAGGATTTGGAAAAGGAAAGCACGAGGAGGCAAGAAGGACACAAAAGCTCAGCTTTCAAAGCGTGTCCTTGGAAACGTCTTTGCTTTGTTGGGAGGTGGACATCATTCCACAGATATAACATTCACAATTGCCTTCCAGCTTTAAAGCCTGGCTGCTAACACCTCCCAACAACTGAAAGATTGCAGGTTTGAATCCAGGGAGCGGGAAGTGGGGTGAGCTCCTGCTGTTAGCCCCAGCTCCTGCCAACCTAGCAGTTGGCAGTCGCTACCTCCCCACCGGAGCAGTATGTATTGATCTACACACATGTGCATTTTTTCTGAACTGCTAGGTTGGCGGAAGCTGGGGCTAACAGCGGGAGCTCGCCCCGCTTCCTGCTCCCCATATTCGAACCTGCAATCTTTCAGTTATTGGGAGGTGTTAGCAGCCAGGCTTTGAAGCTGCAAGGCAATTGTGAATGTTATATCTGTGGAATGAGAAGCCCCCAGTGGCGCAGTGGGTTAAAACCCCTGTGCCGGCCGGACTGAAGACTGACACAAACTGTTGTAATAATAATAATAATCATCATCATCATCATCATCATCATCATCTATATAAATAAAAATGTAATGTTTGTTTGTGGGATTAACATAACTCAAAAACCACTGGACGGATTGAACACCAAATTTGGACACAAGACACCTATCAGGCCAACAAGTGTCCATCAACCCTAAACACACACACATACACACACAACCCCCCCCCCCCCCCCCAGCGAAACAGACTTAAAAACTCAAAAAATGTGTATACACATATACACATACTCATATACACATACATACAGACTGGCTGCATCCTGCCTGGGGGATCCTTTGTTGGGAAGTGTTAGCAGCCAGGCTTTGAAGCTGCAAGGTAAGTGTGAATGTTTCAATTGGCCACCCTGATTAGCATTGAATAGCCCTGTAGCTTCAAAGCCTGGCTGCTTCCTGCCTGGGGGATCCTTTGTTGGGAAGTGTTAGCAGCCAGGCTTTGAAGCTGCAAGGCAAGTGTGAATGTTTCAATTGGCCACCCTGATTAGCATTGAATAGCCTTGCAGCTTCAAAGCCTGGCTGCTTCCTGCCTGGGGGAATCCTTTGTCGGGAGGTGGACATCATTCCACAGATTATTTATTTATTTTTTGTCATGTCAGGAGCGACTTGAGAAACTGCAAGTCGCTTCTGGTGTGAGAGAATTGCCCGTCTGCAGGGACGTTGCCCAGGGGACGCCCGGATGATTTGATGTTTTTATCATCCTTGTGGGAGGCTTCTCTCATGTCCCCGTATGGGGAGCTGGAGCTGATAGAGGGAGCTCATCCGCCTCTCCCCGGATTTGAACCCGCGACCTGTCAGTCTTCAGTCCGGCCGGCACAGGGGTTTTAACCCACTGCGCCACTGGAGGCTTCTCATTCCACAGATATAATATTCACAATTGCCTTGCAGCTTCCAAGCCTGGCTGCTAACACCTCCCAACAACTGAAAGATTGCAGGTTTGAATCCGGGGAGCGGGAAGCGGTGTGAGCTCCCGCTGTTAGCCCCAGCTTCCGCCAACCTAGCAGTTCGGGAAAAAAAGCAAATGTGAGTAGATCAATACATGCCACTCTGGTGGGGAGGTAACGGCTGCCAACTGCTAGGTTGGCAGGAGCTGGGACTAACAGCAGGAGCTCACCCCACTCCCCGCTCCCTGGATTCAAACCTGTGACCTTTCAATCAGCAAGCTCAGCAGCTCAGCAGTTTAACCCATTTCACCACTGGAGGCTCCATCTTGATTGCCCATGTTTAAACAGCAGGTTAAACCGCTGAACTGCTGAACTAGCTAACTGAAAGGTTTGAATCTAGGGAGCGGGAAGCGGGGTGAGCTCCCGCTGTTAGCCCCAGCTTCCGCCAACCTAGCAGTTCGGGGGGAAAAAAGCAAATGTGAGTAGATCAATACCCGCTCTGGTGGGGAGGTAACGGCTGCCAACTGCTAGATTGGCAGGAGCTGGGGCTTACAGCAGGAGCTCACCCCACTCCCCGCTCCCTGGATTCAAACCTGTGGCCTTTTGGTGGACGTCGGTTGGGTCGACGCTCCCAAATAATGCACCGAACTGCATTATGCGCAAAGACACTGACCGTGTTGTGCAATTACATAACATTATTGGATTGCAGACGTGTTTCTGTCCATCCATCGATTGGCACGACGATGCCAATCCAAGCCTGCGTTGCCGCCATCCAAACATGGGCATCTTGGAGGCCCGAAGGAAAGTTTTCGGCATATTCCCGTCGCTAAGCAACTCTTTGGGGGGAAAGAGTGAGCGAGAGAGAGGAAGAAAAGAAAACCTGTCTTCCTTTGCCCACCCAGAACAATCCCTTTATCCACCCACTCGGGGTTTTTCTGTCGGCCTTGTTTCTGTTGACAAGGCTGTTGTTCAACATGAACCCAATTAAAAACCGGGGTTAGACGAGAGGAGGGTGACCTCCCATCTTTCCTGGGCCCCTCCGGCTAAGGCAGACCTCCTCCACTTCTCCTTTCTCTCTCCCTCCTTCTCTATTCTCCACCTTTTTCCTCCCTCTGTCTCTTATTCTGTGATGAATCGGGGATCTGGCGGTGGTTCGGAGAGATCATATATTTCCTCCCCTCTCCTTGGACCTGTTTCTCTGAATGCCAGGATTGCAAATTAGCTCTTCGGAGAGGGAGAGGGGTCGCCTCGAGTGACCCCTTGTCGAGGAAAGATTCATTTCGGAGACAGAAGACGCCGGCGGTCACGTTCGTCCTCGCTTTGGCTCTTCCAAGGAGTTTCGAACCAAGTTGTGCTCATATAATTCGTATTTATATGTTGGGTTGTATATAAATGTGTTAGTATGGATGTATTGTTATTGTATTCGGGCATGAAATGATTGCCTTTTATGTTTGGAATCTGCCCTGAGTCCTTTTGGGGAGATAGAGTGGAATATAAATTATTATTATTATTATTATTATTATTATTATTATTATTATTGGGCCATGTTCTAGGGTGACTGCCACCCCCTACTCTGTTTTTCTGTCCTTTATACTCAAGTAATAGGTCATGGAAAGTACTCTCTTTCCAGCCCCACTCCCTTGACTTTTTGATGGAAAGTACCTTTCTTGTACCTTAACCACAACCTTTGGCTTAACCACAACACAACTTCCTATGTGAGTTTGAACTTGGTATGACCTCTACATGTCACATCTTGTTTCTTAAAAACATTTTCTTCTGTGTATTGTCGAAGGCTTTCATGGCGTTCGTCCTCGCTTTGGCTCTTCCAAGAAGTTTCGAACCAAGTTGTGCTCATATAATTCGTATTTATATGTTGGGTTGTATATAAATTTGTTAGTATGGATGTATTGTTATTGTATTCGGGCATGAAATGATTGCCTTTTATGTTTGGAATCCGCCCTGACGTCCTTTTGGGGAGATAGAGTGGAATATAAATTATTATTATTATTATTATTATTATTATTATTATTATTGGGCCATGTTCTAGGGTGACTGCCGCCCCCTCCTCTGTTTCTGCTGACCTTTATACTCAAGTAATAGGTCATGGAAAGTACTCTCTTTCCAGCCCCACTCCCTTGACTTTTTGATGGAAAGTACCCTTCTTGTACCTTAACCACAACCTTTGGCTTAACCACAACACAACTTCCTATGTGAGTTTGAACTTGGTATGACCTCTACATGTCACATCTTGTTTCTTAAAAACATTTTCTTCTGTGTATTGTCGAAGGCTTTCATGGCGTTCATCCTCGCTTTGGCTCTTCCAAGGAGTTTCGAACCAAGTTGTGCTCATATAATTCGTATTTATATGTTGGGTTGTATATAAATTTGTTAGTATGGATGTATTGTTATTGTATTCAGGCATGAAATGATTGCCTTTTATGTTTGGAATCTGCCCTGAGTCCTTTTGGGGAGATAGAGTGGAATATAAATTATTATTATTATTATTATTATTATTATTATTATTATTATTATTGGGCCATGTTCTAGGGTGACTGCCGCCCCCTCCTCTGTTTCTGCTGACCTTTATACTCAAGTAATAGGTCATGGAAAGTACTCTCTTTCCAGCCCCACTCCCTTGACTTTTTGATGGAAAGTACCTTTCTTGTACCTTAACCACAACCTTTGGCTTAACCACAACACAACTTCCTATGTGAGTTTGAACTTGGTATGACCTCTACATGTCACATCTTGTTTCTTAAAAACATTTTCTTCTGTGTATTGTCAAAGGCTTTCATGGCTGGAATCACTAGGCTGTTGTAGGCTTTTTCGGGCTGTATGGCCATGTTCTAGAGGCATTCTCTCCTGACGTTTCGCCTGCTTCTATGGCAAGCATCCTCCGAGGTAGTGAGGTCTGTTGGAAATAGGAAAAAGGGGTTTATATATCTGTGGAATGACCAGGGTGGGACAAAGAATTCTTGTCTGCTGGAGCTAGGTGTGAATGTATAAACCCCTTTTCCTAGCTCCAACAGACATATTGAGTATTCGTGTCACGTTTGGTCCAGATCCATCATGGTTTGAGTACACAGTGCTCTCTGGAGGTACGTGAACTACAACTCCCAAACTTAAGTTCAATGCCTACCAAACCCTTCCATGGTCATGGGAGTTCTGTGTGCCAAAATTGGTTCAATTCCATCGTTGGTGGAGTACAGAATGCTCTTTAATTGTAGGTGAACTATACATCCCAGCAACTACAACTCCCAAATGTGAAGGTCTATTTTCCCCAAACTCTACCAGTGTTCCCATTTGGGCATATTGAGTATTCGTGTCAAGTTTGGTCCAGATCCATCATTTTTTGTGGGCCAAAACTGGTTCAATTCCATCCTTGGTGGAGTACAGAATGCTCTTTGATTTTAGGTGAACTATAAATCCTAGCAACTACAACTCCCAAATGTGAAGGTCTATTTCCATCAAATTCCACCAGTATTCACATTTGGACATATTGAGTATTCGTACCAAGTTTGGTCCAGATCCATCATTGTTTGAGTCCACAATGCTCTCTGGATATAGGTGAACTACGATTCCCAAACTCAAGTTCAATGCCTACCAAACCCTTCCAGTATTTTCTGTTGGGCATGGGAGTTCTGAGTGCCAAAATAGGTTCAATTCCATCATCGGTGGAGTTCAGAATGCTCTTTAATTGTAGGTGAACTATACATCCCAGCAACTACAACTCCCAAATGTGAAGGTCTATTTCCCCAAACTCCACCAGTGTTCACATTTGGGCATATTGAGTATCAGTGCCAAGTTTGGTCCAGATCCATCATTGTTTGGGTGCACAGTGCTCTCTGGATGTAGGTGAACTACAACTCCCAAACTCAAGTTCAATGCCTACCAAACCCTTCCATGGTCATGGGAGTTCTGTGTACCAAAACTTGTTCAACTCCATCGTTGGTGGAAGTTCAGAATGCTCTTTGATTGTAGGTAAACTATAAATCCCAGCAACTACAACTCCCAAATGTGAAGGTCTATTTCCATCAAACTCTACCAGTGTTCCCATTTGGGCATATTGAGTATTCGTGTCAAGTTTGGTCCAGATCCATCATTGTTTGAGTCCACAATGCTCTCTGGATGTAGGTGAACTACAACTCCCAAACTCAAGTTCAATGCCTACCAAACCCTTCCAGTATTTTCTCTTGGTCATGGGAGTTCTGTTAGGGGCTTTCTTGGGACACAGGCCCCGATCCCCTTGACGCAAAGGAGGCGCGGAGAGGGAGCGAGCGACGAACGCTCGGTTTCCTATAAACCACAAATTATCACGCTTCTTCTGCATAATTGGCTTTAATCGCCGTGAAGTCATTTGATTTCCCTGTACCACGATTTGGCTTTAATTAATGGCCGCTTACGGGAAAGGAAAAGGGTGGGGATTCTTAAATATACCCCCCCCCCTCTTCTTCCCTCCCCTTCTTTTCTTTCTGGCCTTCAAGAAGATGAATAACATTTGGAGATGCGGCTGGTTGGAAATATGGCTGGTTGGAATCCCTCCAAGAGAGTTGGGTTGGTGTGCGGTGTGTGTGTGTGTCCTTCGGATGGCAACCGGGACACATGGAAAGAAAGGAGGAAGGAATGGAAAGATGGGCAGGAATTAGAGCAAAAAATGAGGGTTTACATTCCCCCAACTCATCCGACGAATGGCATTCCTATTATTATTATTACTATTACTATTATTATTATTATTATTATTATTATTATTATTTGAAACACAACAAGATGAGTCCACAGCAGACACTCTGCTGGCTGCTGAATTGGATCACACGTCAGACACTTCCAAAGTGTCTAGGACTGTGTGATGTATCGGCGAATAATGTGTGCAGATCTAAATAGGGTGGCCTTTGTGGTAATTGTGTCAGCACCGGTTGTTTTTAAGTGCAGGCCAAGGTCTTGAGGCACCGCACCCAGTGTGCCGATCACCACTGGGACCACATTTGCTGGCTTGTGCCAGAGTTTTTGCAGTATTATTATTATTATTATTATTATTATTATTATTATTATTAGAAAAACAACAAGATGAGTCCACAGCAGACACTCTGCTGGCTGTTGAGTTGGATCACATGTCGGACATTTCCCAAATGTCTAGGACAATGGGATGTATTTATTATTATTATTATTATTATTATTATTATTATTATTATTTGAAACACAACAAGATGAATCCACTGTTGAATTGGATCACACATCAGACACTTCCCAAGTGTCTAGGACTGTGTGATGTATTTATTATTATTATTATTATTATTATTATTATTATTATTATAAACACAACAAGGTGAGTCCACAACAGACACTCTGCTGGCTGTCGTATTGGATCACACGTCGGACATTTCCCAAATGTCTAGGACTACGGGATGTATTTATTATTATTGTTGTTGTTGTTGTTGTTGTTGTTGTTATTATTATTATTATTATTGTGTGAAACACAACAAGATGAGTCCACAGCACACACTCGGCTGGCTGTCGTATTGGATCACACATCAGACACTTCCCAAGTGTCTAGGACTGTGGGATGTATTATTATTATTATTATTATTAGAAACACAACAAGACGAGTTCACAGCAGACACTTTGCTGGCTGTTGTATTGGATCCCAAGTGTCTAGGACTGTGTGATGTATTTATTATTATTATTATTATTGTTGTTGTTATTGTTGTTGTTGTTGTTGTTATTGTTGTTGTTGTTATTATTATTATTATTATTATTATTATTATTATTATTATGAGAAACACAACAAGATGAGTACACAGCAGACTGCTGGCTGTTGAATTGGATCACACGTCAGACACTTCCCAAGTGTCTAGGACTGTGTGATGTATTTATTATTGTTGTTGTTGTTGTTTGAAACACAACAAATTGTGTTTATTGTATGTTTTTGTTGTTGGCGGCCTTGGCCTTTGTAAGCCGCATCGAGACCTTTGGGAGATTTTGCGGTGTATAAATAAAGTTAATAATAATAATAATAATAATAATAATAATAATAACAAGGTGAGTCCACAGCAAACACACTGTTGGCTGTTCAATTGGATCACACGTCGGACACTTCCCAAATGTCTAGGACTGTGTGATGTAATTATTATTATTATTATTATTATTATTATTATTATTAGAAACACAACAAGACGAGTCCACAGCAGACAATCTGCTGGCTGTTGAATTGGATCACACGTCGGACACTTCCCAAGTGTTTAGGACTGTGTGATGTATTAATTATCATTAATTATTATTATTATTATTATTATTATTATTATTATTATTAGAAAGACAACAAGATGAGTCCATAGTAGACAATCTGCTGGCTGTTGTATTGGATCACACATCGCACACTTCCAAAATGTTTAGGACTGTGTGATGTGTTTATTATTATTATTGTTATTGTTGTTATTATTAGAAACACAACAAGATGAGTCCACAGCAGACACTTTGCTGGCTGTTGATTTGGATCACATGTCGGACTCTTCCAAAATGTCTAGGACTGTGTGATGTAATATTATTATTATTATTATTATTATTATTACTATTATTATTATTATTATTATTATTATTATTATTAGAAACACAACAAGATGAGTCCATAGTAGACAATCTGCTGGCCGTTGAATTGGATCACACGTCGCACACTTCCAAAATGTCTAGGACTGTGTGATGTGTTTATTATTATTGTTGTTGTTATTGTTGTTATTATTAGAAACACAACAAGATGAGTCCACAGCAGACACTCTGCTGGCTGTTGAATTGGATCACATGTCGGACACTTCCCAAGTGTCTAGGACTGTGTGATGTATCGGCAAATAATGTGTGCAGATCTAAATAGGGTGGCCTTTGTGGTAATTGTGTCAGCACCGGTTGTTTTTAAGTGCAGGCCAAGGTCTTGAGGCACCGCACCCAGTGTGCTGATCACCACTGGGACCACATTTGCTGGCTTGTGCCAGAGTTTTTGCAGTTCTATCATCATCATCATCATCATCATCATCATCATCATCATCATCATCATTATTTGAAACACAACAAGATGAGTGTGCGTCCTTCGGATGGCAACCGGGACAAATGGAAAGAAAGGAGGAAGGAATGGACAGATGGGCAGGAATTAGAGCAAAAAATGAGGGTTTACGTTCCCCCAACTCATCCGACGAATGGCATTCCTATTATTATTATTACTATTATTACTATAATAATAATAATAATAATTATTATTATTATTATTATTATTATTATTATTATTATCTGCTGGCTGTTGTATTGGATCACACGTCGGACACTTCCCAAGTGTCTAGGACTGTGTGATGTATCGGCAAATAATGTGTGCAGAACTAAATAGGGTGGCCTTTGTGGTAATTGTGTCAGCACCGGTTGTTTTTAAGTGCAGGCCAAGGTCTTGAGGCACCGCACCCAGTGTGCCGATCACCACTGGGACCACATTTGCCAGAGTTTTTGCAGTTCTATCATCATCATCATCATCATCATCATCATTATTTGAAACACAACAAGATGAGTCCACAGCAGACACTCTGCTGGCTGTTGTATTGGATCACACGTCGGGCACTTCCCAAGTGTCTAGGACTGTGTGATGAATTGGCGAATAATGCGTGCAGATCCCAGTAGGTTGGCCTTCTGCAGCTGACGGATGGTAATCTTGTCAGCACTGATTGTGTTTAAGTGCAGGCCAAGGTCTTGAGGAACTGCACCCAGTGTGTTGATCCCCACTGGGACTACCTTGACTGGCTTCTGCCAGAGTCTATTACTACTACTACTACTACTACTACTGTTATCGTTATTTATACCCTGCCTTTCTCCCTGTCAGGACTTAAAGCGGCTAATAATCCACATTAAGCTATTGTGAGTTTTCCGGGCTGTCTGGCCATGTTCTGGAAGCATTCCCTCCTGAAGTTTTGCCTGCATCTCTGACAAGCATCCTCACAACCCCTGAATTGAATCAAACTTGGCACACTGCCATGACCACTGGGTTGCTGTGAATTTTCCAGGCTGTCTGGCCATATTCCATGGATTCGAACCTATGACCTGTCGGTCTTCAGTCCTGCCAGCACAAAGGTTTAACCCATTGCATCACCAGGGGTTCCTGGAGATAGCTGTGCTGGTTTCAAGCTTGTCGGACTTATGTTGAGAAGCTCTCCATTGTACCTTTGGGAATTGTGGTTTCTGGGATTTATAGTTCACCTACAATCTAAGAGCATTTTGAACCAACGATGGAGTTGAACCAGTTTTGGTACACAAAACTCTCATGACCAACAGAAAATACTGGAAGGGTTGGGTGGGCATTCAACTTGAGTTTTGGAGTTGTAGTTCACCTACATCCAGAGAGCACTGTGGACACAAACAATGATGGATCTGGACCAAACTCTACACAAATACTCAATATGCCCTAATGTGAACACTGGCGGAGTTTGGAGAAAATAGAATTTTGACATTTGGGAGTTGTAGTTGCTGGGATTTATAGTTCACTTACAATTACTGAGCATTCTGAACCCCACCAACGATGGAATTGAACCAAACTTGGCACACAGTTCTCCCACGACCAACAGAAAATACTGGAAGGGTTTGGTGGGCAGTGTCCTTTGGTTTTGGAATTGTAGTTCACCTACATCCAGAGAGCACTGTGGAATCAAACAATGATGGATCTGGACCAAACTTGGCACAAATACTCAATCTGCCAAATGTGAATACTGGTGGAGTGTGGGGAAAACAGACCTTGACATTTGGGAGTTGTTGTTGCTGGGATTCATAGTTCACCTACAATCAGAGAGCATTCTGAACACCACCAACGATAGAATTTAACCAAACTTGGCACACAGAACTCCCATGACCAACAGAAAATATTGGAAAGATTTGGTGGGCAATGTCCTTTGGTTTTGGAGTTGTAGTTCACCTACATCCAGAGAGCACTGTGGACACAAACAATGATGGATCTGGACCAAAATTGGCAGGAATGCTCACTGGACCAAACTCAGCACGGATACTTAATATGTCCAAATGGGAACACTGGTAGAGTTTGGGGGAAATAGACCTTGACATTTGGGAGTTGTAGTTACTGGAATTTATAGTCCACCTACTATCAAAGAGTGTTCTGAACCCCACCAATGACAGAATTGGGGCAAACTTCCCACACAGAACATTGATGACCAACAGAAAATACTGAAGGCCATCCAGTCCAACTCCCTTCTTCACCAGGGCAAGAAAACGTAATCAAAGCCCTCCTGACAGAGAGCCATCCAGCCATAGATCGAGATAGATATATATGATTCACACACACAGGGAGAGATATAGTACCGTAGATTTGAAAGGGACCCCTAAAGAAGGACAATGATATGTTGCCTGATGCAGAGTAGGAAAACCAGACAATCTCTATATCAACACCGACAAAGAAACAGCAAGAAATACACACACATATATACACACACATGTATACACATATACACACACAAATCACATATACACAGACTGGGCCACAGCAACACGTGGCAGGGGACGGCTAGTATAGTATCAATAGGCATCTTGTTGTGTGTCTCCTTTCTTCTTGGTTTTTCTTTTAATGTGTCATCATCATAACCTACCCAGAAACGTGGACCCTTCCCCAGAAGACACACATATTTTTAAGGCCCCTCTCCTTCTGTACTGAAATGGGTGATGACGGAATAGCAGACGTCCTCCAGCTCCCTCTTCCGCTCTTCGTATTCCTTCTTTGGAGCGTGCCGGTTGCCCTCCATCCAGGCCGCGGTCTCTTCGCACAACTCCAATACCCGCCTCTTGGCCCGGCTGTCCAAGGACTTCTCCTCCACCGCCACCCGCTTCAGCTGGAAGGTGCTGGACTCCAAGGAGTTCAAGGCTTCCACCTTCTCTTGCTCGGCCTTCTCTTGGGCCCGGTAGGCTTCCTCCTCGCGGACAATCCGCTCGACCTCCTCCTGATCCAACCGACCTCGTGTGTCCGTGACCGTGAGCTGGCTGGTGTGTCCTGTGTTCCTCTCCGCGGCAGAGACGGTCAGGATATTGTTGTGGTCCACTTGGAAGGTGACCACGATGACCGGCACACAACGTGGGGCTGGTTGGAGTCCGCTCAGTGTCAACGTCCCCAGGAGCCGGTTGTGTTTGGTCAACGTCCGCTCGCCTTCGTAGACTTGCAAGAAAAGGCTGCGTTGGTTGTCCTCCGTGGTGGAGAAGTTCCGGGTCTCCTTGGTGGGGATGGGGGAGTTGCGCTTGACCACGACGTCCATCACGCCCCCGACGGTCTCCAGACCCAACGAAACCGGCGTCACATCCAAGAGTAGAAGGTTCTGCAGATTCTCGTACCGGTGGCCGGTCAAGACGGCGGCTTGGATGGCCGCCCCTTGAGCCACGGCTTCGTCTGGGTCGATGCTTTTACACAAGGCCTTGCCCTCAAAGCACTGAGACAAGAGCCGTTGGATCATAGGGATGCGGGTCGAACCCCCCACCAGGACCACCTCGTCCACGTCGGTCTTCTTCAGCCCAGCGTCCTCCAGAGCTGTTTTCACGTGGAGAATTGTGGCCTGGAAGAGGTCGCAACAGAGGTCTTCAAAGGTGGCTCTGGTAATGGTGGTTTGAAAGTCAATACCCTTGTAGAGGGAGTCCACGGAGATGACGGCGATGGCGTGGGAGCTCAAGGTCCGCTTGGCCCTCTCGCAGGCGACCTTCAACCTCTGCATTGCCTTCTTGCTTTGGCTGAGGTCCTCCTTGTGTTGTTTCTGGAACTCCTGGGCGAGGTGGTCAGCCAACCTCCGGTCGAAATCCTCACCCCCCAAGTGGGTGTCCCCCGTCGTGGCCAACACTTCAAAGACCCCACTCTGGACCGAGAGGACGGAGACGTCAAAGGTCCCTCCGCCCAAATCGAAAACGAGGATGTTTTGCTTTGCGACGCTCTTGTTTCCGTCGTTCATCCCGTACGCAATGGCGGCCGCTGCAGGTTCGTTGATCAACCTCAAGACCTCAAGTCCGGCGATGACTCCGGCATCTATGGTGGCTTGGCGCTGGGTGTCGTTGAAGTAGGCCGGGACGGTGATGACAGCCTGGGTGACCGGTCGTCCTAGGTAGCCTTCGGCCAGCTGCTTCAGCCTGGAGAGGACCATGGCAGAGACTTCCTCAGGATAGAAGGACTTCTCCAAGCCTTTCTCCATCACTTGAACCTTGACTTTCCCACCGCGGCTGCTCTCAACGATTCGGAAAGGGAAGCTCTTCAGCTCAGACTGGACGGAGGGGTCGTCGTATCTGCGGCCCATCAACCGCTTGGCACAAAAGACCGTATTCTCCGGGTTGAGACCGACTTGGGTCTCTCCTGGTTCTCCCACCAGACGTTCCCGGTCTGTGAAGGCTACGCAACTGGGGGTGATCCGGCTGCTGTGGCTGTTGGCGATGAGGTCCACTTTGCCGTTCTGGCAGACCGCGACGCAGGAGTACGTCGTGCCCAAGTCGATCCCCACCGCCGGGCCCTTGGGGCGAGTCCTGGTTGCGGACGTTTTGAAACTGGAGGAGGGCTGCAATGGGGAGAAGCTGCTGTTGGGGTCCTGAGCTTTCTCATGGCTGGCATCTGCTCCCATCAGAGAGTGTGTGTAGGATATGGGTCTCTCGTTGGCGCCGGTGTTGTTCTTTCCTTCCCCGCGTCCCCAAATCCCTTTTGCCAAAGATGTTAAATTGGCACACTCTTTGGAGGGGGCAGCCCTCCTTTGCCCTCTGGGGTGGGACAGAGGATGTTTCCCTGCCAGGCATCAGTGCCCCATCACTTCCTATGTCACAATAGGGACCTTGGGCAAGTGCCACCCACTCAGCCTCAGAGGAAGACAATGCCAAGCTTTCCTAAATAAATCTGGCCAAGAAAACTTTACAGAAGTCAGACTTGACTTAATGCTTACAGTGAGAATGGTGCCTTAGGGCCAGATTTAGCACAGCAGGTTAATCACCAGCTTCAGCTGCAGTAGATCTTGCCAACCGAAAAGTTGATAATTCTAAGCTGATAATTCATCTATGCTGACGATCGTGCCATCACCACTCAAGCAGGGAGCTTTGAGATGGTTGAACAGAAGCTCTCCGAAGCTCTAGGTGCTCTCACTGCCTATTACAGGGAAAACCAGCTGATCCCTAATCCATCTAAAACACACCTTTTCACCTTAAGAACAGACAAGTATCCTCAGCTCTGAGGATTACCTGGGAAGGGATCCCACTGGAGCATTGCAGCGCACCCAAATACCTGGGAGTCACTCTGGACCGTGCTCTGACCTACAAGAAGCACTGCCTGAACATCAAGCAAAAAGTGGGCGCTAGAAACAACATCATACGAAAGCTGACTGGCACAACCTGGGGATCACAACCAGACACAGTGAAGGCATCTGCCCTTGCGCTGTGCTACTCTGCTGCTGAGTACGCATGCCCAGTGTGGAACACATCTCACCACGCTAAAACAGTGGATGTGGCTCTTAATGAGACATGCCGCATTGTCACAGGGTGTCTGCACCCCACACCACTGGAGAAATTACACTGCTTAGTCGGTATTGCACCACCTGCCATCCGCCGGGAAGTAGCAGCCAATAGTGAAAGGACCAAGGCAGAGACATCTCCATCCCCTATTTGGGTATCAGCCAGCACGTCAACGACTTAAATCAAGACATAGTTTTCTTAGATCTACAGAGACACTAGCTGGAACACCCCAGCAAGCGAGAGTCCAAAAGTGGCAGGCTCAAACCAGAACCTCAATCCATGGCTGATACCAGATGAGAGACTCCCCCTTGGGCACACAGAAGAATGGGCGACTTGGAAGGCGCTGAACAGACTGCGCTCTGGCACCACGAGATGCAGAGCCAACCTTCAGAAATGGGGCTACAGGGTGGAATCCTCGGCATGCGAGTGCGGAGAAGAACAAACCACTGACCACCTGCTGCAATGCACCCTGAGCCCTGCCACATGCACAATGGAGGACCTTCTTGCGGCAACACCAGAGGCACTCCAAGGGGCCAGATACTGGTCAAAGGACATTTAACCAAATACCAAGTTTGCAAAATCTGTGTGTTTTTTTTCTTTTTTCTTTTTAATCTGTGTGTTTGTTTTGTTCTGTTAGAATTGTAACACAATGGTATGGTTGCTGATGACATGATAAATAAATAAATAAATTCTAAGCTGGGTCAGGGTGAGCTCCTGACTATCAGCCCAGCTCCCCTGCCCACTTAGCAGATCAAAAACAGCAATGTGAATAGATGACTTACTTACTTAGGCAATCCCTCGTTGTCTGAGTAGGATGGTTTTCCAGGCTCAGTGTGCAGTGTGTCCATAGGTGACTGTGGAACCCTATTCTTGATCTGCATCTTCTCCCGCAGTGAGGGCATTAGTTTCCAGGTGGAAGGTGGTCCCGGTCAAGTTGGCTTGACGCACCTTCCTCTTGGCACGTTTCTCTCTTTCACCCTCCATTCATGCCTTAAAATTCTACAGCACTGCTGGTCACAGCTGACCTCCAACTGGAGTGCTCAAGGACCAGGGCTTCCCAGTTCTCAGTGTCTATACCAAAGTTTTTAAGCCCATCTTTCAATCTCTTTTCCTTTCCTCCAACATTCCATTTTCCATTCTTGAGTTCGGAATAGAGCAACTGCTTTGGGAGACGGTGGTCGGGCATCTGGACAATGTGGCCAGTCCAGTGAAGTTGATGGCGGAGGAGCATCGCTTCAATGCTGGTGGTCTTTGCTTCTTCCAGAACGCTGACATTTGTCCGCTTGTCTACCCAAGAGATTTGCAGGATTTTCTGGAGGCAACGCTGATGGAATCGTTCCAGGAGTTGCATGTGACACCTGTAGACAGTCCACGTTTCGCAGGCGTATAGCAGAGTTGGGAGGACAATAGCTTCATAAACAAGCACCTTAGTATGCCTAGGGATGTCCCGGTTCTCAAACACTCTCTGCTTCATTCGGAAAAATGCTGCACTCACAGAGCTCAGGCGGTGTTTTATTTCAGTGTCAATATTGACATCTGTAGACAGTCCACGTTTCACAAGAATATAGCAGAGTTGGGAGGACAATAGCTTCATAAACAAGCACCTTGGTCTCCCTACGGATGTCCCGGTTCTCAAACACTCTCTGCTTCATTCGGAAAAATGCTGCAGTCGCAGAGCTCAGGCGGTGTTGTATTTCAGTGTCAATGTTGACATCTGTAGACAGTCCACATTTCACAAGCATATAGCAGAGTTGGGAGGACAATAGCTTCATAAACAAGCACCTTGGCATGCCGACGGATGTCCCGGTCCTCAAACACTCTCTGCTTCATTCGGAAAAATGCTGCAGTCGCAGAGCTCAGGCGGTGTTGTATGTCAGTGTCAATGTTGACATCTGTAGACAGTCCACGTTTCACAGGCATATAGCAGGGTTGGGAGGACAATAGCTTCATGTTGTTGTTCATTCGTTCAGTCGTCTCTGACTCTTCGTGACCTCATGGACCAGCCCACGCCAGAGCTCCCTGTCGACCGTCACCACCCCCAGCTCCTTCAAGGTCAGTCCAGTCACTAATCGCTTCATAAACAAGCCCTTTGGACTCTCTACAGATGTCCCGGTCCTCAAACACTCTCTGCTTCATTTGGAAAAATGCTGCACTCGCAGATCTCAGGCGGTGTTGTATGTTGGTGTCAATGTTGACATCTGTAGACAGTCCACATTTCACAAGCATATAGCAGAGTTGGGAGGACAATAGCTTCATAAACAAGCACCTTGGCATGCCGACGGATGTCCTGGTCCTCAAACACTCTCTGCTTCATTCGGAAAAATGCTGCAGTCGCAGAGCTCAGGCGGTGTTGTATGTCAGTGTCAATGTTGACATCTGTAGACAGTCCACGTTTCACAGGCATATAGCAGGGTTGGGAGGACAATAGCTTCATGTTGTTGTTCATTCGTTCAGTCGTCTCTGACTCTTCGTGACCTCATGGACCAGCCCACGCCAGAGCTCCCTGTCGACCGTCACCACCCCCAGCTCCTTCAAGGTCAGTCCAGTCACTAATCGCTTCATAAACAAGCCCTTTGGACTCTCTACAGATGTCCCGGTCCTCAAACACTCTCTGCTTCATTTGGAAAAATGCTGCACTCGCAGATCTCAGGCGGTGTTGTATGTTGGTGTCAATGTTGTATTTCAGTGGCAAGACTAGATGAATAGGAAACGTATCAAGCAGGAAGGTATTTTTAATATATATTTTTATTTGAAATGGTATGGAAAGAGAGAAAAAGGGGGGTATTTTGTTTTTACAAGTAAAGTGGGAGAAGAATAATATAGAGAAAAAGTAGGAAAAAAGAGCGACAGTTTTGAAAAAAGAAAAGAGAAAAAGAGAGAAAAAAAATAACATAAAAAATAAAAATGCTGACTTTCATCTAATTTTTTGTGGTTTTGTGCTTTATTCAATAGTATTCGATATTAGAAATATTAAAATAAATAAATAAAATAATAAATAATAAAAATGTCAAACAGGGAGGTATTTTTTGCACATCGTTCGGAGGAAAGTTTACTAACAAAGAAAACTCTTCTGCAAAGAGATGGAGCTACAGCACCCTCCTGTGGACAGAACCAAGCACAGCCTCCAAAATATGTGGAACGATGAGAAAAAGCCTAAATATACCTCTATCTCAGTGTTTCTCAAGCTGGGGGTTAGTACCCAGGGGAGGGGTCGCAAGGGGGTGTCAGAGGGATTGCCAAAGACCATCAGGAAACACACTATTTTCTGTTGGCCATGGGGGTTCCGTTTGGGGAGTTTGGTCCAATTCTATTGTTGGTGGGGTTCAGAATGCTCTTTGATTGTAGGTGAACTATGAATTCCAGCAACTACAACTCCCAAATGTCAAGGTCTGTTTCCCCCAAACTCCACCAGTGTTCACATTTGGGTATATTGAGTATCCGTGTCAAGTTTGGTCCAGATCCATCATTATTTGAGTGAACGGTGCTTTCTGGATGTAGGTGAACTACAACTCCAAAACTCAAGGTCAAGGCCCACCAAATCCTTCCAGTGTTTTCTGTTGGTCAGGGTTCTGTGTTCCAAGTTTGGTTCAATTCCATTGTTGGTGGAGTTCAGAATGCTCTTTGATTGTAGGTGAACTATAAATCCCAGCAACTATAACTCCCAAATGACAAAATCAATCCCCCTCAATCCCACCAGCATTCAAATTTGGGCGTATTGGGTGTTTGTGCCCAATTTGGTCCAGTGAATGAAAATACAACCTGCATATCTGATATTTACATTGTGATTCATAACAGTAGCAAAACTACACTTATGAAGTAGCAACAAAAATAATCCCAGAATCTACTTTCCTGCAGAATCCTGGAGTTTGTAGTTTAGGGAGGGGCCTTTAACAGCTTCACTAAACTACAAACCCCAGATTCCACTTAAAATCAGGTTTCTGTCTCCTGCAGAATCCTGGTGTTTGTAGTTTTGGGAGGAGCCTGTAACAGCGTTACTCAACTACAAACCCCAGATTCCACTTAAAATCAGGTTTCTGTCCCCTGCAAAATCCTGGGCTTCGTAGTTTGGGAGAAGCCTTTAACAGCCTCACTCAACTACAAATCCCAGAATCCACTTACAATCCGGTTTCTGTCTCCTGTAGAATCCTGGTGTTTGTAGTTTAGGGAGGGGCCTTTAACAGCTTCATTCAACTACAAATCCCAGAATCCAGTTAAAATCTGGTTTCTGTCTCTTGCAGAATTCTGGGGTTTGTAGTTGAGTAAGGCTGTTAAAGGCCTATCCCTATAGTACAAACCTCAGGATTCTGCAGGAGACGGAAACCAGATTTTAAGTGGATTCTGGGATTTGTAGTTGAGTTTTCCTTTAGTGTGATGAAGTCATAGAATCATAGAATCAAAGAGTTGGAAGAGACCTCATGGGCCATCCAGTCCAACCCCCTGCCATGAAGCAGGAATATTGCATTCAAATCACCCCTGACAGATGGCCATCCAGCCTCTGCTTAAAAGCTTCCAAAGAAGGAGCCTCCACCACACTCCGGGGCAGAGAGTTCCACTGCTGAACGGCTCTCACAGTCAGGAAGTTCTTCCTAATGTTCAGATGGAATCTCCTCTCTTGTGTTGTATGGGAGCAGAACTTGAGATTGTTTGGCTCAACCAGAGGGACTCCGGTCGATAAAAGGATCAGGCCATATTTGAAACTCCAATTTTAATAAGCCCCAAAGGTGGTACAATGCACTCTGGCGGTGATTTTATTCCATCTCCTCCTCAGGCTGAGCCTTGTCTTGGTCTCCATCCACCACCGCAACCTCTTCCTTATTTTCTCCAGATCTTGCTTCTTCCGCGCTTTCGCTTTCGGCAAGGGAGATGCAGATGGAACCCCAGGCTTCCTCCAGATCCTTCTGCCGCTGCTCGCACTCTTCCTTCTCTGCCAGCGCGTTCCCCTCCAGCCAGGACGTGGTGCTGTCGCAAATCTCCAACATCCTCCTCTTGGCCTGGACATCCAGGACTTGCTCCTCCGCCACCCGCTTCAGCTTCAGCGTGCAGGACTCCAAGGAGTTCATGGCTTCGATGTTGTCCTGCTGGGATCGGTCGTTCACTCGGAACTCTTCGGCCGTTTGGATGATCCGCTCAATCTCCTCTTTGCCCAGGCGGCCTCGGGTGTCCGAAATGGTGATGTGGTTGGAGTTCCCCGTCTCCACGTCCTTTGCGAAGACCGTCAGGATGTTGTTCTCGTCGATGGAGAACGTCACGGTGATGACCGCCGTCCCGCAAGGAGCCGGCGGGATCCCGGTCAAGGTGAAGGTGCCCAAGAGGTGGTTGTGTTTGGTCAGCGCCCGTTCCCCCTCGTAGACCATGAACAAGATGGTGTCTTGGTAGTCTTCGGTGGTGGTGAAGTCCATCGTCTCCTTGGTCGGGACAGGAGAGTTGCGTTTGATGACGGTGGTCATGACCCCGCCTTGAGTCTTGATCCCCAACGACAGAGGGGTGACGTCCAAGAGGTACATGTTCTGAAGTTTGGTCATCCGGTTGCCAGTCAACACAGCAGCGTGGATGGCTGCCCCGTAGGCCACGGCTTCGTCGGGGTTGATGCCTTTGCACAGCTCTTTCCCGTTGAAGAAGTCCTTCAGGAGCTTCTGGATCTTGGGGATACGGGTGGAGCCTCCAACCAACACGATATCCATGATCTCACTTCGACTCACCTTGGCGTCCTTCAAGGCCCGCTCCAAGGGTTTCAGAGTCGCTCGGAAGAGGTCGGAACAAAGATCCTCAAAACGCGCCCTGGTGATGGTCATGTAGAAGTCTATCCCATGATACAGAGCCTCAGCGGAGATGCTGGCACTGGAGCAAGAGCTCAGGATGCACTTTGCCCGCTCCGCCGCCGTCTTGAGCCGCTGCATGGCCCTTTTGTCCTTGTGGAGGTCTTTCTTGTGCTTTTTCTTGAACTGATTGGCCAGGTAAGACACCAGCCTTTTGTCGAAGTCCTGCCCACCTAGGTGAGTGTCCCCAGCTGTGGCCTTCACTTCAAAGATGCCATCTTCGGCGGAGAGGATGGACACGTCGAAGGTGCCTCCACCCAGGTCGAAAATGAGGATATTCCTGCTCCCGGCTTCCTGGTTTTTGAGGTCCAATCCATAAGCAATCGCGGCGGCGGTGGGTTCGTTGAGTATCTTCAGGACTTGGAGTCCGGCGATGGCCCCAGCATCAATGGTGGCTTGGCGCTGGGCATCGTTGAAGTAAGCCGGGACAGTGACAACAGCTTGAGTGACAATGCATCCCAGGTAGGCTTCGGCTGTGTGCTTCATCTTGGTCAAGATCATGGCTGAGATCTCCTCAGGGTAAAAGGTCCTCAGCTTGCCCTTGTGGACCACCTCGATCTTGAGCTTGTCCTCGTGGTTGGCTACGGTGAAAGGCCAATGCTTGATGTCCTCCTGGATGGTGGCGTCATGGAAGTTTCGGCCGATCATCCGCTTGGCATCGAAGACGGTGTTCTGGGGGTTGAGGGAAGCCTGGTTTTTGGCAGGATCGCCCACCAAGTGCTCGCTGTTGGTGAAGGCCACATAGCTGGGGGTGATCCGGTGGCCTTGGTCGTTGGCGATGGTCTCGACCTTGTCCTGGTGGCAGACAGCGACGCAAGAGAACGTGGTGCCGAGATCAATCCCGACAGCCAGGGCATTTTGCTTAGGCATGGCTATGTGCCTTTTGAGGGTAGATGATGTCAGACTCGGAGGACGGGAAGGAGGTAGATGTTCCCATAAGACCTCTTTTTGGTGTCCTTCTTGCTCTTCCTTTCTCTCCTCCCAGGGCTTAGGTCATTCTAAAGGTGAAAGATGGGGGCGTCTTTCACCTTTGCTGACAGCCAGGCATTGCTCCTTCTGTCTTGGCTCAGTTGACTCTTCAAAACTCCTTCTGATGACTTCATCAGGACACATCACAATGGAGAGGCTTGGGTAGGCAATGCTGAACTGGCCAGCCTCTGGACTGCACATTCTGGGCTCTATGGCCTCCAATTAGAGAGGAAAATCAAGATATATGTGAGCTAAGCTACACCAGAGAGAGGATAAGAGAGCAAATATTATCAGTGAGGATGAACAGACAAGCTAAGGGAGGCTGCAACTGCAGTTCTTCATAATTCTTATCTCTCTATCCATCCATCCATCTTACTACTTGAGGATGCACCCAAGGATCCTCAAGCGGTGGATCTATCTATCTATCTATCTATCTATCTATCTATCTATCTACCTACCTCCCTACCTATCTACCCATCCATGGCTGGTCATTTGTACAGATATATAAACCCATTTTCCTACTTCCAACAGACCTCACTACCTCTCAGGGTAGAACAGAAGCTTTCCGAAGCTCTAGGTGCTCTTCCTGCCTATTACAGGGAAAACCAGCTGATCCCTAATCCATCTAAAACACAGACATGTGCCTTTCATCTCAAGAACAGACAAGCATCCCGAGCTCTGAAGATCACCTGGGAAGGAATCCCACTGGAGCATTGCAGCGCATCCAAATCTCTGGGAGTCACTTTGGACCATGCTCTGACCTACAAGAAGCACTGCCTGAACATCAAGCAAAAAGTGGGTGCTAGAAACAATATCATACGAAAGCTGACTGGCACAACCTGGGGATCACAACCAGATACAGTGAAGACATCTGCCCTTGCGCTGTGCTACTCTGCTGCTGAGTATGCATGACCAGTGTGGAACACATCTCACCACGCTAAAACAGTGGATGTGGCTCTGAATGAGACATGCCGCATTATCACGGGGTGTCTGCGCCCTACACCACTGGAGAAATTACACTGCTTAGCCACTATTGCACCACCTGGCATCCGCTGGGAAGTAGCAGCCAATAGTGAAAGGACCAAGGCAGAGACATCTCCAGCTCATCCCTTGTTTGGGTATCAGCCAGCATGCCAACGACTTAAATCTAGACATAGTTTTCTAAGATCTACAGAGACACTCGCTGGAACACCTCAGCAAGCGAGAGTCCAAAAGTGGCAGGCCCAAACCCAGCACCTCAACCAATGGCTGATACCCAATGAGAGACTCCCTCCTGGGCACACAGAAGACTGGGCGACTTGGAAGGCACTGAACAGACTGCGCTCTGGCACCACGAGATGCAGAGCCAACCTTCAGAAATGGGGCTACAAGGTGGAATCCTCGGCATGCGAGTGTGGAGAAAAGCAAACCACTGACCACCTGCTGCAATG
This sequence comes from Anolis sagrei, assembly GCF_037176765.1. Classification (NCBI taxonomy): domain Eukaryota; kingdom Metazoa; phylum Chordata; class Lepidosauria; order Squamata; family Anolidae; genus Anolis; species Anolis sagrei. The sequence goes on from NC_090032.1 coordinate 6,741,326, forward strand.
CAACCTGAGCCCTGCCACATGCACAATGGAGGACCTTCTTGCAGCAACACCGGAAGCACTCCAAGTGGCCAGATACTGGTCAAAGGACATTTAACCAACTACCAAACTCACAAGATGTGTATTTTTCTGTCTGTTTGCTTTGTTCTGTTAGAAATGTAATATATAATGGACTGGTTGCTCTGACACGACAAATAAATAAACCTCTCAGGGTGCTTGCCATAGATGCAGGCGAAATGTCAGGAGAAAATGCCTCTAGAACATGGCCATATAGCCCGGGAAACCTACAACAACCCAGTGATTCTGGCCATGAAAGCCTTCGACAATACATTTGTGTAGATGTTGAACATGGATGGAGCAAGCACGCTCCTCAGAGGCAGGCCGTTTTTCTGTTTCCGCCATCTTCTTCTCTGGCCCTGGAACTCAACAAAAAAGCTCCTGTTTTGTAGCAGGTTTCCTATGAGGTGGGTGAGACGGTCATCCTTTGTGATATTATACATTTTTCTCAGGAGGAGGCGGTGGTTTACGGTAGCAGGTATCGTAAGCCGCTGACAGGTCTATGAAGACAGCTGTGATCCGCTGCCTTTCAAAGCCATCTTTGAGAGTTCTTGGAGAACGGGAGAAGTTCCAACAGATTGGAGGAGGGCCAATGTGGTCCCAATCTTCAAGAAGGGAAAAAAGGATGACACAAACAATTACCGATGTCCGGTCAGCCTCACATCGATACCGGGCAAGATTCTGGAAAAGATTGTTAAGGAAGCGGTCTGCAAACACTTAGAAACAAATGCAGTCATCGCTAATAGTCAACATGGATTTATCAAAAACAAGTCATGCCAGACTCATCTGGTCTCTTTCTTCGATAGAGTTACAAGCTGGGTAGATGCGGGGAATGCCGTGGATGTGGCGCACCTGGATTTCAGTAAGGCCTTCTTTGACAAGGTCCCCCATGACCTTCTGGCAAGGAAACTAGTCCAATGTGGGCGAGGCAAAACTACAGTGAGGTGGATCTGGAATTGGTTAAATGGACGAACCCAGAGGGTGATTCTCCCCAAGGCTTCCTCTTCATCCTGGAAAGAAGTGACGAGTGGAGTGCCATCTGCAGGGTTCCGTCCTGGGCCCGGTCCTGTTCAACATCTTTACTAATGACTTAGATGAAGGGCTAAAAGGCAGGATCATCAAGTTTGCAGACGGGACCAAACTGGGAGGGATAGCCAATAGTCCAGAGGACAGGAGCAGGATTCAAAACGATCTTGACAGATTAGAGAGATGAATGGCCAAAACTAACAAAATGAAGTTCAACAGTGACAAATGCAAGATACTCCACTTTGGCAGGAAAAACGAAATGCAAAGAACCAGAATGGGGGACAATGCCTGGCTCGAGAGCAGTACGTGTGAAAAAGATCTTGGAGTCCTCACGGACAACAAGTTAAACATGAGCCAACAATAGGATGTGGCGGCAAAAAAAGCCAATGGGATTTTGGCTTGCATCAATAGGAGCATAGTGTCTAGATCTAGGGAAGTCATGCTACCCCTCTATTCCGCTTTGGTTAGACCACATCTGGAATATTGTGTCCAATTCTGGGCACCATAATTCAAGAGAGATATTTACAAGCTGGAATGTGTCCAGAGGAGAGCGACTAAAATGATCAAGGGTCTGGAGAACAAGCCCTATGAGGAGCGGCTTAAAGAGCTGGCCATGTTCAGCCTTCAGAAGAGAAGGCTGAGAGGAGACATGATAGCCATGTATAAATATGTGAGAGGAAGCCACAGGGAGAAGGGAGCAAGCTTGTTTTCTGCTTCCTTGAAGACTAGGACGCGGAACAATGGCTTCAAACTACAAGAGAGGAGATTCCATCTGAACATGAGGAAGAACTTCCTGACTGTGAGAGCCGTTCAGCAGTGGAACTCTCTGCCCCGGAGTGTGGTGGAGGCTCCTTCTTTGGAAGCTTTTAAGCAGAGGCTGGATGGCCATCTGTCAGGGGTGATCTGAATGCAATATTCCTGCTTCTTGGTAGAATGGGGTTGGACTGGATGGCCCATGAGGTCTCTTCCAACTCTTTGATTCTATGATTCTATGTGCTGAGTCAGGTTCATAGTAAAAATATAAAATAATAATATCATAGTATTATAATAATAATAAATAATCCTGTTCTGTCGCGCGCTGGGCCTTTAAATAATTGTCTTTAAATAGGACGTGCGACTTGAGCCCAGCGGGAAGCCAGGCCCCCCCGAAGAGAAGTTCTCAGAGGTTTTCCACCACGAATAGTCTTTAGATGGCTTGTGAAGTATAACGAAGTCCTTTATTAATGAACAATCAAACCGAAACTTCTCTTGTCTTCAGAAAGTTAAACAAATGATTCCAGGCTTTTATGCAACTGGTGGCTTCCTAATCTTGTCCACAAAGGACAGGCAATTGTCTTCAATAACTAATTCTTTACTTTAAAGGAAAATCCCCTTTAAAGTAGGCTGACTGTAATCTAATCCTTACTGACGTGGGCTCCGCTACCGGGTCAAACTTTGTCTCGAGCACCGAGTGGACCTACCAGTAAGGCCAATAGATTCTCCAGCTGGAGTTCTTTGGTATTCCAAAACTGTTTATCCTCCGAAATTCCTCGAAGCTTTAGGACTGCTTCCCTGGAAATCTTTGGGTGCTCTTAAGACTGTTCTCCCCCGGAAAGTCTTAAGGGTTGAAGCTTTTGTACAGGAGAAGCTTGTACACGTCCTCTAAATTAGCTTTCCTTACCGAGACTAACTAAAAAATGGCTCTCTTCCCTTCCCAATTGCCCTGAGCAAGGGGCGGAACAAAAACTTAACGATGATAGACAGGTGCCTTGCCCTACGACTGCAACCAAAGGAAGCCACCTTTCTGCAGAATCCCTGAAACCTTGGACTGCAAGCAAACATTTAATACAAAGCAAATAAAGTTGGAGCTCCTGGTACAGCCGTACCAGAACAAATCCAATAATCCAGGTATGGCAAGCTGTTTAACCTCAGCAGACTGAAAGCCAAAACCAAAGTTACAACAACATCTGTTATAGAACTCCAGTATGCTGATGACAATGTAGTCTGTGCGCATTCAGAAGAAGATCTACAAGCCACTCTGAACATCTTCGCAGAAGCATACACGAAGCTTGGCCTGTCACTGAACATCGAGAAAACCAAAGTGCTGTTCCAGCAGTCGCCAGCCATCCCCACCCAAATGCCAGTGATACAGCTTAATGGTGTAACATTAGAAAATGTTGACCATTTCTGCTACCTTGGCAGCCACCGCTCCACCAAAGTCAACATCGACACCGAAATACAACACCACCTGAGCTCTGCGAGTGCAGCATTTTCCCGAATGAAGCAGAGAGTGTTTGAGGACAGGGACATCCGTAGGGATACCAAGGTGCTTGTCTATAAAGCTATTGTCCTCCCAACCCTGCTATATGCCTGTGAGACGTGCACTGTCTACAGATGTCACACGCAACTCCTGGAACGATTCCATCAGCGCTGCCTCTGGAAAATCCTGCAAATCTCCTGGGAAGACAAGTGGACAAACGTCAGTGTGCTGGAAGAAGCAAAGACCACCAGCATTGAAGCGATGGTCCTCCAACATCAACTCCGCTGGGACGGCCACGTTGTCTGGATGCCTGACCACCGTCTCCCAAAGCAGTTGCTCTACTCCAAACTCAAGAATGGAAAACGGAACGTTGGTGGGCAGGAAAAGAGATTTAAAGATGGGCTCAAAGCCAACCTTAAAAACTCTGGCATAGACACTGAGAACTGGGAAGCCCTGGCTCTTGATTGCTCCAGCTGGAGGTCAGCTGTGACCAGCAGTGCTGCAGAATTCGAGGAGGCACAAGTGGAGGGTGAAAGGGAGAAATGTGCCAGGAGGAAGGTGCATCAAGCCAACCCCGACCGGGACCACCTTCCACCTGGAAACCAATGCCTTCACTGCGGAAGAAGATGCAGAGCAAGAATAGGGCCCCACAGCCACATACGGACCCACAGGGAAACCCATGATGGAAGACCATCTTACTCGTCCAACGAGGGATCGCCTAAGTAAGTAAGTATTACTGTCCTTCCTCACTACCTTAGAATTATAAATTGGAATAATATAATAACAGACTTTGACTGTGTGGATCATAATAAATTGTGGCAAGTTCTTGGTGGGATGGGCATACCAAGCCACCTTCCCTCTCTCCTGAGGAATCTGTACAAGGACCAAGGAGCAACAGACAGAACTAACCACGGAACAACAGACTGGTTCAAGATTGGGAAAGGCGTACGGCAAGGCTGCATCCTCTCACCCAACCTTTTTAACTTGTATGCAGAACACATCATGCGAGGATGTGCGGGGCTTGAGGAATGCAAAGCTGGGGTGAAAATTGCGGGAAGAAACATTAACAACCTCAGATATGCAGATGACACCACCCTGATGGCCGAAAGCGAGGAGGAGCTGAGGAGCCTTCAAATCAAGGTGAAAGAAGAAAGCGCAAAAGCTGGGTTGCAGCTAAACGTCAAAAAAACCAAGATTATGGCAACAAGAATGATTGACAACTGGGAAATAGAGGGAGAAAATGTGGAGGCCATGACAGACTTTGTATTTCTAGGTGCAAAGATGACTGCAGATGCAGACTGTGGCCAGGAAATCAGAAGACGCTTCCTTCTTGGGAGGAGAGCAATGTCCAGTCTTGACAAAATAGTAAAGAGTAGAGACATCAGACTGGCAACAAAGATCCATTGCCTAGTCAAAGCCATGGTCTTCCCTGTAGTCACCTACGGATGTGAGAGCTGGACCTTAGGGAAGGATGAGCGAAGGAAGATCGATGCTTTTGAGCTGTGGTGTTGGAGGAAAGTGCTGAGAGTGCCTTGGACTGCGAGAAGATCCAACCAGTCCATCCTCCAGGAAATAAAGCCCGGCTGCTCACTGGAGGGAAGGAGACTAGAGACAAAGTTGAAGTCCTTTGGCCACATCATGAGGAGACAGGAAAGCCTAGAGAAGACAATAATGCTGGGGAAAGTGGAAGGCAAAAGGAAGAGGGGCCGACCAAGGGCAAGATGGATGGACGGCATCATTGAAGTGACTGGACTGACCTTGAGGGAGCTGGGGGTGGTGACGGCCGACAGGGAGCTCTGGCATGGGCTGGTCCATGAGGTCACGAAGAGTCGGAGACGACTGAACGAATGAACAACAATAATAACAGATGCAGGTGAAACATCAAGAGAGAATGCTTCTGGAACATGGCCACACAGCTCGGAAAACACGCGACAACCGAATATCATTTCCGCACCGTGTCGTATGATTTATCCTGATCCCGACGACTGAAAGCGCTTCCCGTGTGTGCCAACGGTGGTTGTTTTGAATCCCAAGCAATCCCTCTCGTGGTATAGTTTGTGGCCTACCTGTCGGGGTGAGCGCGATCGAGTGACACAGGAGAAAGCGGCCTAAAGAAAGCGGCAGTCTTCCTACAAGGCCTCCGTCTCTTTCTCTTTTTTTTCCGCTCAGCCGTTTTTGTTGTTTTCGGGAGTCCAACCACTCCGCGAGGCTAGTCACGAACCGTGCGAAGCGAAGGGTTAAGGGTCTACACCAGGGAAAGACGAGAAGAAAAGAGGGAAAAAGTGGGGAATTAGAGATGCGTGAGGAGGGGAGGGAGAGGGGAAAAAAAACGAAACAAAAACCGAGAAACCGAAACAGGGCCCGTTTTAATTACATTGCCCTAAAACACTCTCTTTTGGGGGAGCCTGCGTTGGGCGACACATTCTCATGGTAATGACGGGGACATCTGTATAGGCGTGCCTTTCTCATCCGAGATGGCTCTATCAAAGACACCCTTGGGAAACCCTTCACCTTTGACCCCCGGGGTCACCGCCGACACAGTAGCCCCATAGTTCGGCCCTACTGTAAAGCCGTAGTGTCCGTTTTCATCCGCCGAAACCCCGGCTCCGTCTTTGGAGCGGTCCCTTTTGATTCGGAGAGCCTCAACCGTGGCCCCGTTTCGGTGCAGTATCAGATGCCCGGCTTTTTGTTTGGTGTTGTCAAGGCTTTCTTTTCACCGTCCTGCGTCTTTTGGAAAGGCACACCCGGCTCTCCGCTTCCCTCCAAATGCGTTATTTATGCACTCGAGACGGCGAAGGAGTCCACTTTTCGGAAAGCTCGGCGAGCGTGACTCAGGTTTTCCTGGCCCTGAGTAGGATCCTAATTTTAGTGTGGAACAGGTGGTGGGCACCGCTGACGAAAACGGTGCTGCCGTCACAACGTCCCTCTGCCCACGGAGAACATGAAATGCCACGCAACTCGGAGAAAAATCGGATTCTCCGGCCTACGAGGGGCGTTCATTAAAGAGTTCCCTTGACACACTTCTATCTATCACAGAATGCTGAAACTGCACATGTGTAATGACATATGTCTCTATAGGTTACGTGCCAATGTACAACTCTGAACTCATAACGGTCTTGATTGTACAGGTGCCGAAGTGGTGTGAGGTCTGAGAACAGACCCAGTTGAATACTTACTTACTTACTTTGGCGATTACTTACTTATTTAGTACAACTCTGAACTCGTAACGGTCTTGATTGTACAGGTGCAGAAGTGGTGTGAATTCTGAGAACAGACCCAGTCGAATCTTACTTACTTACTTTGACGATTACTTACTTATTTAGACCCAGTCAAATCTTACTTACTTACTTTGGCGATTACTTACTTATTTAGACCCAGTCGAATCTTACTTACTTACTTTGGCGATTACTTACTTATTTAGACCCAGTCGAATCTTACTTACTTACTTTGGCGATTACTTACTTATTTAGACCCAGTCGAATCTTACTTACTTACTTTGGCGATTACTTACTTATTTAGACCCAGTCAAATACTTACTCACTTACTTTGGCGATTGCTTACTTATTTAGACCCAGTCGAATACTTACTTACTTACTTAACTCGGAGAAAAATCGGATTCTCCGGCCTACGAGGGGCGTTCATTAAAGAGTTCCCCTGACCCACTTCTATCTATCACAGAATGCCGAAACTGCACATGTGTAATGATATATGTCTCTATAGGTTACGTGCCAATGTACAACTCTGAACTTGTAACGGTGCTGAAGTGGTGTGAGGTCTGAGAACAGACTCAGTCGAATTTTACTTACTTACTTTGGCGATTACTTACTTATTTAGACCCAGACGAATACTTACTTACTTACTTAACTCGGAGAAAAATTGGATTCTCCGGCCAACGAGGGGCGTTCATTAAAGAGTACCCCTGACCCATTTCTATTTATCACAGAATGCCGAAACTGCACATGTGTAATGATATATGTCTCTATATGTTACGTGCCAATTTACAACTCTGAACTCGTAACGGTCTTGATTGTACAGGTGCAGAAGTGGTGTGAGCTCTGAGAACAGACCCAGTCGAATACTTACTTACTTACTTTGGCGATTACTTACTTATTTAGACCCAGTCGAATACTTACTTACTTACTTAACTCGGAGAAAATCGGATTCTCCGGCCTACGAGGGGCGTTCATTAAAGAGTTCCCCTGACCCACTTCTATCTATCACAGAATGCCGAAACTGCACATGTGTAATGATATATGTCTCTATAGGTTATGTGCCAATGTACAACTCTGAACTCGTAACGGTCTTGATTGTACAGGTGCAGAAGTGGTGTGAGGTCTGAGAACAGACCCAGTCGAATACTTACTTACTTTGGCGATTACTTACTTATTTAGACCCAGTCAAATACTTACTCACTTACTTTGGCGATTACTTACTTATTTAGACCCAGTCGAATACTTACTTACTTACTTTGGCGATTACTTACTTATTTAGACCCAGACGAATACTTACTTACTTACTTAACTCGGAGAAAAATCGGATTCTCCGGCCTACGATGGGCGTTCATTAAAGAGTTCCCCTGACCTACTTCTATCTATCACAGAATGCCGAAACTGCAAATGTGTAATGATATATGTCTCTATAGGTTACGTGCCAATGTACAACTCTGAACTCGTAATGGTGCTGAAGTGGTGTGAGGTCTGAGAACAGACCCAGTCGAATCTTACTTACTTACTTTGGTGATTACTTACTTATTTAGACCCAGTCGAATCTTACTTACTTACTTTGGCGATTACTTACTTATTTAGACCCAGTCAAATCTTACTTACTTACTTTGGCGATTACTTACTTATTTAGACCCAGTCAAATCTTACTTACTTACTTAGGCGATTACTTACTTATTTAGACCCAGTCGAATCTTACTTACTTACTTTGGCGATTACTTACTTATTTAGACCCAATCGAATCTTACTTACTTACTTTGGCGATTACTTACTTATTTAGACCCAGTCAAATCTTACTTACTTACTTTGGCGATTACTTACTTATTTAGACCCAGTCGAATACTTACTTACTTACTTTGGCGATTACTTACTTATTTAGATCCAGTCAAATCTTACTTACTTACTTTGGCGATTACTTACTTATTTAGACCCAGTCGAATCTTACTTACTTACTTTGGCGATTACTTACTTATTTAGACCCAGTCAAATCTTACTTACTTACTTTGGCGATTACTTACTTATTTAGACCCAGTCGAATCTTACTTACTTACTTTGGCGATTACTTACTTATTTAGATCCAGTCAAATCTTACTTACTTACTTTGGCGATTACTTACTTATTTAGACCCAGTCGAATCTTACTTACTTACTTTGGCGATTACTTACTTATTTAGACCCAGTCGAATCTTACTTACTTACTTTGGCTATTACTTACTTATTTAGACCCAGTCGAATCTTACTTACTTACTTTGGCGATTACTTACTTATTTAGACCCAGTCGAATCTTACTTACTTACTTTGGCGATTACTTACTTATTTAGACCCAGTCGAATCTTACTTACTTACTTTGGCGATTACTTACTTATTTAGACCCAGTCGAATCTTACTTACTTACTTTGGCGATTACTTACTTATTTAGACCCAGTCAAATCTTACTTACTTACTTTGGCGATTACTTACTTATTTAGACCCAGTCGAATACTTACTTACTTACTTTGGCGATTACTTACTTATTTAGATCCAGTCAAATCTTACTTACTTACTTTGGCGATTACTTACTTATTTAGACCCAGTCGAATCTTACTTACTTACTTTGGCGATTACTTACTTATTTAGACCCAGTCGAATCTTACTTACTTACTTTGGCTATTACTTACTTATTTAGACCCAGTCGAATCTTACTTACTTACTTTGGCAATTACTTACTTATTTAGACCCAGTCGAATACTTACTTACTTACTTAACTCGGAGAAAAATCGGATTCTCCGGCCTACGAGGGGCGTTCATTAAAGAGTACCCCTGACCCATTTCTATCACAGAATGCCAAAACTGCACATGTGTAATGATATATGTCTCTATAGGTTATGTGCCAATGTACAACTCTGAACTCGTAACGGTCTTGATTGTACAGGTGCAGAAGTGGTGTGAGGTCTGAGAACAGACCCAGTCGAATCTTACTTACTTACTTTGGCGATTACTTACTTATTTAGACCCAGTCGAATACTTTCTTACTTACTTGACTCGGAGAAAAATCGGATTCTCCGGCCTACAAGGGGCGTTCATTAAAGAGTTCCCCTGACCCACTTCTATCTATCACAGAATGCCGAAACTGCACATGTGTAATGATATATGTCTCTATAGATTATGTGCCAATGTACAACTCTGAACTCGTAACGGTGCTGAAGTGGTGTGAGGTCTGAGAACAGACCCAGTCGAATCTTACTTACTTACTTTGGCAATTACTTACTTATTTAGACCCAGTCGAATACTTACTTACTTAACTCGGAGAAAAATCGGATTCTCCGGCTTACGAGGGGTGTTCATTAAAGAGTTCCCCTGACCCACTTCTATCTATCACAGAATGCCGAAACTGCACATGTGTAATGATATATGTCTCTGTAGGTTACGTGCCAATGTACAACTCTGAACTCATAACGGTCTTGATTGTACAGGCGCAGGAGTGGTGTGAGGTCTGAGAACAGACTCAGTTGAATACTTACTTACTTACTTTGGCAATTACTTACTTATTTAGACCCAGTCAAATACTTACTCACTTACTTTTGCGATTACTTACTTATTTAGACCCAGACGAATACTTACTTACTTACTTAACTCGGAGAAAAATCGGATTCTCCGGCCTACGATGGGCGTTCATTAAAGAGTTCCCCTGACCTACTTCTATCTATCACAGAATGCCGAAACTGCAAATGTGTAATGATATATGTCTCTATAGGTTACGTGCCAATGTACAACTCTGAACTCGTAACGGTCTTGATTGTACAGGTGCCGAAGTGGTGTGAGGTCTGAGAACAGACCCAGTCGAATCTTACTTACTTACTTTGGCGATTACTTACTTATTTAGACCCAGTCGAATACTTACTTACTTACTGATGGAATTGTTTCAGGAGTTGCATGTGACGTCGGTAGACAGTCCACGTTTTGCAGGCGTATAGCAGGGTTGGGAGGACAATAGCTTTATAAACAAGCACCTTGGCATCCCTACGGATGTCCCAGTTCTCAAACACTCTCTGCTTCGTTCGGAAAAATGCTGCACTCGCAGAGCTCAGGCGGTGTTGTATTTCGGTGTCGATGTTGACGTCTATAGACAGTCCATGTCTCGCAGGTGTAGAGCAGGATTGGGAGGACAATAGCTTTAAAAACAAGCACCTTGGTATCCCCGTGGATGTCCTGGTCCTCAAACACTCTCTGCTTCATTGGGAAAAATGCTGCACTCACAGAGCTCAGGCGGTGTTGTATTTCGGTGTCGATGTTGACGTCTGTAGACAGTCCGCGTCTCACAGGCGTATAGCAGGATTGGGAGAACAATAGCTTTATAAACAAGCACCTTGGTCTCCTTATGGATGTCCCGGTCCTCAAACACTCTCTACTTCATGCAGAAAAATGCTGCAACCAAATGTGAACACGGGTGGAGTTTCGGGAAAACAGACCTTGACATTTGGGAATTGTAGTTGCTGGGATTCATAGTTCACTTACAATCAAATAATATTCTGAACCCCAGAAACGATAAGGTCTATTTTTTTGGACCAAACTTGGCACGGAAACCCAATATGCCCAAATGTGAACACTGGTGGAATTTTGGGAAAACTAGACCTTGACATTTGGGATTTGTAGTTGCTGGGATTCATAGTTCACCCACAATCAAAGAATATTCTGGACCCCACAAACGATAAAGTCTATTTTCTGGATCAAACTTGGCACAGATACTCAATATACCCAAATGTGAACTTGGGTGGAGTTTCGAGAAAACTAGACCTTGACATTTGGGAATTGTAGTTGCTGGGATTCATAGTTCACCTACAATCAAAGAATATTCTGAACCCCACAAACGATAAAGTCTATTTTTTGGACCAAACTTGGCACGGAAATCCAATATGCCCAAATGTGAACACGAGTGGAGTTTCGGGAAAACTAGACCTTGACATTCAGGAATTGTAGTTGCTGGGATTCATAGTTCACCTAGAATCAAAGAATATTCTGAACTCCACAAACGATAAGGTCTATTTTCTGGACCAAACTTGGCACAGAAACCCAATATACCCAAATGTGGTGGAGTTTTGGGAAAACAGACCTAGACATTTGGGAATTGTAGTTGCTGGGATTCATAGTTCACCTACAATCAAAGAACATTCTGAACCCCACAAACGATAAGGTCTATTTTCTGGATCAAACTTGGCACGGATACTCAATATACTCAAATATGAGCTTGGGTGGAGTTTCGAGAAAATTAGACCTTGACATTTGGGAATTGTAGTTGCTGGGATTCATAGTTCACCTACAATCAAAGAATATTCTGAAACCCACAAACGATAAGATCTATTTTTTTTGGACAAAACTTGGCACGGAAATCCAATATGCCCAAATGTGAACACGAGTGGAGTTTCGGGAAAACTAGACCTTGACATTTGGGAATTGTAGTTGCTGGGATTTATAGTTCACTGAGAATCAAAGAGCATTCTGAACCCCACGAAGGATAGAATTGGGCCAAGCAGAAAATACTGGAGGGATTTGGGATGAATGGGCAGTGATTTAGGGGAGACGTAGTTTACCTACATCCAGAGAGCACTGTGAATCCTACCGACTATGCCAAAAGGATTCCTAAGACCATCATTCCAAAATGTTGCCTTTCCAAGAAGAAGGGGGTGTTCTCTAGTTTTCTCCTCCGCCTTCCCTATTACAACCCCCCAATGCATGTCTTCCCGGATGACTCTTGATCCCTTCTTCTCCCTGACCCTGATCTTGAGGGCCGGGAACTTGACGGATGATGCAAAGGCGGGTGATATACGACATCCTTCCATTGGAAGGAAGTCGAGGAGGGCTGCCCCATGGCCAGGGAGACAGAAGGGGGTCAAGGAGGGGCGGGAAAAGGGGTGGACGCGGGTGGGCTCCAGCCTCAAAGGGCCGGGAAGAGACGCGCCCAGAAAGTGGGGTGGGTGGGCCGCCCGGCACACACCCCGGGCCATTTGTAGCCCCATTGTTGCCGCTAAACTGACCTTTGCTAATGACCACTGGCTTGTTAAAGAGTCAAAGCAGTTCAGAGACATTCCCTCCCATTGGGTGCATCTACATGATAGAATAAATGCAGTTTGACACTATTTGAATTGTCCTGGTTCAATGCTATGAAATCCTGGGAGTTATAGTTCCACGTGTCCTTGTGTTGTAGTTTCGCAAGGTCTTTGGCCTTCGCTTGGTGCATCCTGAGCAAACTTGCATCACGTAACAAACTTTTAAGTACTGATGGAGTGGGGGTTGAACGCCTGGCGTGATGGGAGTTGTTGTTCATCCACAACCATATGCATTGCGTACAATTAAGAAAATGATTTTTTCAAATACCCTGGGCAATGCCAGGTACCCAAGCTAGTGTGTGTGTGTGTGTGTGTGTATACACACACACACGCACATACATATATGTATGCATGTGTATATACGTGTCTATATATACACACATACATATATACATATGTGTGTGTGTATATATATGTGTGTGTGTGTGTGTGTATATGTGAGTTTGTGTATGTATATATATATATATTTGGAAGGGGCACCAAAGTAATTAACTAAGGCCTGCATTTATTAATTTATGTGTGTGTGTGTGTGTGGGTGTGTGTATACACATACACACACACACACACACACACACACACATATATATGGAAGGGGCACCAAAGTGATTAACCAAGGCCTGCATATATATATGTGTGTGTGTGTGTCTATATCTATATGTATGTATGTAACTATCTATCTATCTATCTGGATGGGGCACCAAAGTAATGAACCAAGGTCTACATGTATGTATATACGAATATGTATATATACGTATCTCTGTGTGTGTATACATTCATATATATATATATATATATATATATATATATATATATATATATACACACACATATACACACGCATACACACACACATATATATATACACACACATACATATACATACACACACACACACATTTGGAGGGGGCACCACAGTGATGAACCAAGGCCTGCCTTTATGTGTGTGTGTAAATATACATTAGTGTGTGTGTGTGTATATTTTTCGAACAGGGCACCAAAGTGATGAACCAAAGCCTATATGTATGTATTTATGTGTATATATATGTGTGTGTGTGTGTGTATATGTGTGTGTGTGTGTGTATTCATACACATACACACACACACACTCACACATATACATATTTGGAGGGGGCACCAAAGTGATGAACCAAGGCCTGCATTTATATATTTATGTATGTATGTGTGTATATATACGTGTGTGTGTATATGTGTACGTGTGTATATGTGTGTATATTCGGAGCGGGCACCAAAGGGATGAACCACGACCTATATTTATGTATGTATGTACATATGTATGTGTGTGTGTAGATATAGGTGTGTGTATATATGTGTGTGTGTTTGTGTATTTGGAGGGGGCACCAAAGTGATGAACCAAGACCTATATTTATTTATATATGTACGTATGTACGTGTGTATGTAGATATAGGTGTGTGTATATATATATGTGTGTGTGTGTGTGTATTCGGAGGAGGCACCAAAGTGAAGAACCAAGACCTATATTTATGTATGTATGTACATATGTATGTGTGTATGTAGATGTAGGGGTGTGTGTATATGTGTGTGTGTATATTTGGATTGCGTACCAAAACCTATATTTATGTATATATGTACGTATGTACGTGTGTGTGTAGATATAGGTGTGTGTGTATATATATATATATATATATATATATATATATATATGTGTGTGTGTGTGTGTGTGTGTGTGTGTGTGTGTGTGTATGTGTGTGTGTATTCGGAGGGGGCACCAAAGTGATGAACCAAGACCTATATTTATGTATGTATGTACGTGTATACGTTTGTGTGTGTATATAGGTGTGTGTGTATATGTGTGTGTGTATATTCAGAGGGGCACCAAAGAGATGACCCAAGACCTATATTTATGTATGTATGTACATATGTATGTGTGTATGTAGATATAGGTGTGTGTATATTCAGAGGGGGCACCAAAGTGATGAACCAAGACCTATATTTATGTACGTATGTACGTTTGTATGTAGATATAGGTGTGTGTGTATTTGGAGGGGTCACCAAAGTGATGGACCAAGACCTATATTTATGTACGTATGTACGTATGTACGTGTGTGTGTGTGTGTAGATATAGGTGTGTATATATATATATGTGTGTGTATATTTGGAGGGGCACCAAAGGGATGAACCAAGACCTATATTTATGTACGTATGTACGTATGTACGTATGTACGTGTGTGTGTGTAGATATAGGTGTGTGTGTATATATGTGTGTGTATATTCAGAGGGGGCACCAAAGGGATGAACCAAGACCTATATTTATGTATGTATCTACATTTGTGTGTAGATACAGGTGTGTGTGTATTTGGAGGGGTCACCAAAGTGATGAACCAAGACCTATTTTTATGTACGTATGTACGTATGTACGTGTGTGTGTGTAGATATGGGTGTGTATATTCGGAAGGGGCACCAAAGTGATGAACCAAAACCTATATTTATGTACGCATGTATGCATGTATGTGCGTACATGTGTGTATATATAGGTGTGTGTATATATGTGTTTGTGTGTATATTCAGAGGGGGCACCAAAGTGATGAACGAAGACCTATATTTATTTATGTATGTATGTACGTTTGTATGTAGATGTAAGTGTATGTGTATATATGTGTGTGCATATTTGGATTGGGTACCAAAGTGATGAACCAAGACCTATATTTATGTATGTATGTACGCTTGTATGTAGATGTAAATGTATGTGTATATATGTGTGTGTATATTTGGAGGGGGCACCAAAGGGATGAACCAAGACCTATAATTATGTACGTATGTATGTATGTATGCGTGTGTGTAGATATAGGTGTGTGTATATATGTGTGTGCATATTTGGAGGGAGCACCAAAGTGATGAACCAAGACGTATATTTATGTATGTATGTACGTATGTACGTTTGTGTGTAGATAGATATAGGGATGTGTGTGTGTGTGTGTGTGTGCGTGTGTGTGTGTATATATATATATATATATATATATATATATATATATGGAGAGGGCACCAAAGTGATGGACCAAGGCCTATATTTCGGGGAATACATTTTCTCTCATTCCGCCCACAACCGTGTGCAATGCATCATGGCGCCCGAAAAGGGCCGCGCATTGCCCCCCTCCCTTTTTCTCCTCTTTTCCCTCCCTCCCTCCTTTCTTTTTTCCTCCTCTTTTCATTTTATTTCAATCTAATTGAAGGGGGAGTTTTCTCTCTCTCTCTCTCTCTCTCTCTCTTTGCAGATAAAAGCTGGCAAGGCTAATTACGCCTCATTATTCCAAAGGCTCCCTCATGCCTCACTTCTCCTCAAATGAAAGCAGAGAGAGAGAGAGAGAGAGATGGAGAGAAAGAAAGAAAGAATATATATATATATATATATTAAACACACACACACCCCAAGGGGGAGGAATGAGGCTATTAAGGAAAGGGGGGGGGGGAAGCCATAGTATTAAAAACACAAAGTTGTTTAATTCACACAGCGAAGCAGAAAGGAGAAACGAGGGAGGCCCCCATTGATGTCTTTTCTTTCTTTCTTTCTTTGCACTCTTTCGTTCTTTCTTTTTGGATTATTCCAAAGGGAGAGAAATCCCCGTCAATTGATAGCCATTAAAAGCAATTGTTTGGAGGGCCCTCCCTGGGAGGCTGTGTGTGTGGCTGGAAAGAAGGAAAGAAGGACACAAGCTGTCTTGTTCCAGAAGCATTCTCTCCTGACGTTTCTCCCACATATAAAGACCATTTACAGAGAATCCAATTACAAAAAGGGAATGTCCCCAACTATATTTACAAAGTATTATCGAAGGTTTTCGGGGCCAGAATCCCTGGGTTGCTGCGGGTTTCCAAGCCGTTTGTTCCAGCAGCATGCTCTCCTGACGTTTCTCCCACATCTATGGCAGGCAATCTCAAAGGTTGTGAGGTCTACTTGAAACTAGGAAAATGGGGTTTATATATATGTGGCCAGAATCCCTGGGTTGCTGCGGGTTTCCAAGATGTCTGTTCCAGAAGCATTCTCTCCTGACGTTTCTCCCACATCTATGGCAGGCATCCCCACAGGTTGTGAGGTCTGCCGGAAATTAGGAAAATGGGGTTTATATGTATATATCTGTGGAATGATGTCCAGAGTGGGAGGAAGAACTCTCACCTGTTGGAGGCAGGTGTAAATGTTGCAAACTTCAAAGCCTGGCTGCTTCCTGCCCGGTGGAATCCTTTGTTGGGAGGCTTTGAAGCTGCGAGGCAATTGTGAATGTTATTTCTGTGGAATGATGTCCACCTCCCAACAAAGGATCCCCCTCAGGCAGGAAGCAGCCAGGCTTTGAAGCTGCAAGGCCATTCAATGCTATTCAGGGTACCCAATTGAAACATTCACACTTGCCTTGCAGCTTCAAAGCCTGGATGCTAACACCTCCCAACAAAGGATTCCTCCAGGCAGGAAGCAGCCAGGCTTTGAAGCTGCAAGGCTATTCAATGCTAATCAGGATGGCTAATTGAAACATTCATACTTGCCTTGCAGCTTCAAAGCCTGGCTGCTAACGCCTCCCAACAAAGGATTCCCCCAGGCAGCAAGCAACCAGGCTTTGAAGCTGCAAGGCTATTCAGTGCTAATCAAGCTGGCCAGTTGCAACATTCACATTTGCCTCCAACAAGCAAGAGTTCTTTCTCCCACCCTGGACATTATTCCAAACACAAACACACACACATATATATACCCTGTTTTCCTAGTTTCCAACAGATCCCTCAACCTCTGAGGATGCCTGGCATGGATGTGGACAAAACGTCAGGAGAGAATGCTTCTGGGGCATGGCTAGAAAGCCCGAAAAACTCACAGCAACCCAGTGATTCCAGCCGTGGAAACCTTCGACAACACAAAGAATAAGACTATAATAATAATATAATATATTATTATTAATAATATATTATATTAGGTAAAGGTAAAGGTTTTCCCCTGACATTAAGTCCAGTTGTGTCCGACTCTGGGGTGTGGTGCTCATCTTCATTTCTAAGCCGAAGAGTTGGCGTTGTCCATAGACACCTCCAAAGCCGGCATGACTGCATGGAGCGCCATTATTATCATTATCCATTTCTGAGCTGGCGTTGTCCATAGACACCTTCGAGGTCATGTGGCCTGCATGGCTGCATGGAGCGCCCTTACCTTCCCGCTGGAGTGGTACCTATTGATCTACTCACATTTGCATGTTTTCGAACTGCTAGGTTGGCAAAAGCTGGGGCTGACAGCAGGAGCTCACCCCACTCCCCAGATTTGAACCACTGGCTTTTCAGTCCGCAGTTTCAGCAGCTCAGCGGTTTAACCCACTGCCCACCGGGGGCTCCTTTTACTACTACTAATACTACTACTAATACTACTACTAATACTACTACTAATAATAATTGTAGGTTTTGGAGGAAATATGAACTTTGGACACCTGCCAGAGCAGTACCTATTGATCTACTCACATTTGCATAATTTCGAACTGCTGGGGCTGACAGCGGAAGTTCACCCTGCTCCCCGGATTCGAACCTGCGACCTTTCGGTCAACAAGCCCAGCAGTCACCAGTTTTCCAGCCCGGAAAACTCACAGCAACCCACTGCGTCACCAGTATTATTATTATTATTATTATTATTATTATTATTAGAATAATAATAATAATAATAATATTCTCCTCCTTGTGAAGCCTCTCCTCTGTGACCTATGTTGTAATTCAACCCTCAAAGCAAACAGACTCTTCAAATTGGGTTGCTGTGAGTTTTCTGGGCTGTATGGCCACGTTCCAGAAGCATTCTCTCCTGACGTTTTGCCTGCAGACTTTTCGTATCCATTTCTGAATATGTCATCGATTCCTCCCTCTCTTGAGGTCTGAGCTTAATATTTGGAGCGTGCAGTTTGGAACGTCAGATATGCAATTTTAAACATTGGGTCCTATAAATTGAAATATCAGATTCACACATTTCGCCTCGGCAAAGCGATACGACGGGCGCAATTTTGACAGCTTTGCGGAGGAAGCGACAAACCTGCTGGGTTCGATATTGGGAGAGGATCAGAGCGGCAACACAAGCCCTTTACATGAGGTTGAAGGTAACTGATATAAATACTTTTTGATTCGGGAGACCCTGAAACTCAATTAAGAAACAACAACCCTAACGATGACGACCAATCTCTATTTTCCACCCAACCTTCCTTCCTCTTCTCCCAATGTGTTTAATCCTTCCAAGCATCTCTTTTATGTTTCGTTGCAATTTTAGGCCATCTCCCAAAAAAGAAGACGTGGAACGAAACACGTCAAAAGTTTTCAAACACAAGAGAAATGCATTCAAAGTGACAGCCGAGGAGCCACCACTAAGAAGGCCCTGTTTCTCATCCCCACCAGTCATAGAATCATAGAGTTGGAAGAGAACTCATGGGCCATCCAGTCCAACCCCAATCTGCCAAGGAAAATTGCATTCAAAGCACTCCCAACAGATGGCCATTCAGCCTCTGCTTCAAAGCTTCCAAAGGAGGAGCCTCCACCACACTCCAGGGCAGAGAGTTCCACTGCTGAACGGCTCTCACAGTCGGGAAGTTCTTCCTAATGTTCAGGTGGAATCTCCTTTCTTGAAGACGTGTGAAGCTATTATTCCAGAGAGAAATGATGCAACCGAAATGCATTCGAAGTGACAGCTGAGGAGCCACCACTAGGAAGGCCCTGTCTCTCATCACCACCAGTCATAGAATCATAGAGTTGGATAAGACCTCATGGGCCATCCAGTCCAACCCCATTCTGCCAAGGAAAATTGCATTCAAAGCACTCCTGACAGATGGCCATCCAGCCTCTGTTTAAAAGCTTCCAAAGGAGGAGCCTCTACCACACTCCAAGGCAGAGAGTTCCACTGCTGAATGGCTCTCACAGAACCATAGAATCCTAGAGTTGGAAGAGATCTCATGGGCCATCCAGTCCAACCCCAATCTGCCAAGGAAAATTGCATTCAAAGCACTCCCAACAGATGGCCATCCAGCCTCTGTTTAAAAGCTTCCAAAGGAGGAGCCTCCACCACACTCCAGGGCAGAGAGTTCCACTGCTGAACGGCTCTCACAGAATCATAGAATCCTAGAGTTGGAAGAGATCTCATGGGACATCCAGTTCAACCCCATTCTGCCAAGGAAAATTGCATTCAAAGCACCCCTGACAGATGGCCATCCAGCCTCTGTTTAAAAGTTTCCAAAGAAGGAGCCTCAACCACACTCCAAGGCAGAGAGTTCCACTGCTGAATGGCTCTCATATAATCATAGAATCCTAGAGTTGGAAGAGATCTCATGGGCCATCTAGTTCAACCCCATTCTGCCAAGGAAAATTGCATTCAAAGCACCCCTGACAGATGGCCATCCAGCCTCTGTTTAAAAGTTTCCAAAGAAGGAGCCTCAACCGCACTCCGGGGAGTTCCACTGCTGAACAGCTCTCACAGTCGGGAAGTTCTTCCTAATGTTCAGATGGAATCTCCTTTCTTGAAACCGTGTAAGGCTATTATTCCAGAGAGAAATGATACAACCTTTTAAAGCAGCGTTACTCAATATAAAGGACCCATGGGAGGGTCACAAGGGGGTGCCAAAGACCATCAGAAAACACAATATTTTCTATAGGTCATGGGAGTTATGTGTGCAAAGATTGGTTCAATTCCATCGTTGGTGGAGTTTGGAATGCTCTTTGATTGTAGGTGAACTATAAATCCCAGCAACTACAACTCCCAAATGCCAAGGTCCATTTTCCCCAAACCCCACCATTTAGTCATATTGAGTATTCATGCCAAGTTTGGTCCAGATCCATCATTTTTTGAGTTTACAGTGCTCTCTGGAGATAGGTGAACTACAACTCCAAAAGTCAAAGTCGATGCTCACCAAACTCAGTATTTTCTCTTGGTCATGGGAGTTCTGTGTGATAAGACTGGTTCAATTCCATCATTGATGGAGTTCAGAATATTATTTGATTGTAGGTGAACTATAAATCCCAGCAATTTAAACTCCCAAACATCAAGGTCTATTTCCCCCAAACTCCACCAGTGCTCACATTTGAGTATATTGAGTATATGTTCCAAGTTTGGTCCAGGTCCATCATTGTTTGAGTCTCTGGATGTAGATGAACTACAACTCCCAAACTCAAAGTCAATGCTCACCAAACCCTTCCAGTACTTTCTTTCAGTCGTGGGAGTTCTTTGTGCCAAGTTTGGTTCAATTCCATCGTTGGTGGAGTTCGGAATGCTCTTTGATTGTAGGCGAACTACAAATCCCAGCAACTACAACTCCCAAATGACAAAATCAATTCCCCCAACCAGTATTCAAATTTGGGCCAAATTTGGTGAATGAAAATACATCCTGCATATCAGATATTTACATTACGATTCATAACAGTATCAAAATGACAGTTGTGAAGTAGCAACGAAAATAATGTTATGGTTGGGGGTCACCACACATAAGGAACTGTATTAAGAGGTCGTGGCATTGGGAAGGTTGAGAAACACTCAATTTATTCTCAATTCCTCTTTACAGTCATGTTTATGCCTTTGGAAAAAGCAGGGAAAAATGAGTCCCGAAAGTCCTATTGAAGACTCATTTGTCGGTGACGCAAAATACTATTAAACATCCATATTTCACAGAACCCCTTAATATTGTTCCTCATGTTGTGATGACCCTCAACCCTAAAATTGTGTTCATTGCTACTTCATAACTGTAAATAGTATGCTGGGATTTCTAGTTCGCCTACAATCAAAGTGCATTCTGCACCCCACCAACGATGGAATTGAACCCAACTTGGCACACAGAACTCCCACTCAAAACAGAATGTACTGGAAGGATTTGTGGGCACTGACCTTGAGTTTGGGAGTTGTAGTTCACATACATCCAGAGAGCACTATGGACTCAAACAATGATGGATCTGGACCAAAACATGGCACAAATACTCAAAATGCCCAAATGTGAACACTGATGGAGTTTGGGAAAAATAGACCTTGATATTTTGGAGTTGCAGTTGCTGGGATTTATAGTTCACCTACAATCAAAGAGCATTCTGAAGCCCACCAATGATAGAATTGGGCCAAACTTCCCACACAGAACTCCCAAGATCAACAGAAAATACTGGAAGGGTTTAGTGGCCATTGACCTTGAGTTTGGGAGTTGTAGTTCACCTATATCCAGAGAACATTGTGGAGTCCAACAATGATGTATCTGGACCAAACTTGGTATGGATATCCAATATGCCCAAATGTGTACAGCAGTGGAATTTGGGGAAAATAGACCTTGTCATTTGGGAGTTGTAGTTGCTGGGATTTATAGTTCACCTACAATCAACCCCACCAACGATAGAATTGGGTCAAACTTCCCACACAGAACTCCCATGAGCAACAGAAAATACTGGAAGGGTTTACTGGCCATTGACCTTGATCTTGGGAGTTGTAGTTCACCTATATCCAGAGAACACTGTGGAGTCCAACAATGATGTATCTGGACCAAACTTGGTATGGATACCCAATATGCCCAAATGTGTACACCAGTGGAATTTGGGGAAAATAGACCTTGATATTTGGGAGTTGTAGTTGCTGGGATTTATAGTTCGCCTACAATCAACCCCACCAATGATAGAATTGGGTCAAATTTCCCACACAGAACTCCCATGATCAACAGAAAATACTGGAAGAGTTTGGTGGGCATTGACCTTGAGTATTGGAGTTGTAGTTCTCTTACATCCAGAGAGCAGGCGGAGATCTTTTCGTGGGAGGATGCGCCGTCTGTTTCCATAAAGGAAGAGATCTTCAGCCTTCTTTGGCAAAGGGGTTCCTACCAGAAATGTGTGTTTTCTGGTGGTCTTTGGTGACCCCTCTGAAACCCCCAGATTGAGAAACACTGATTTACATTCCTGTTTCGATGTATTAATTCGGCTACTGTTTGGAAAACACAAGTCAGTCCGATCCCCTTTTATTTCCCTTTGCAACAATTGCAACCGAAACCTGCAACATTTGGGTTTTTTCCCCCCTTTGCAACAATATTTTCTAACTAAATTGGAAACAAAATCTACAACATTTGAAATGTTATTTTCTATCTATTTTCTATATAATACACAATCTTTTTTCTATAAGCAACCCAAATTAAGCATTTTATTTTGATATCTTCCATCCTTTCAAATATGTTTTGGAATATATTATTATTTAGGTTTCTTTTCGACTTTTTGCAAAACGGGATTTGTATTTCATCGAGTTTGCAATTTTTGGATCCCATCCCAAGACAGAAGCAGAATTTCAATCCAATCAATAGCAATACGAATATCACCTTGCAAGACCCGAATAACCATTAATTCATTAATGAGTTTATTAATTATTAATTGATTACAATATGGTTTGTTTTTAAAACCATCTCCTGCCAATTTCTTTGCTAAAGTACTAAGATAATTGAAAAGTGGACTGTTTGTATCGTAGGGAATTTGCACAAAAATGCCATAAAAATGTATTTTTTGCATTGCAATCTCTAGCATTTGCAAAAAAGGCAAAAAGGTTTCTCTTTTGCACTGCAATCTCCAGCATTTGCAAAATAAAAAAGGTTATTTTTTCACGTTGCAATCCCCAGCATTTGCAAAAAAGACAAAAAAGTTTCTCTTTTGCGTTGCAATCTTCAGCATTTGCAAAAAAGTTTATTTTCCACATTGCAATCTCCATCGTTTGCACACAAAAAAATCAATAAAACTTTTGCATTTGCAAAAAAGCAATGCAAGTTTCTCTTTTGCATTGCAATCCCCAGCATTTGCAAAAAAGCAATACAAATTTCTATTTTGCATTGCAATCTCCAGCATTTGCAAAAAAAGCCAAAAAGGTTTCTTTTTTGTGTTGCAATCACCAGCATCTGCAAAAAAGTTTCTCTTACACATTGCAATCCCCATCGTTTGGCAAAAAAATCAATAAAACGTTTTCTTTTGCATTGCAATCCCCAATACTTGCAAAAAGCAATAAAAGTTTGCCTTTTGCATTGCAATCCCCAGCATTTGCAAAAAGCAATACAAGTTTCTCTTTAGTATTGCAAACTCCAGATTTTGCAAAAATCTAAAAAAAACCCAACAAAAATTATTTTTTAAGTTACAATCCTCAGCATTAGTAAAAAAAAAAAGTTTCTCTTTCACATTGCAATCTCCAGCATTTGCAAAACAAGTATTTCCTTTGCGTTGCCATCTCCAGCATTTGCAAAAAAAGCAATACAAATTTCTATTTTGCATTGCAATCTCCAGCATTTGCAAAAAAGTTTCATTTCCACATTGCAATCCCCATCATTTGCAAAAAATATCAATAAAACTTTTTCTTTTGCATTGCAATCCCCAACACTTGCAAAAAAGCAATAAAAGTTTGCCTTTGGCATTGCAATCTCCAGCATTTGCAAAAAAGACAAAATAGTTTCTCTTTCACGTTGCAATCCCCAACATTTGCAAAAAAGTTTTGTCATCGAGGGCAGCGGAGGCCCCCGCTTTCAAATTGGTTTTACCTGCAGCAGAGAGTTCTGCAGTTCCTGGCGTCAGTTTCATTTCCACATTGCAATCTCCATAATTTGCAAAAAATCAATAAAACCTTTTCTTTTGCATTGCAATCCCCAACACTTGCAAAAAAGCAATAAAAGTTTGTCTTTTGCATTGCAATCTCCAGTATTTGCAAAAAAGCAATAAAAATTCTTTTTCAAGTTGCAAATCAAGTTGTATTAGTAAAAAAAAAAAATGTTTCTTCCACATTGCAATCTCCAGTATTTGCAAAAAAGCCAAAAGGTTCCTCTTTCACGTTGCAATCCCCAGCATTTGCAAAAAAATCAGAAAAAGGGTTCTTTTTCACATTTGAACATCATTTGCAAAACAAGGTTTCTTTTGCATTGCAATCCCCAGCATTTGCAAAAAGCAATACAAGATTCTCTTTAGCATTAAAATCTCCAGAATTTGCATTTTTTTAAAAAATGTTTCTTTTTCATATTGCAATCCCCAACATTTGCAAAAATAGTGTCTCTTCCACATTGCAATCTCCAGCATTTGCAAAACAGCCAAAAAAGTTACTTTCGCAATGCAATCCCCAGCTTTTGCAAAAAAACAGAAAAAGCTTTCTCTTTTGCATTGCAATATCCATCATTTGCAAAAAAAAAGGTTTCTTTTGCATTGCAATCCCCAGCATTTGCAAAACAAATTCAGAAAAAGTTTATATTTTGTATTGCAATCTTTAGCATTTGCAAAATGCTAATAAAAATTCACACCTAACTCCAACAGACAAGAGTTCTTTGTCCCACCCTGGTCATTCCACAGATATATAAACCTTTTT
The DNA here is from genome assembly GCF_037176765.1 of Anolis sagrei. Classification (NCBI taxonomy): domain Eukaryota; kingdom Metazoa; phylum Chordata; class Lepidosauria; order Squamata; family Anolidae; genus Anolis; species Anolis sagrei. The sequence continues at coordinate 6,766,249 of NC_090032.1, forward strand.
TCCTAGTTCCAACAGACCTCACTACCTCTGAGGATGCTTGCCATAGATGCAGGCGAAACGTCAGGAGAGAATGCCTCTAGAACATGGCCATATAGCCCGGAAAAACCTACAATAACTCAGTGATTCCGGCCATGAAAGCCTTCGACAATGCTAAGGAAAAGTTTATCTTTTGCATTGCTATCCACAGCATTTGCAAAAAAGCAGAAAAGTTTCTCCTTTTGCATTGTAATTTCCAGCATTTGCCAAAAAACAAAAAAACCCCAAACAAAACAAAACAAAAACAGAAAGGGGTTTTTTTTAAGTTGCTCTTTCACATTGCAATCTCCAGAATTTGCAAAAAATCAGAAAAAAGGTTTCTCTTTCACATTGCAATCTCCAGTGTTGGAAATTAAAAAAACAGAAAAAGGGTTTTCTTTTGCATTGCAATGTCAATCATTTGCTAAAAAGCTAAAAACATTTCTCTTTCGCATTGCAATCTCCAGCATTTGCAAAAAAAGCAGAAAATGGTTTTTTTTGCATTGCAATTTTCACAATTTGCAACACTCCCCCCCAAAAAAGAAAAAAACTTTTTCTTCTGTATTGGAATCCCCAGCATTTGCAAAAAGACAGAAAAAGTTCCTATTTTGCATTGCAATCCACGGCATTTGCAATAAAGCAATGCAAGTTTCTCTTTTGCATTGCAATCCCCAGCATTTGCAAAAAAGCAATGCAACTTTCTATTGTGCGTTGCAATCCCCAGCATTTGCAAAAAAGAATAAGTTTCTATTTTGCATTGCAATTCCCAGCATTTGCAAAAAAGCAATGCAAGTTTCTATTTTTTGTTGAAATCCCCAGCATTTGCAAAAAAGCAATGCGAGTTTCTATTTTGCATTGCAATCCCCAGCATTTGTAAAAAAGCAATGCAAGTTTCTATTTTGCGTTGCAATCCCCAGCATTTGCAAAAAAGCAATGCAAGTTTCTATTTTGCATTGAAATCCCCAGCTTTTGCAAAAAAGCAATGCAAGTTTCTCTTTGGCGTTGCAATCCCCAGCATTTGCAGAAAAGAACTGCAAGTTTCTATTTTGCATTGCAATCCCCAGGATTTGTGAAAAAACAATGCAAGTTTTTCTTTGGCGTTGCAATCCCCAGGATTTGCAAAAAGTAATGCAAGTTTCTCTTTTGCGTTGCAATCCCCAGCATTTGCAAAAAGTCAGAAAAAGATTCTCATTTGCATTGCAATCCTCAGCATTTGCAAAAAAAGTAAAAAAGGTTTCTCTTTTGCATTGCAATCCCCAGCATTTGCAAAAAAAGTCAAAAAAGGTTTCTCTTTTGCATTGCAATCCCCAGCATTTGCAAAAAAAAAAAAAAAAGGAGAAAAGGGTTTTGCAAAATCCCCAGCGTTTGCAAAAAAAGCCAAAGAAGTTACTCTTTTGCATCTTCAGCAGATCAATATTTTCTCTTCTTGCAGAACTATTTTAGTTTAAATGAAAAAAAATGAGGAAAGTTGCTCCAGGTCTCAGGTTTACATTCTCTCCAAATTTCTTCCATATTACGTTACAGAAAGTGGTTCCCAAACCTTTTTCGGTCACGAAACCGTTCCGAAGACATTGCTTCTCTTCACTCTATCCCTGATTTTGACTCTCTTCCATCTACTCCTGTTGTTTTGTACAATATATTGGGTTTTGAAACAAAAAGAAATCAGTTTAAATAGAACCACAAATGTGGGTGCAAGAAAATATTGCAAAACTTGATTTGGATATGAGAAAATATTGAAGTCTTACCTAATGGGATGAATGAAATGGTTTCCTTTTTTGTACTTAAAGGCTAGTTTTGAAATTGGGCTTTACGCCTGAGAGAAGAATATATAAACTCCAATAAATAATAATGTAATAATTTATTATTATTGAATAAATAATTTTATAATAATTATTTATTATTTAATAATACATTAATATTTTTTGTGATGTCAGGAGTGACTTGAGAAACTGCAAGTCACTTCTGATGCGAGAGAATAATTTTTATTATTTAATAATAATTTAATAATGTATTATTATTTAATTTATTATTATTATTATTATTTAATACTAAAAATATTATTATTGTTATTTAATAATAAATTATTTTTTTGGTCGTGTCAGGAGCGACTTGAGAAACTGCAAGTCGCTTCTGGTGCGAGAGAATATTTTTATTATTATTTAATAATAATTTAATAATGTATTATTATTTAATAATTTATTATTATTATTATTATTATTATTATTATTATTATTATTAAACTCAAGCTAAAGATTAAATGATTTCCATAGGCATAAAGGTGTTTGGAGATAACTAAAGTTAATTTTTTTTTTTTGTCGTGTCAGGAGCGACTTGAGAAACTGCAAGTCGCTTCTGGTGCGAGAGAATATTTTTTATTATTATTTAATAATAATGTAATAATTTATTATTATTATTATTTAATAATAATAATAAATTATTATTTTATTAATAATAAATTATTATTATTTAATAATAAATTAATTTTTTTGGTTGTGTCAGGAGCGACTTGGGAAACTGCAAGTCGCTTCTGGTGCGAGAGAATATTTTTTTATTATTTAATAATAATTTAATAATTTATTATTATTTAATAAATTATTATTATTATTATTATTATTATTAAACTCAAGCTAAAGATCAAATGATTTCCATAGGCATAAAGGTGTTTGGAGATAACTAAAGTTAAATTAATTTTTTTTGTCGTGTCAGGAGCGACTTGAGAAACTGCAAGTCGCTTCTGGTGTGAGAGAATAATTTTTTATTATTCAATAATAAATTAATAATTTATTATTATTATTATTAAATAATAATAAATTACTATTTTATTAATAATAAAATATTATTATTATTTAATAATAAATTAAAAAAATTTGGTCATGTCGGGAGTGACTTGAGAAACTGCAAGTCACTTCTGGTATGAGAGAATATTTTTTTATTATTTAATAATTTAATATATTATTATTATTATTATTATTATTATTATTATTATTCTCAAGCTAAAGATTAAATGATTTCCATCGGTATAAAGGTGCTTGGAGATAACAAAAGTTAAATTAATTTTTTTGTCATGTCAGGAACAACTTGAGAAACTGCAAGTCGCTTCTGGTGTGAGATAATTTTTATTGTTTAATAATTTAATATATTATTATTATTATTATTATTATTATTATTATTATTATTATTATTATTATTCTCAAGCTAAAGATTAAATGATTTCCATCAGCATAAAGGTGTTTGGAGATAACTAAAGTTAAATTAATTTTTTTTGTCGTGTCAGGAGCGACTTGAGAAACTGCAAGTCGCTTCTGGTGCGAGAGAATAATAATAATAATATAACCTTTGTCTTGTGGGGTTCCTCAGGGTTCAATACTGTCCCCCATGTTGTTTAACATCTACATGAAGCCGCTGGGTGAGATCATCCGGAGTTTCGGGGTGCGGTGTCATCTGTACGCAGATGATGTCCAACTCTGTCACTCCTTCCCACCTGCTACTAAGGAGGCTGTCGAGGTCCTGAACCGGTGCTTGGCCGCTGTGACGGTCTGGATGGGGGCGAACAAATTGAAATTGAATCCAGACAAGACAGAGGTCCTCATGGTCAGTCGCAAGGCCGAACAGGGTATAGGGTTACAGCCTGTGTTAGACGGGGTCGCACTCCCCCTGAAGACACAGGTTCGCAGTTTGGGTGTGACCCTGGACTCATCGCTGAGCCTGGAGCCCCAGGTTTCGGCGGTGACCAGGGGAGCATTCGCACAGTTAAGACTCGTGCGCCAACTGCGACCGTACCTTGGGAAGTCTGACTTGGCCACGGTAGTCCACGCTCTGGTTACATCCCGCCTTGACTACTGCAACGCTCTCTACGTGGGGTTGCCTTTGAAGACGGCCCGGAAGCTCCAATTAGTCCAACGGGCGGCAGCCATGGTATTAACAGGAGCAGGGCGCAGGGAGCACACAACTCCTCTGCTGTACCAGCTTCACTGGCTACCGATTAGCTACCGAGCCCAATTCAAAGTGCTGGTTCTGACCTTTAAAGCCCTAAACGGTTCTGGCCCTACATACCTATCCGAACGTATCTCGGCCTATCAGCCCACCAGGACCCTAAGATCTTCAGGAGAAGCCCTTCTCTCCATCCCGCCTGCTTCACAAGTGCGGCTTGCGGGAACGAGAGATAGGGCCTTTTCTGTGGTGGCCCCCCGGCTTTGGAATGCCCTCCCTACTGAATTAAGATCAGCCACTTCGCTAATGGCATTTCGGAAAAAACTAAAAACCTGGATGTTCGAGCAAGTCTTCAATTGATCTTCGACGTGATGTTTGTCTGACCATGGATTAGCAATCAAGGATAACGAATTGGATTATGATTTTAACTATGAGATGTCCCGATCTGTATTGGTGGCCCAATACTATGTATGTTTTTGTATGTATTCCTAATTTTAATCTTATATGCTTAAAGTGAATTGTATATTTTAACATGTTGTAAACCGCAATGAGTCGCCGCACAGGCTGAGATATTAGCGGTATACAAGCATACCAAATAAATAAATAAATAAATAAATAAATAATTTAATAATAATTTAAAACTTATATTATTATTATTATTATTATTATTATTAAACTCAAGCTAAAGATTAAATGATTTCCATTGGCATAAAGGTGTTTGGAGATAACTAAAGTTAAATTAATTTTTTTTGGTCATGTCAGGAGCGACTTGAGAAACTGCAAGTCGCTTCTGGTGCGAGAGAATAATTTTTTATTGTTTAATAATAATATTATTATTATTATTATTATTATTATTAAACTCAATGTTTTCCATCGGCATAAAGGTGTTTGGAGATAACTAAAGTTCCCAATTCCTTCACATTACGATTTTGTGCCGAATCCCGGCGACGCAGTGGGATGCCCACATTTCGGGGAAAGCGAGGGTCTATTTTTGTGTCATTCCCCCCTTAAGTGGGATCAGAAATATACCCCACTGTTCCGCCACCTGCTTGTTTACTCAGGGGTAAAAAAACAAAACCAAACCCCCCATTCTTCCCTTGCATATCTCAACCCCAAATGAAGCCAACGTGGACAAATCCCGGGCTTTAATCCGGCACTAATTACGGCCGGACGCTCCACCAAGTTCAATGAGGCTGAAAGCGGGCGGAAGGCCACCGCCAAAGCCTTTGTATCGGGGACGATAATATGGATTTTTCGGACTCGGCGAAGGGGGAGGAAAAAGGGAATCTGTGCACACCATTAAGTAGGATTACGGGGTAATCATAACACAAGCCAACGAGAGGGGATTATCGCCCGGGGTTTGTTCGTCCCCCAAACGGCGATGACTTTGCTTGATTTGCAACGAAGCAGAAGGATTAGTGTCAGCGGTTAGACGGTGCGTGTCACCTTCCGGGCGCGTAATCCGTATTAATCGATCTTTATATGAGAAACGTCGTCCTCTTTGGACGGGCAATGCCGAGGAATGTCCCTCGCCTTGGGATTTCCAAACAGAAATACCTTTCGGGCACGTCTACACTGCAGTTCAAGGCCACATGGATTGCCAGGGATTGCTGCAATGAAAGCTTGGGAGTTGTAGTTTGTCGAAGAATTTCACACACACAAAAGCAGAAGAATTTCACACACACAAAATCTACATGGAAGAATGAATTAAACTTAAAGGAAAGAAGGAAGGTAGGAAAGAAGGAAAAAAGGAAGGGAAGAAAGAAGAAAGGAAGGAAGGAAAGAAGGAAGGAAATAAGGAAAGAATGTAGGAAAGAAGGAAGGGAGGGAGGGAGGAAGAATAGAAGGAAGGGAGGAAGGGAGGGAGGAAAGAAGGGAGGGAACAAGGAAATAAGGAAGGAAGGGAGGTAGGAAAGAACAAAGGAAAGGAGGAAAGAAGGAAGGTAGGAAAGAAGGAAGGAAGGAGGGAGGAAGAATAGAAAGAAGGAAAGAAGGAAGGAAGGGAGGTAGGAAAGGACAAAGGAAAGGAGGAAAGAAGGAAAGAAGGAAAATAGGAAAGAAGGAAAATAGGAAAGAAGGAAGGAAATAAGGAAGGAATGTAGGAAAGAAGGAAGAAATGGAGGGAGGAAGAATAGAAGGAAGGAAGGGAGGGAGGGAGGAAGGGAGGGAGGGAGGAAAGAAGGAAGGGAAGAAGGAAAGAACAAAGGAAAGGAGGAAAGAAGGAAAGAAGGAAGGAAAGGAAGGGAGGGAGGGAGGAAGGAAGGAAGGAAGGAAAGAAAGAGGGAAGAAAGGAAGGAAGGAAAGAAGGAAAGAAGGAAGGAAAGGAATGAAGGAAGGAATGTAGGAAAGAAGGAAGGAAGGGAGGGAGGAAGAAAGGAAGGAAATAAGGAAGGAAGGGAGGTAGAAAAGAACAAAGGAAAGGAGGAAAGAAGGAAAGTAGGAAAGAAGGAAGGAAATGAGGAAAGAAGGAAAGAAGGAAAGGAAGGGAGGAAGGAAGGAAAGTAGGAAGGAAAGGAATGAAGGAAGGGAGGGAGGGAGGGAGGGAGGGAGGAAGGAAGGAAGGAAGGAAGGAAGGAAGGAAGGAAGGAAGGAAAGGAGGAAGGAAGGGAAGGAAGAATAGAAGGAAGCAAGGAAGGGAGGGAGGGAGGGAGGAGGGAAGGAAAGAAAAGTAAGAAAGAATGAAGGGAAGAAAGAAAGAAAGAAAAGAAAGGAGGAAAGAAATGTAGGAAAGAAAGAAGGAAGAATAGAAGGATGGAAAAAAGGGAGGGAAGGAAAGAATGGTAAGAAAGAAGGAAAGAAGAAAGGAGGAAAGGAAGAAAAGAAGGAAGTAAAGGAAGAAAGAATGGAAGAAAGGAAGAAAGAAAGAAAGAAAGAAAGAAAGAAAGAAAGAAAGGGTCTCAAAAGAGGAGGGGCTTCCTGAGTTTAAAAACTGACTCCTTTGTTTGAAGGAGGGGCTTCCTGTGTTTAAAAACTGACTCCTTTGTTTGAAGGAGGGGCTTCCTGTGTTTAAAAACTGACTCCTTTGTTTGAGAGGAGGGGCTTCCTGTGTTTAAAAACTGACTCCTTTGTTTGAAGGAGGGGCTTCCTGTGTTTAAAAACTGACTCCTTTGTTTGAGAGGAGGGGCTTCCTGTGTTTAAAAACTGACTCCTTTGTTTGAAGGAGGGGCTTCCTGAGTTTAAAAACTGACTCCTTTGTTTGAGAGGAGGGGCTTCCTGAGTTTAAAAACTGACTCCTTTGTTTGAAGGAGGGGCTTCCTGTGTTTAAAAACTGACTCCTTTGTTTGAGAGGAGGGGCTTCCTGTGTTTAAAAACTGACTCCTTTGTTTGAGAGGAGGGGCTTCCTGTGTTTAAAAACTGACTCCTTTGTTTGAGAGGAGGGGCTTCCTGTGTTTAAAAACTGACTCCTTTGTTTGAAGGAGGGGCTTCCTGTGTTTAAAAACTGACTCCTTTGTTTGAAGGAGGGGCTTCCTGTGTTTAAAAACTGACTCCTTTGTTTGAGAGGAGGGGCTTCCTGTGTTTAAAAACTGACTCCTTTGTTTGAAGGAGGGGCTTCCTGTGTTTAAAAACTGACTCCTTTGTTTGAGAGGAGGGGCTTCCTGTGTTTAAAAACTGACTCCTTTGTTTGAAGGAGGGGCTTCCTGAGTTTAAAAACTGACTCCTTTGTTTGAGAGGAGGGGCTTCCTGTGTTTAAAAACTGACTCCTTTGTTTGAGAGGAGGGGCTTCCTGTGTTTAAAAACTGACTCCTTTGTTTGAAGGAGGGGCTTCCTGTGTTTAAAAACTGACTCCTTTGTTTGAAGGAGGGGCTTCCTGTGTTTAAAAACTGACTCCTTTGTTTGAGAGGAGGGGCTTCCTGTGTTTAAAAACTGACTCCTTTGTTTGAGAGGAGGGGCTTCCTGTGTTTAAAAACTGACTCCTTTGTTTGAGAGGAGGGGCTTCCTGTGTTTAAAAACTGACTCCTTTGTTTGAAGGAGGGGCTTCCTGAGTTTAAAAACTGACTCCTTTGTTTGAGAGGAGGGGCTTCCTGTGTTTAAAAACTGACTCCTTTGTTTGAGAGGAGGGGCTTCCTGTGTTTAAAAACTGACTCCTTTGTTTGAAGGAGGGGCTTCCTGTGTTTAAAAACTGACTCCTTTGTTTGAAGGAGGGGCTTCCTGTGTTTAAAAACTGACTCCTTTGTTTGAGAGGAGGGGCTTCCTGTGTTTAAAAACTGACTCCTTTGTTTGAAGGAGGGGCTTCCTGTGTTTAAAAACTGACTCCTTTGTTTGAGAGGAGGGGCTTCCTGTGTTTAAAAACTGACTCCTTTGTTTGAAGGAGGGGCTTCCTGAGTTTAAAAACTGACTCCTTTGTTTGAAGGAGGGGCTTCCTGTGTTTAAAAACTGACTCCTTTGTTTGAGAGGAGGGGCTTCCTGTGTTTAAAAACTGACTCCTTTGTTTGAGAGGAGGGGCTTCCTGTGTTTAAAAACTGACTCCTTTGTTTGAAGGAGGGGCTTCCTGTGTTTAAAAACTGACTCCTTTGTTTGAGAGGAGGGGCTTCCTGTGTTTAAAAACTGACTCCTTTGTTTGAAGGAGGGGCTTCCTGTGTTTAAAAACTGACTCCTTTGTTTGAGAGGAGGGGCTTCCTGTGTTTAAAAACTGACTCCTTTGTTTGAAGGAGGGGCTTCCTGAGTTTAAAAACTGACTCCTTTGTTTGAGAGGAGGGGCTTCCTGTGTTTAAAAACTGACTCCTTTGTTTGAAGGAGGGGCTTCCTGTGTTTAAAAACTGACTCCTTTGTTTGAGAGGAGGGGCTTCCTGTGTTTAAAAACTGACTCCTTTGTTTGAAGGAGGGGCTTCCTGTGTTTAAAAACTGACTCCTTTGTTTGAGAGGAGGGGCTTCCTGTGTTTAAAAACTGACTCCTTTGTTTGAGAGGAGGGGCTTCCTGTGTTTAAAAACTGACTCCTTTGTTTGAGAGGAGGGGCTTCCTGTGTTTAAAAACTGACTCCTTTGTTTGAAGGAGGGGCTTCCTGTGTTTAAAAACTGACTCCTTTGTTTGAGAGGAGGGGCTTCCTGTGTTTAAAAACTGACTCCTTTGTTTGAAGGAGGGGCTTCCTGTGTTTAAAAACTGACTCCTTTGTTTGAGAGGAGGGGCTTCCTGTGTTTAAAAACTGACTCCTTTGTTTGAGAGGAGGGGCTTCCTGTGTTTAAAAACTGACTCCTTTGTTTGAAGGAGGGGCTTCCTGTGTTTAAAAACTGACTCCTTTGTTTGAGAGGAGGGGCTTCCTGTGTTTAAAAACTGACTCCTTTGTTTGAAGGAGGGGCTTCCTGTGTTTAAAAACTGACTCCTTTGTTTGAAGGAGGGGCTTCCTGTGTTTAAAAACTGACTCCTTTGTTTGAGAGGAGGGGCTTCCTGTGTTTAAAAACTGACTCCTTTGTTTGAAGGAGGGGCTTCCTGTGTTTAAAAACTGACTCCTTTGTTTGAGAGGAGGGGCTTCCTGTGTTTAAAAACTGACTCCTTTGTTTGAAGGAGGGGCTTCCTGAGTTTAAAAACTGACTCCTTTGTTTGAAGGAGGGGCTTCCTGTGTTTAAAAACTGACTCCTTTGTTTGAAGGAGGGGCTTCCTGAGTTTAAAAACTGACTCCTTTGTTTGAAGGAGGGGCTTCCTGTGTTTAAAAACTGACTCCTTTGTTTGAGAGGAGGGGCTTCCTGTGTTTAAAAACTGACTCCTTTGTTTGAGAGGAGGGGCTTCCTGTGTTTAAAAACTGACTCCTTTGTTTGAGAGGAGGGGCTTCCTGTGTTTAAAAACTGACTCCTTTGTTTGAAGGAGGGGCTTCCTGTGTTTAAAAACTGACTCCTTTGTTTGAGAGGAGGGGCTTCCTGTGTTTAAAAACTGACTCCTTTGTTTGAAGGAGGGGCTTCCTGTGTTTAAAAACTGACTCCTTTGTTTGAGAGGAGGGGCTTCCTGTGTTTAAAAACTGACTCCTTTGTTTGAAGGAGGGGCTTCCTGTGTTTAAAAACTGACTCCTTTGTTTGAAGGAGGGGCTTCCTGTGTTTAAAAACTGACTCCTTTGTTTGAAGGAGGGGCTTCCTGTGTTTAAAAACTGACTCCTTTGTTTGAAGGAGGGGCTTCCTGTGTTTAAAAACTGACTCCTTTGTTTGAGAGGAGGGGCTTCCTGTGTTTAAAAACTGACTCCTTTGTTTGAGAGGAGGGGCTTCCTGTGTTTAAAAACTGACTCCTTTGTTTGAGAGGAGGGGCTTCCTGTGTTTAAAAACTGACTCCTTTGTTTGAGAGGAGGGGCTTCCTGTGTTTAAAAACTGACTCCTTTGTTTGAGAGGAGGGGCTTCCTGTGTTTAAAAACTGACTCCTTTGTTTGAGAGGAGGGGCTTCCTGAGTTTAAAAACTGACTCCTTTGTTTGAAGGAGGGGCTTCCTGTGTTTAAAAACTGACTCCTTTGTTTGAGAGGAGGGGCTTCCTGTGTTTAAAAACTGACTCCTTTGTTTGAAGGAGGGGCTTCCTGTGTTTAAAAACTGACTCCTTTGTTTGAGAGGAGGGGCTTCCTGTGTTTAAAAACTGACTCCTTTGTTTGAAGGAGGGGCTTCCTGTGTTTAAAAACTGACTCCTTTGTTTGAAGGAGGGGCTTCCTGTGTTTAAAAACTGACTCCTTTGTTTGAAGGAGGGGCTTCCTGTGTTTAAAAACTGACTCCTTTGTTTGAAGGAGGGGCTTCCTGTGTTTAAAAACTGACTCCTTTGTTTGAGAGGAGGGGCTTCCTGTGTTTAAAAACTGACTCCTTTGTTTGAGAGGAGGGGCTTCCTGTGTTTAAAAACTGACTCCTTTGTTTGAAGGAGGGGCTTCCTGTGTTTAAAAACTGACTCCTTTGTTTGAGAGGAGGGGCTTCCTGTGTTTAAAAACTGACTCCTTTGTTTGAAGGAGGGGCTTCCTGTGTTTAAAAACTGACTCCTTTGTTTGAAGGAGGGGCTTCCTGTGTTTAAAAACTGACTCCTTTGTTTGAGAGGAGGGGCTTCCTGTGTTTAAAAACTGACTCCTTTGTTTGAAGGAGGGGCTTCCTGTGTTTAAAAACTGACTCCTTTGTTTGAGAGGAGGGGCTTCCTGTGTTTAAAAACTGACTCCTTTGTTTGAGAGGAGGGGCTTCCTGTGTTTAAAAACTGACTCCTTTGTTTGAAGGAGGGGCTTCCTGTGTTTAAAAACTGACTCCTTTGTTTGAGAGGAGGGGCTTCCTGTGTTTAAAAACTGACTCCTTTGTTTGAAGGAGGGGCTTCCTGTGTTTAAAAACTGACTCCTTTGTTTGAAGGAGGGGCTTCCTGTGTTTAAAAACTGACTCCTTTGTTTGAGAGGAGGGGCTTCCTGTGTTTAAAAACTGACTCCTTTGTTTGAAGGAGGGGCTTCCTGTGTTTAAAAACTGACTCCTTTGTTTGAGAGGAGGGGCTTCCTGTGTTTAAAAACTGACTCCTTTGTTTGAGAGGAGGGGCTTCCTGTGTTTAAAAACTGACTCCTTTGTTTGAAGGAGGGGCTTCCTGTGTTTAAAAACTGACTCCTTTGTTTGAGAGGAGGGGCTTCCTGTGTTTAAAAACTGACTCCTTTGTTTGAAGGAGGGGCTTCCTGTGTTTAAAAACTGACTCCTTTGTTTGAAGGAGGGGCTTCCTGTGTTTAAAAACTGACTCCTTTGTTTGAGAGGAGGGGCTTCCTGTGTTTAAAAACTGACTCCTTTGTTTGAAGGAGGGGCTTCCTGTGTTTAAAAACTGACTCCTTTGTTTGAGAGGAGGGGCTTCCTGTGTTTAAAAACTGACTCCTTTGTTTGAAGGAGGGGCTTCCTGAGTTTAAAAACTGACTCCTTTGTTTGAGAGGAGGGGCTTCCTGTGTTTAAAAACTGACTCCTTTGTTTGAAGGAGGGGCTTCCTGAGTTTAAAAACTGACTCCTTTGTTTGAGAGGAGGGGCTTCCTGTGTTTAAAAACTGACTCCTTTGTTTGAAGGAGGGGCTTCCTGAGTTTAAAAACTGACTCCTTTGTTTGAGAGGAGGGGCTTCCTGTGTTTAAAAACTGACTCCTTTGTTTGAAGGAGGGGCTTCCTGTGTTTAAAAACTGACTCCTTTGTTTGAGAGGAGGGGCTTCCTGTGTTTAAAAACTGACTCCTTTGTTTGAAGGAGGGGCTTCCTGAGTTTAAAAACTGACTCCTTTGTTTGAGAGGAGGGGCTTCCTGTGTTTAAAAACTGACTCCTTTGTTTGAAGGAGGGGCTTCCTGTGTTTAAAAACTGACTCCTTTGTTTGAGAGGAGGGGCTTCCTGTGTTTAAAAACTGACTCCTTTGTTTGAAGGAGGGGCTTCCTGAGTTTAAAAACTGACTCCTTTGTTTGAGAGGAGGGGCTTCCTGTGTTTAAAAACTGACTCCTTTGTTTGAAGGAGGGGCTTCCTGTGTTTAAAAACTGACTCCTTTGTTTGAGAGGAGGGGCTTCCTGTGTTTAAAAACTGACTCCTTTGTTTGAAGGAGGGGCTTCCTGTGTTTAAAAACTGACTCCTTTGTTTGAGAGGAGGGGCTTCCTGTGTTTAAAAACTGACTCCTTTGTTTGAGAGGAGGGGCTTCCTGTGTTTAAAAACTGACTCCTTTGTTTGAAGGAGGGGCTTCCTGTGTTTAAAAACTGACTCCTTTGTTTGAGAGGAGGGGCTTCCTGTGTTTAAAAACTGACTCCTTTGTTTGAGAGGAGGGGCTTCCTGTGTTTAAAAACTGACTCCTTTGTTTGAGAGGAGGGGCTTCCTGTGTTTAAAAACTGACTCCTTTGTTTGAAGGAGGGGCTTCCTGTGTTTAAAAACTGACTCCTTTGTTTGAGAGGAGGGGCTTCCTGTGTTTAAAAACTGACTCCTTTGTTTGAAGGAGGGGCTTCCTGTGTTTAAAAACTGACTCCTTTGTTTGAAGGAGGGGCTTCCTGTGTTTAAAAACTGACTCCTTTGTTTGAGAGGAGGGGCTTCCTGTGTTTAAAAACTGACTCCTTTGTTTGAAGGAGGGGCTTCCTGTGTTTAAAAACTGACTCCTTTGTTTGAGAGGAGGGGCTTCCTGTGTTTAAAAACTGACTCCTTTGTTTGAAGGAGGGGCTTCCTGAGTTTAAAAACTGACTCCTTTGTTTGAGAGGAGGGGCTTCCTGTGTTTAAAAACTGACTCCTTTGTTTGAAGGAGGGGCTTCCTGAGTTTAAAAACTGACTCCTTTGTTTGAGAGGAGGGGCTTCCTGTGTTTAAAAACTGACTCCTTTGTTTGAAGGAGGGGCTTCCTGAGTTTAAAAACTGACTCCTTTGTTTGAGAGGAGGGGCTTCCTGTGTTTAAAAACTGACTCCTTTGTTTGAAGGAGGGGCTTCCTGTGTTTAAAAACTGACTCCTTTGTTTGAGAGGAGGGGCTTCCTGTGTTTAAAAACTGACTCCTTTGTTTGAAGGAGGGGCTTCCTGAGTTTAAAAACTGACTCCTTTGTTTGAGAGGAGGGGCTTCCTGTGTTTAAAAACTGACTCCTTTGTTTGAAGGAGGGGCTTCCTGTGTTTAAAAACTGACTCCTTTGTTTGAGAGGAGGGGCTTCCTGTGTTTAAAAACTGACTCCTTTGTTTGAAGGAGGGGCTTCCTGAGTTTAAAAACTGACTCCTTTGTTTGAGAGGAGGGGCTTCCTGTGTTTAAAAACTGACTCCTTTGTTTGAAGGAGGGGCTTCCTGTGTTTAAAAACTGACTCCTTTGTTTGAGAGGAGGGGCTTCCTGTGTTTAAAAACTGACTCCTTTGTTTGAAGGAGGGGCTTCCTGAGTTTAAAAACTGACTCCTTTGTTTGAGAGGAGGGGCTTCCTGTGTTTAAAAACTGACTCCTTTGTTTGAAGGAGGGGCTTCCTGAGTTTAAAAACTGACTCCTTTGTTTGAGAGGAGGGGCTTCCTGAGTTTAAAAACTGACTCCTTTGTTTGAAGGAGGGGCTTCCTGTGTTTAAAAACTGACTCCTTTGTTTGAAGGAGGGGCTTCCTGAGTTTAAAAACTGACTCCTTTGTTTGAGAGGAGGGGCTTCCTGTGTTTAAAAACTGACTCCTTTGTTTGAAGGAGGGGCTTCCTGTGTTTAAAAACTGACTCCTTTGTTTGAAGGAGGGGCTTCCTGAGTTTAAAAACTGACTCCTTTGTTTGAGAGGAGGGGCTTCCTGTGTTTAAAAACTGACTCCTTTGTTTGAAGGAGGGGCTTCCTGAGTTTAAAAACTGACTCCTTTGTTTGAGAGGAGGGGCTTCCTGTGTTTAAAAACTGACTCCTTTGTTTGAAGGAGGGGCTTCCTGAGTTTAAAAGTTTGCTCAGAGATATTACTGGGAAAGTTGGAATTGTAGGAAAAGAGGATGACGTGGTGCCTGTCTTTGTTGGAGTTCGCTTTGAGAGCAAAAGAAACCAAGACATCCTATTCGGTGGCTTCTGCAGTCATTTAACCGATGGTTTTTCTACAAATTATCCAGTCAATTTCACAGAAAGATGTGATAAAATCACAGCTTCGCTCTCTGTTCAAACTTCGAAGATTTCACACCATCCATTGAGAACTTTAATGCCCTTTTTTGGGGTACGTATGACGCCTATAAGTGTGAAGTTTGCAAAAGCTCTTATTTCCAAGACACCAAATGAAAGATCAGTTTAGCAACGGAAGAGTCTGGTGGAGTCTCCTTCTCTGGGGCTTTCGAAGCCAAAGCTGGATGGACATCTTTCAGGAGGGTTTTGATTGTGTCTTCCTGCATGACAGAAGGTAGTTGGACTGAATGGCCCTTGGGGTCTCCTCCAACACTAGGATTCTCTGATTCAGAGGCTGGATGGCCATCTCTCGAGAGGGTTTTGATTGTGTCTTCCTGCATGACAGAAGGTAGTTGGACTGAATGGCCCTTGGGGTCTCCTCCAACACTAGGATTCTCTGATTCAGAGGCTGGATGGCCATCTCTCGAGAGGGTTTTGATTGTGTCTTCCTGCATGACAGAAGGTAGTTGGACTGAATGGCCCTTGGGGTCTCCTCCAACACTAGGATTCTCTGATTCAGAGGCTGGATGGCCATCTCTCGAGAGGGTTTTGATTGTGTCTTCCTGCATGACAGAAGGTAGTTGGACTGAATGGCCCTTGGGGTCTCCTCCAACACTAGGATTCTCTGATTCAGAGGCTGGATGGCCATCTGTTGGGAGGGCTTTGATTGTGTCTTCCTGCATGACAGAAGGTAGTTGGACTGAATGGCCCTTGGGGTCTCCTCCAACACTAGGATTCTCTGATTCAGAGGCTGGATGGCCATCTCTCGAGAGGGTTTTGATTGTGTCTTCCTGCATGACAGAAGGTAGTTGGACTGAATGGCCCTTGGGGTCTCCTCCAACACTAGGATTCTCTGATTCAGAGGCTGGATGGCCATCTCTCGAGAGGGTTTTGATTGTGTCTTCCTGCATGACAGAAGGTAGTTGGACTGAATGGCCCTTGGGGTCTCCTCCAACACTAGGATTCTCAGATTCAGAGGCTGGATGGCCATCTGTTGGGAGGGCTTTGATTGTGTCTTCCTGCATGACAGAAGGTGGTTGGATTATTTATATAAAATAATTTATAAGTTTGGTTCAATTGGTGGACTTCGGAATGCTTTTTGATTGTAGGGGAACTATAAATCCCAGCAACTATAACTCCCAAATATCAAGGTCTATTCCCCCCAAACTCCACCAGTATTCACATTTCAGCATATTGAGTATTTATGCCAAAGTTTGGTCCAGATCCATCATTGTTTTAGTCCACAGTGCTCTCTGGATGTAGGTGAACTACAACTCCCAAACTCAAGGTCAATGCCCACCAAACCCTTCCAGTATTTTCTATTGGTCATGGGAGTTCAAGTTTGGTTCAATTCCATCATTGGTGGATTTCAGAATGCTCTCTGATTGTAGGTGAACTATAAATCCTAGCAATTACAACTCCCAAACATCAAGGTCTATTTCCCCCAAACTCCACCAGTGTTCACATTTCAGCATATTGAGTATTCATTCAAACTTTGGTCCAGATCCATCATGGTTTGAGTCAACAGGGCTCTCTGGATGTAGGTAAACTACAACTCCCAAACTCAAGGTCAACACCTACCAAAGCCTTCCAGTATTTTCTATTGGTCATGGAAGTTGTGGGTGCCAAGTTTGGTTCAGTTCCATTATTGATGGAGTTCAGAATGCGCTTTCATTGTAGGGGAGCTATAAATCCCAGCAACTACAACTCCCAAATGTGAAGGTCTATTTCTTCCAAACTCCACCAGTATTCACATTTCAGCATATTGAGTATTTATGCCAAAGTTTGGTCCAGATTCATCATTGTGTGAGTGCACAGTGCTCTCTGGGTGTAGGTGAACTACAACTCCCAAACTCAAGGTCAATGCCCACCAAACCATTCCAGTATATTCTCTTGGTCATGGGAGTTTTCTGTGCCAAGTTTGGTTCAGTTCCATCATCGGTGGAGTTCAGAATGCTCTTTGATTGTAGGTGAACTATAAATCACAGCAACTACAACACCCAAATGTGAAGGTCTATTTCCCCCAAACTCCACCAGGGTTCCCATTTGGGCATATTGAGTATTCATTCAAAGTTTGATCCAGATCCATCATCGGTGCCAAGTTTGGTCCACATCCATCATTGTTTAAGTCCACAGTGTTCTCTGGATGTAGGTGAACTACAACTCCCAAAGTCAAGGTCAATGCCCAACAAACCCTTCCAGTATTTTCTATTGGTCATGAGAGTTCAAGTCTGGTTCAGTTCCATCATTGGCAGAGTTCAGAATGCTCTCTGATTGTAGGTGAACTATAAATCCCAGCAACTACAACTCCCAAATGTGAAGGTCTATTTCCCCCAAACTCCACCAGTGTTCCTATTTGGGCATATTGAGTATTTATGCCAAAGTTTGGTCCAAATCTATCATTGTTTGAGTCCACAGTGTTTTCTGGATGTAGGTGAACTACAACTCCCAAAGTCAAGGTCAATGCCCAACAAACCCTTCCAGTATTTTCTATTGGTCATGGGAGTTCAAGTTTGGTTCAATTCCATCATTGGTGGAGTTCGGAATGCTCTTTGATTGTAGGTGAACTATAAATCCCAGCAACTACAACTCCCAAATGACAATGTTTTTATGACACCAGAGGCAAACCTTTTTGTATTTAAAAAAAGGCATGTTCCAATGCTCTCGAAGAAGGCAAAGGGGGTTCGTCAGAGTGTCTTGGCTTTGTTTGGTTAACCAGGTGAAGACCCCAAGGCCCGTTTGTCTTCCCAGCCCCATTTCCTGGGGTGGCCGTCCTCCCTCGGCTCTCCTCCTGGGCAAGAAAAACATGTCACCGCAAAAAGCAGCATCCCTGTGAAAACACAATGGGAACCAATTTACGGTCTCCGGTCTCCGAGCTGCGGGTGATTTAGGACTTTTTGGGTTCCCCAGAGGGGTCATATCCCACATCCTGGACCGGCTCTGTGAACCGAAATATTTCACTGGGTTGTGAGGAGGTGGGTTTGGGATTTTTTTCCTCCCCCAAATCTAACTCTTTTTTGTCCTTTTCTGGGCATCTCGCTTCCAAACAATCACCAAACGGAGATGAAGAGAGGAAGCTGAAAGTTCAAGGAGTTGAAAAGCAAGTTTGGTTCAACTCTATCATTGGTGGAGTTCAGAATGCTCTTTGATTGTAAGTGAACTATAAATCCCAGCAACTACAACTCCCAAATGTCAAGGGCTATTTTCCCCAAACTTCACCCGTGTTCACATTTGGGCATTTTGAGTATTCTTGTCAAGTTTGGTCCACATCCATCATGGTGTGAGTCCACAGTGCTCTCTGGGTGTAGGCGAACTATAACTCCAAAACTCAAGGTCAATGCCTACTAGACCCTTCCAGTATTTTCTGTTGGTCATGGGAGTTCTGTGTGCTAGGTTTTGTTCAATTGCATCGTTGGTGGAGTTCAGAATGCTCTTTGATTAGTAGGTGAACTATAAATCCCAGCAACTACAACTCCCAAATGTCAAGGTCTCTTTTCCCCAAACTTCACCCATGTTCACATTTGGGCATTTTGAATATTCATGTCAAGTTTGGTCCACATCCATCATGGTGTGAGTCCACAGTGCTCTCTGGGTGTAGGTGAACTACAAATCCAAAACTCAAGGTCAATGCCCAGAATGCTGTTTGAGTGTAAGTGAACTATAAATCACAGCAACTACAACTCCCAAATTACACCAGTGCTCACATTTGGGCATATTGAGTATCTGTGCCAAGTTTGGTCCACATCCATCATTGTGTGAGTCCACAGTGCTCTCTGGGTGTAGGTGAACTACAAATCCAAAACCCAAGGCCAATGCCCACTAGGCCCTTCCAGTATTTTCTGTTAGTCATGGGTGAACTACAAGTCCAAAACTCAAGATGAATGCCCATCAAATCTTTCCAGTAATTTCTGTTAGTCATGGGAGTTCTGTGTGCCAAGTTTGGTTAAATTCCATCATTGGTGGAGTTCAGAATGCTCTTTGATTGTAGGTGAACTATAAATCCCAGCAAATACAACTCCCAAATGTCAAGGTCTATTTTCCCCAAACTCCACCAGTGTCCACATTTGGGTATATTGAGTATTTGTGCCAAGTTTGGTCCAGATCCATCCTAGCTTGACTCTCTGGATGTAGGTGAACTACAACTCCCAAACTCAAGGTCAGTGCCCACCAAACTCTTCCAGTATTTTCTGTTGGTCATGGGAGTTCTGTGTGCCAAGTTTGGTTTAATTCCATCACTGGTGGGGTTCAGGATGCTCTTTGATTGTAGGTGAACTATAAATCCCAGCAACTACAACTCCCAAATGACAAAATCAATCCCCCGCCACCTCACCAATTTGTGTGTATTTGTGCCAAATTTGGTCCATTGAATGATAATCCATCCTGCATATCAGATATTTACATGACGATTCCTAACAGTAGCAAATTTACAGTTCTGAAGTAGCAACGAAAATAATGTGATGTTTGGGGGTCACCACCACATGAGGCCCTGTATTAAGGGGTCACAGCATTAGGAAGGTTGAGAAACATTGCCCTAGACTATCTTGCAAGTCTTCTAATCTTTGCAATGTATACACGTTCTCAACTTAAGCGTTGGTGACGCCTACTGGTTTGCAACCCACACTGCACAATGGATTTCTTCGTTTTCACCTTTGCACTGAGCGTGTCAACACTGACTAGTAATCTTGTAGTCTAGGAATTTTTTTTAATACTGTTTATATTTAATTATGTTCTTTTTTTCATGTCAGGAGCTACTTGAGAAACAGTCCTCTGAGGATGCCTGCCCTAGATGTGGGCGAAACATCAGGAGAAAATGCTTCTGGAACATGGCCAGACAGCCCTGAAAACTCACAGCAACCCAGTGATTCTGGCTTTGACAACACAATAATAATAATAATAATAATAATAATAATAATAATAATAATAATCAATAAATAAGTGTTCGACTTCTGATTTTGTGATGTGGTGCTCATCTCCATTTCTAGGTCGAAGAGCCGGCGTTGTCCATAGACGCCTCAAAGGTCATGTGGCCGGCATGACTGCATGGAGCGTCGTTACCTTCCCGCCGGAGCTGTACCTATTGATCTACTCACATTTGCATGTTTTTGAACTGCTGGTTTGTTGAAGCTGGGGCTGACAGTGGGAGCTCACCCCATCCCCCAAATTTGAACTGCTGGCTTTTCAGTCAGTAGGTTCAGCAGATCAGCGGTTTATCCCACTGCGCACCGGGGCTCCTTTTACTATTACTATTACTACTACTACTAATAATAATAATATGAACTTTGGGCACGTGCCGGAGCAGTACCTATTGATCTACTCACATTTGTATAATTTTGAACTGCTAGGTTGGCAGGAGCTGGGGCTAACACTGGGAGCTCACCCCACTCCCTGGATTCAGACCTGAGACCTTTCGGTTTGCAAGTTCAGCAGCTCAGTGGTTTAACCCGCAGCTCCACTGGGGGCTCCTTTTACTACTACGACTATTACTAATAATAATAATTGTAATATTATTATTAATGGCTGCTTTTATAATTCCATAGCATTGACCCATTGACTCATACCAGAAGAGACTTGTAGTTTCTCAGGTCTCTCCTGACACGTCATTTCCACTCCCTTGGCAGCCACCTCTCCACAAAAGTCAACATCAACACTGAAATATAACACCGCCTGAGCTCTGCGAGTGCAGCATTTTTGCGAATGAAGCAGAGAGTGTTTGAGGACTGGGACATCCGTAGGGAGACCAAGGTGCTTGTCTATAAAGCTATTGTCCTCCCAAGCCTGCCATACATCTGCAAAACGTGGACTGTCTACAGACGTCAACATTGACACTGAAATACTGTACAACACCGACAGAGCTCTGCGAGTGCAGCATTCTTCCGAATGAAGCAGGGAGTGTTTGAGGACCGGGACATCTGTAGGGAGACTAAGGTGCTTGTCTATAAAGCTATTGTCTTTCCAACCCTGCAATGCACCTGCAAAACATGGACTGTCTACAGACGTCAACATTGACACTGAAATACAACACCGACAGCGCTCTGCAAGTGCAGCATTCTTCCGAATGAAGCAGAGAGTGTTTGAGGACTGGGACATCCGTAGGGAGACCAAGGTGCTTGTTTATAAAGCTATTGTCCTCCCAACCCTGCTTTACGCCTGTGAGACTTGGACTGTCTACAGATGTCAACATTGACACTGAAATACAACACCGCCTGAGCTCTGCAAGTGCAGCATTTTTCCGAATGAAGCAGAGAGTGTTTGAGGACCGGGACAACCATAGGAATACCAAGATGCTTGTTTATAAAGCTATTATCCTCCCAACCCCGCCATACACCTGCAAAATGTGGACGGTCTACAGACATTAAAATTGACACTGAAATACATCGCCTGAGCTCTGCAAGTGCAGCATTCTTCCGAATGAAGCAGAGTGTGTTTGCGGACAGGGACATCCGTAGGGAGACCAAGGTGCTTGTTTATAAAGCTATTGTTCTCCCAACCCTGTCATACACCTGCAAAACGTGGACTGTCTACAGATGTCAACATGGACAGTGAAATACAGCACCACCTGAGTTCTGCGAGTGCAGCATTTTCCCGAATGAAGCAGAGTGTTTGAGGACTGGGACATCCGTAGGGATACCAAGGTGCTTGTCTATAAAGCTATTGTCTTTCCAACCCTGCAATGCACCTGCAAAATGTGGACTGTCTACAGACGTCAACATTGACACTGAAATACTGTACAACACCAACAGCGCTCTGCGAGTGCAGCATTCCTCCGAATGAAGCAGAGAGTGTTTGAGGACCAGGACATCCGTAGGGAGACCAAGATGCTTGTTTATAAAGATATTGTCCTCCCAACCCTGTCATACACCTGTGAAACATGGACTGTCCACAGATGTAAACATTGACACTGAAATACAGCACTACCTGAGCTCTGCGAGTGCAGCATTTTTCCGAATGAAGCAGAGAGTGTTTGAGGACTGGGACATCCGTAGGGATACTAAGGTGCTTGTTTATAAAGCTATTGTCGTCCCAACCCTGCTAGATGCCTGTGAAACGTGGACTGTCTACAGACGTCACATGCAACTCCTAGAACGATTCCATCAGTGCTGCCTCCGAAAAATCCTGCAAATCTCTTGGGAAGACAAGCAGACAAATGTCAGCATGCTGGAAGAAGCACTGAAGTGATGGTCCTCCACCATCAACTCCACTGGACCGGCCACGTTGTCCGGATGCTCGACCACCGTCTCCCAAAGAAGTTGCTCTACTCCAAACTCAAGAACGGAAAGTGGAATGTTGATGGACAGGAAAGGAGATTGAAAGATGGGGTCAAAGCCAACCTTAAAAACTCTGGCAGAGACACTGAGAACTGGGAACCCTTGAGCACTGTAGCTGGAGGTCAGCTGTGACCAGCAGTGCTGTAGAATTTGAAGAGGCACGAATGGAGGGCGAAAAAGAGAAATGTGCCAAGAGGAAGGTGTGTCAAGCCAACCCTGATTGGGACCACCTTCCACCTGGAAACTCTTTTCCAGGTTTGCAAACTCTTTTCCCTTCTGTGCCCGCAACCGTTCGTCCCTTGCCAAACTACAACTCCCAATATCCGATTGCCTGGAACCGTGGCAATCAAAGTGTTACCAAAGTGCATTCATTGCAACACCAAAAGGGGTTCGTTGCATCTTCTCCCCAGATACAAGCGTGCCGTTCCGTGTTTCTATATGCGATGGAATCTCGCCCCTCTTTCCATCTGCTCCGGTCTTATTTTAGACGCAGCATTCCCGCCTTCCTTGCCTTGCATCCCAGCCAATTTGGGGATGTCATCCGTGGATGTCATCCGTGGAACAGGTGCCTCTCCTGCCTGATTTATCTCTGGGCCGTTATTCGCCTCTTTGGCTGGGCGATGAGTTCCGATTCCGACAATCCCAGGCCCAGTCACTTCGGCCGAGATGGCGGAAAAGTTGGCAAGGGCACGCTTTTTCATGTTGTTGCCAACCCTGAGAGCTATATATCAACATACATAAGTCCTCAGGAAAAATGGGCAGTGGCCACAACCGCAATTGTGACAACCACAACCACGCTTGTGGCACTGGTAAGGAAATTTCCAACAGCTGTGTAAGATGATACGGATGTGAAATTCTGAAAAGTTCACGCAGACGGGTGGGTACGTGCCATCATCTGGGCATGTTTCCGTGGATGCAGGACATCATTTAGGAGAGGAGCAAAGGATCCCAGAGATGGAAGAGGCCTCCCAAAGGTCATGTAGACCAACCCCATTCTGCCATCTTTTAGGCGAGGGCCAAATAAGCCTATAGGTGGATGGGGTCCCTAAAGGTCATCAAATCCAACCCCATTTTGCCATCTTTTAGGAGAGGACCAGATAAGTCAATAGATGGAAGAAGTTCTTAGAGGTCATCTAATCCAACCCCATTCTGCCGTCTTTTAGGAGAGGGCCAGAGAAGTCAATAGATGGAAGAGGTCTTTAGAGGTAATCTAGTCCAACCCCATTCTATCATCTTTTAAGAAAGGTCCCTAGAGGTCATCTAGCCCAATCCCATCAGGCCAGAGAAGTATATACATGGAAGGGATCCCTAGAGGTCACCTAGTCCAACCCCATTTTACAATCTTTTATGAGAGGACCAGAGAAGTCTATAGATGGAAGGGATACCTAGAGGTCATCCAGTCCAACCTCATTCTGTCATCTTTTAGGAAAGGTCCAGAGAAGTCTATAGATGGAAGGGATCCCTAGAGGTCACCTAGTCCAACCCCATTTGGCCATCTTTTATGAGAGGACCAGAGAAGTCTATAGATGGAAGGGATACCTAGAGGTCATCTAGTCCAACCCCATTCTGTTATCTTTTAGGAGAGGACCAGAGAAGTCTATAGATGGAAGGGATCCCTAGAGGTTATCTAGTCCAACCTCATTCTGCCATCTTTTATGAGAGGACAAGGGAATTCTATAGATGGAAGGTATCCTTAAAGGTCATCTAGTCCAACCCCATTCAGGTAAGGATACAGAAGGAAGGGATATGACAATGGTTATTTATCTGATTCCATTCTGACATCTTTTAGGCGAAGAGTAAAGACTTGTAGACATTCAAAGGACCCCCAAAGGTCATCTAGTCTATGCAGAAATATGGGACTACAACACTCCTCTATTTTTAATATTTTCAAAAAAAGAATAAGATCCAAAGCCACCAATGGGAGCAAAAAAAATGGGGAATGGTCCTCTAGTTTGTGTTTAATGACAACGAGAAAGGGAGACACCTTCCAAAAAAGTTATAAGTTGCATCTACGCTGTCAAACTAATGCAGTTTGACACCACTTGAACTGTCACTGATCAAAACTATGGAATCATGGGAGTCGTAGCTTGATAAGTTCTTCAGCTGGTGCTTCACCAAACTACAGATCCCAGGATTACATAGCACTGAGCCGTGGCAATTGAAATGGTGGTCGAACCGTATTATTTCTACAGTGCAGATGCACAGTGCAGATGCAACCGTAGGAAAGTGCATGCATGGATGTGTGTCGGGTGCCAGCTGCTAAAATAAAATCCAAGCCGCCTCTGGGATGTGCCATTCCGCCCGGCCCGAAATACGACTTTCGGGATCCAAAATATACTACAGCCTATTTTTAAAAAAGCCCTCCCGCCCTGGGACCCTTTCCTTTTGGGGGACAGATCGGGTTGCAAACAGGGCTCAGCTGTTGGAGGAGCCTGGCAAACGGGCCCTGCTCTCTCTCTCTCTTTCTATCCTTTTCTTCTTTCCCTTCCTTCCTTCCCTCCTTCTTGGATCCAGAAGAGACATTGCAGTCGCTTGGGAAGTGGATACCAAAGCTGGCAGACACCCACCAAAGGAGACATCGAGTGCACATCAAAGAGGTAAACCTAGCCATCCATATATATGTGTGTGTGTGTTACATTGTTTTCAGGAAGTGAGTGAAGGTACTTGAAGTCCCATCAACCATGGTCTACCCTCCTCCAAACTGCAGCAGGATGTAGAGTGGGTCATGGGGGTTCTGTGTGCCAAGTTTGGTCTTTATCCGTCATTGGATGAGGGTGGCAGTGGTTTCAGTAAGTGAGTGAAGGTACTGCAAGTCCCATCATCCAAAATCCATCCTTCTTCAAACGGCAGCAGGATATAGAGTGGGTCATGGGGGCTCTGTGTGCCAAGTTTGGTCTTGATCAGTCATTGGTTTCAGTAAGTGAGTAAAGGTACTGCAAGTCCCATCATCCATGGTCAACCCTCCTCCAAAACTGCAGCAGGATGTAGAGTGGGTCATGGGGGTTCTGTGTGCTAAGTTTGGTCTTGATCAGTCATTGGTTTCAGTAAGTGACTAAAGGTACTGGAAGTCCCATTATCCATGGTCAACCCTCCTCCAAAACTGCAGCAGGATGTAGAATGGGTCATGGGGGCTCTGTGTGCCAAGTTTGGCCTTGATTGGTCATTAGATGAGGGTTGCAGCAATCTTGGGAAGGGAGTGGAGGTACTTGAAGTCCCATCATCCATGGTCTGTCCTCCAAACTGCACCAAGATGTAGAGTGGATCACTGGGGCTCTGTGTGCCAAGTTTGGTCTTGATTAGTCATTGGCGAGGGTCTCAGTGGTCTCAGAAAGTGAGTGAAGGTACTACAAGTCCCATAATTCATCTCCAATTTTTTTCCAAACGACACCAGGACGTAAAGCAGGTCATGAGAGGTCTATGTGCCAAGTTTGGTCTTGATCAGTCATTGGATGAGGTTTGCAGAGGTCTCAGAATGTGAGTGAAGGTACTGGAAGTCACATCATCCATGGTCAACCCTCCTCCAAAACTGCAGCAGCATGTAGAGTGAGGTTGAGGACCACTGCCCTATGATATCTCTTGCCCCATAGGATTAGGGCTGGCCAATCCTATCAAGAAGATAAAAGGTATGGGGAAAGGCGAGCCAGGCCAGTGTTGCCCAATGGGACTCGGCCATTGTCTTCTTGGCCTTGGAGCTCCGTTGAGTCACCCTCAAACCAGATTATCAATCTCTTCTCAAAAAGGAGAAGGTTTAGACCAGTCGTCATCCCAAAATGACAACGAGAGCGGTGGCTTTCTGACTCCAGTGCAAAGTTACTTTTGCTCCAGAGCCTCCCCCGGAGCTGAAGGCTGCCGGTTCGAATCCGCGAGACAGGTGAGCTCCCGTCCGTCAGCTTTAGCTTGCGGCGACATGAGAGAAGTCTCCCAGCAGGATGGTAACACATTTGGGCATCTCCTAGGCGCAACCGGTTAAACCCTTGTGCCAGCTGGGCTGCTGACATGAAGGTTGGGTTGCTGAGCTGAAGGTTGCTGGTTCGAATCAGCAATACAGGTGAGCTCCCGTCCGTCAGCTATAGCTTGCGGCGACATGAGAGAAGTCTCCCAGCAGGATGGTAACACATCTGGGCATCTCCTAGGCGCAACCGGTTAAACCCTTGTGCTAGCTGGGCTGCTGACATGAAGGTTGGGTTGCTGAGCTGAAGGCTGCCAGTTCGAATCCGCGAGACAGGTGAGCTCCCGTCCAACAGCTCTAGCTTGCGGCGACATGAGAGAAGTCTCCCAGCAGGATGGTAACACATCCGGGCATCTCCCGAAACGGGTTGCTGAGCTGAAGGTTGCCGGTTCGAATTCACGAGACAGGTGTGCTCCCGTCCGTCAGCTCTAGCTTGCGGCAACATGAGAGAAGTCTCCCAGCAGGATGGTAACACATCCGGGTATCTCCTGAAGGTTGGGTTGCTGAGCTGAAGGTTGCGGTTCGAATTCGCGAGATGGGGTGAGCTCCTGTCCGTCAGCTCCAGCTTGTGGCAACATGAGAGAAGTCTCCCCGCAGGATAACACATCCGGGCATCTCCTAGGTGTAAAGGATTAAACCCTTGTGTCGACTGGGCTGCTGACCTGAAGGTTGGTTTGCTGACCTGAAGGTTGCCGGTTAGAATCCGAGATATGGGTAAGCTCCCGTCTGTCATCTCTAGCTTGCAGCGACATGAGAGAAGTCTCCCAGCAGGATGGTAACATATCCGGGCATCTCATAGGCGCAATGGGTTAAACCCTTGTGCCGGTTGGACTGCTGACCTGGAGTTTGGGTTGCTGACCTAAAGGTTGCCGGTTCAAATCCGCAAGACACGGTGAGCTCCCATCCGTCAGCTCTAGCTTGCAGGTACACAAGAGAAGCCTCCCAGCAGAATGGGAATCTCCTGGGCAATGTCTCTGTAGACGGCCAGTTCTCTCACACCAGAAGCGACTTGCAGCATGCTGCTTGAACGACAAGTTGGGAGCAATGGTGGCTAGTGACCGTAGTCTGTTAGGAAGCAACTATCTGAATCTACAGGAGGCCTCCTCAAAATAGTACCATTCCGGAGCTTGCGCTGGAAAGCTGCGCACTCGTTTTCAAAGCCAAAGCAAAAAATTAAATAAAGCATGACCGGAGTCATGGTGCAAATGTTGCTGAGTTTGCTGGGCATGCAATCAAGCTTATAATAAATAGAAATAGTAATAATAATAGTTTCTGGGATATAATAATATTTCGCCTGTTTCCTCATAACACATTTTTCACATCTTCTCTTCCAGAGTGAAAACCAAAAGGAAAGGAGAGGGGAAATGGGAGTGAGTGACATTTAGAAACTCTGAATGGATTGGAATGGGGAAAGCCACATGTTCTTCGAGGTCATGCCGCTCCATGAACGCTGGAATCATCATTAAGACGCTCTTCCTTCTTTTGTTCTGTAGACATGGTAAGGCTGCGCGAGCTGGTTTTTTTTCTTTATCTTGTTCTAGAGAGGTGGTACAGCTGCTCAGGATTTTGTTCCTTCTTTATCTTGCTCTATAGAAGATGATAAAGCTGCATAATATTTGTTCCTTTTTTATTTTGCTCTATATACATTCTAAAGCTGCGCAAGATTAGGTTCCTCCTTTATCTTGCTCTATAGAAGATGGTAAGGCTGCACAGGGATGGTTTCTTCTTTATTTTGCACTAAAGAAGATGGTAAAGCTGTGCAAGATTTGCTTCCTTCTTTACCTTTCTCTATACAAGATGGTAAAGCTGCGCAGGATTTGCTTCCTTCTTTATCTTTCTCTATATAAGATGGTAAAGCTGCGCAAGATTTGGTTCCATCTTTTTCTTTCTCTGTATAAGATGGTAAAGCTGTGCAGGATTTGCTTCCTTCTTTATCTTTCTATATATAAGATGGTAAAGCTGCACAGGATTTGGTTCCTTTATCTTTCCCTATAGAAGATGGTAAAGCTGCGCAGAATTCAGTTCCTTCTTTATCTTGCACTATATAAGATGATAAAGCTGCACAGGATTTGCTTCCTTCTTTATCTTGCACTATAGAAGATGGTAAAGCTGCCCAGGATTTGCTTTCTTCTTTATCTTGTTCTACAGAAGTTGGTAAGGCTGCATAGGGATGGCTTCTTCTTTATTTTGCACTAAAGAAGATGGTAAAGCTGTGCAAGATTTGCTTCCTTCTTTATCTTTCTCTATATAAGATGGTAAAGCTGCGCAGGATTTTGTTCCTTTATCATTCTCTATATAAGATGGTAAAGCTGCGCAGGATTTGGTTCCTTCTTTATCTTGCACTATAGAAGATGGTAAAGCTGTGCAGGATTCTGTTCCTTCTTTATCTTTCTCTATAGAAGATGGTAAAGCTGCGTAGGACTTGCTTCCTTATCTTGCAATATAGAAGATAGTAAAGCCACGTAGGATTTGGTTCCTTCTTTATCTTTCTCAATAGACAATAGTAAAGCTGTGCAGGATTTCATTCCTTTATTTTGTGCTATAGAAGATGGTAAGGTTGCACAGGGTTGGTTTCTTCTTTATCTTGCTCTATAGACATGTTAAAGCTACACTGGATTTAGTTTCTTTTTTATCCTGCTCTACAGAAGGTGCATAAGATTTGGTTCCTTCTTTCTTTTGTTCTGTAGAAGATGGTAAAGCTGCGCAGTGTTGGTTCCTTCTTTATCTTCCTCTGTAGACATGTGAAAGCTGCGCAGGAGTTGGTTCCTTCTTTCTCTTGCCCTATAGAAGATAGTAAAGCTGTGTAGGGTTAGTTTCTTCTCTGTCATGCTCTATAGAAGATGGTAAAGCTGCGTACGTTTTGGTTCCATCTTTCTCTTGCTCTATAGAAGATGGTAAAGCTGTGTAGGGTTGGTTCCTTCCTTATCTTGTTCTATAGAAGATGGTAAGGCTACACAGGACTTTGGTCCTTCTTTTTCTTGCATTATAGAAGATGGTAAAGCCACGTAGGATTTGGTTCCTTCTTTCTCTTGTTCTATAGAAGATAGTAAAGCTTTGCAGGGTTGGTTCTTTCTTTATCTTGTTCTATAGAAGATGGTAAAACTGCGCAGGAATTGGTTCCTTCTTTCTCTTGTCCTATAGAAGCTAGTAAAGCTGCATGGGGTTGGTTTCTTCTTTGTCTTGTTCTATAGAAGATAGTAAAGCTGCGCAGGGTTGGTTCTTTCTTTATCTTGTTCTGTAGAAGATAGTAAAGCTGCGTAGGGTTGGTTCTTTCTTTATCTTATTCTATAGAAGATGTTAAGGCTGTACAAGGTTGATTTCTTCTTTATCTTGCTCTATATACATGGTATGAGTGTGCATGATTGGGTTCCTCATTCTGTTCTATAGAAATGGTAAAGCTCTGCAGGTTGGTTTATTTTTGTTTCTTGTTGTTGTTCTTGTTCCTTCTTCTTCTCTTCTATAGACATAGTTGTTTCTCTCTTTATCTTGCTCTATAGGAAGAGTAATGTTATGCAGGGTTAGTTTCTTCTTTTCCTTGTTCTGCCAACATGGTAAGGCTGCCCAGAATTGCATTGGCTTTTTTTGCTGCCACATCACACCATTGGCCCATGTGTATCCAGTGTTCTATTAGGACTTGTGTGAAATAATAGTTTCACAAGCTCAAATGAGTCACGGGTTTCTTTCTGTATCTCTCCCAGTTTATTCCCGCTGCAAGATTTTGCGTTGCAACTCCGAGTACGTGGCCTCCACCCTCAACCTGCGTGGCCCCAACAAGAGCATTGCTTACTGCAACGCCCTGCGCTCTTACGCCCGCTGCACCCGCCGGACGGCCCACGCCTGCCGCGGAGACCTGGCCTACCATTCCGCCGTCCACGGCATCGAGGACCTCATGACCCAGAACCGGTGCTCCAAGGAAGGGCCCACCTCCCCAACCCGGCCCCAGACCCCGACCCCCAACCACCAGGGCACGGCTTCCCTGGACCTCTGCGACTACGAGAAGAGCTTTGCCCAAAAGCATGGCCACCTCCCCAACTACCAGCACTGTGCCATGTTTGGGGACCCCCATGTTCGGACATTCGGGGATGAGTTCCACACCTGCCGAATAGAGGGCTCATGGCCGCTTCTGGACAACAATTACTTGTTTGCTCAAGCCACCAGTTACCCGGTAGCAAAAGGATCCAATGCCACTGCTACCGGCAAGGTAAATATGAAATTCAGTGTCCACCATGGGGCTGATGGGTTTTGGAGTCCTTGTTTGGGCTTGGCCTCATGTAAGCTGCCCTGAGTCCCCGTTGGGGAGATGGTGGAGGAGTATAAATAAAGCGGAACAATGGCTTCAAACTACAAGGAGATTCCATCTGAACATGAGGAAGAACTTCCTGACTGTGAGAGCCGTTCAGCAGTGGAACTCTCTGCCCCGGAGTGTGGTGGAGGCTCCTTCTTTGGAAGCTTTTAAACAGAGGCTGGATGGCCATCTGTCAGGGGTGATTTGAATGCAATATACCTGCTTCTTGGCAGGGGGTTGGACTGGATGGCCCATGAGGTCTCTTCCAACTCTTTGATTTTATGGTTCTATGATTATTATTATTATTATTATTATTATTATTATTATTATTAAATTATTATTATTATCCTCCAACATTCCCCTAATGAAAAATGGGACACATATGAGGCCTGAGTAGGGTCAAGATGAGATAAACTATTCATGCAGGAGGCCTCAAGCTAGGAGAGGCTGCAGTTGTTTGCTTTTGCCTAAGCCAGTTGGGAAGAGCAAGATTGAAGTGTCAAGATTGCTTCCTCCCTGCTGAGTTAATTGAGTGCAAACGCCTTTTGATTTTTGCACTCAGTTTGCAGCAACAGAAGCAATAGGAGGTTGCTCCTATTATTACCATTATTACACTGTTCTACAAATTTTCAGTTTTTCTCAGTTACGGAAGTGAAATGTGCCGTTTCTTAATAAATTTAACATGCTGAATTCAAATATAATAATTAAATGTGTTAATTGGCTCTGGTTTTTATGCAACAGCTATTTCAATTTTCTCCACAATAGGTAATTCGTTAATATTATGATAATGCGCCTAACCTTACTGCATGTATATAAACCGTGAATATTTACTAAATTTTAGTTAAATTATATTGCCAATAGTTTATACATGAGAAATATTTACTTAATTAGTCTATGTTTGTGCAGCAAGAAACTATATTAGTAGACCTAATGCAGTTGAAAAGTCTGAAAGTTTAAATGTCGCTTTAATCGTGACTTTAGTTTTTATCCTGTTTGCTTCTCTTGACTTTTCTTTTGTATTCAAGGAAAGGATTGTCTCTTACAATGCTCCAGCAGTAGTCTGACAGCATTGACGGAGTCCATTGGCCTTGATATCTTTTTTCCATAGTGCTTTATTTACACACGTGCGAGGAGGCATCACTACAGTCAAAAGAACAATGTCAAACGATGTTTAACAATACTGTCTCAGTCTTCAACTGATAGACCCTCACCGTTCAAAAGTCTGGCCTTATATAGGGCTTTCTGGCTTTTGCACACAACACTAATACTGCGTCATCAAACTTTTTAGAGTATTCTAGAATCTTCCATAGTGTAAGTCGCAAAATGCATTTTTTCAACCATACGTGATCACATGATTGCTTATATCATAAAAACTAGAGCCAATATACATTTAAAATATCATTTTCGTTTTCAGCACCCCAAAATCATAAAAGAACAACTATTTTCAGGCCCGCAACTTTTTCGCCGTTGAACAGTGTTATTAGAAAGGCTGGGTGGCTATCTGTTGGAGATGCTTTGAATTGTGCTTTTCCTGCATGGCAGAAGGGGGTTGGACTAGATGGCCAAGAGATCCCCAAGAGATGGCCACCCAGCCTTTTATTACTAAAAGTCGCCTCAGGGCTGAGAGCGGCGGTTAATAAATGCAGCAAATAAATAAATAAATAAATAAATACTACTACTACTACTACTACTACTAATAATAATAATAATGGGTTGTTGTAGGTTTCTTTGGGCTATATGGCCATGTTCTAGAGCACCTGAGGAACCAACCTGGACACAGCATATTATTTGAGAACACAGAAATGCTGGACCACACCAACAACCACCATGTCAGACTACACAGAGAAGCCATTGAAATCCACAAGATGCATGTGGACAATTTCAACAGAAAGGAGGAAACCATGAAAGTGAACAAAATCTGGCTACCAAGCTATCTAAAATTACAACAGCAAAACAACAGAGAGGAAACAATCAGAGACAGCTAATCACCTCTCAACAGGCACTAACAAGCCACACCAAAAAAACTGCCATGCCATTAAATGCTAATCAAGGTGGTCAGTTGAAACATTCACACCTAGCTCCAGCAGACAAGAGTTCTTTGTCCCTCCCTGGTCATTCTACAGATATATAAACCCAATTGTCCTAGTTCCAACAGACCTCACTACCTCTGAGGATGCTTGCCATAGATGCAGGCGAAACGTCAGGAGAGAATGCCTCTAGAACAGTGGTTCTCAACCTGGGGTCCCCAGATGTTTTTGGCCTTCAACTCCCAGAAACCCTAACAGCTGGTAAACTGGCTGGGATTTCTGGGAGTTGTAGGCCAAAAACATCTGGGGACCCCAGGTTGAGAACCACTGCTCTAGAACATGGCCATATAGCCCGAAAAAACCTAAACAACCCAGTGATTCCGGCCATGAAAGCCTTTGACAATATAATAATAATAATAATAATAATAATAATAATAATAATAGACACTTGGGGAAGTGTCCGACGAGTACTGAATACAAAAGCCAACATAGTGATCTTGTTTGCTGTGTACTAATCTTGTTGTGTATCAAATTTGTTTGAAGGAGGGGCTTCCTGAGTTTAAAAACTGACTCCTTTGTTTGAAGGAGGGGCTTCCTGAGTTTAAAAACTGACTCCTTTGTTTGAAGGAGGGGCTTCCTGTGTTTAAAAACTGACTCCTTTGTTTGAGAGGAGGGGCTTCCTGAGTTTAAAAACTGACTCCTTTGTTTGAGAGGAGGGGCTTCCTGTGTTTAAAAACTGACTCCTTTGTTTGAGAGGAGGGGCTTCCTGTGTTTAAAAACTGACTCCTTTGTTTGAAGGAGGGGCTTCCTGTGTTTAAAAACTGACTCCTTTGTTTGAGAGGAGGGGCTTCCTGAGTTTAAAAACTGACTCCTTTGTTTGAGAGGAGGGGCTTCCTGTGTTTAAAAACTGACTCCTTTGTTTGAGAGGAGGGGCTTCCTGTGTTTAAAAACTGACTCCTTTGTTTGAGAGGAGGGGCTTCCTGTGTTTAAAAACTGACTCCTTTGTTTGAGAGGAGGGGCTTCCTGTGTTTAAAAACTGACTCCTTTGTTTGAAGGAGGGGCTTCCTGTGTTTAAAAACTGACTCCTTTGTTTGAAGGAGGGGCTTCCTGAGTTTAAAAACTGACTCCTTTGTTTGAAGGAGGGGCTTCCTGTGTTTAAAAACTGACTCCTTTGTTTGAAGGAGGGGCTTCCTGAGTTTAAAAACTGACTCCTTTGTTTGAGAGGAGGGGCTTCCTGTGTTTAAAAACTGACTCCTTTGTTTGAAGGAGGGGCTTCCTGAGTTTAAAAACTGACTCCTTTGTTTGAGAGGAGGGGCTTCCTGTGTTTAAAAACTGACTCCTTTGTTTGAGAGGAGGGGCTTCCTGTGTTTAAAAACTGACTCCTTTGTTTGAAGGAGGGGCTTCCTGAGTTTAAAAACTGACTCCTTTGTTTGAAGGAGGGGCTTCCTGTGTTTAAAAACTGACTCCTTTGTTTGAGAGGAGGGGCTTCCTGTGTTTAAAAACTGACTCCTTTGTTTGAAGGAGGGGCTTCCTGAGTTTAAAAACTGACTCCTTTGTTTGAAGGA
Organism: Anolis sagrei; assembly: GCF_037176765.1. Lineage (NCBI taxonomy): Eukaryota > Metazoa > Chordata > Lepidosauria > Squamata > Anolidae > Anolis > Anolis sagrei. Next base: position 6,799,774 of record NC_090032.1, read on the forward strand.
GGGGCTTCCTGTGTTTAAAAACTGACTCCTTTGTTTGAGAGGAGGGGCTTCCTGTGTTTAAAAACTGACTCCTTTGTTTGAGAGGAGGGGCTTCCTGTGTTTAAAAACTGACTCCTTTGTTTGAAGGAGGGGCTTCCTGAGTTTAAAAACTGACTCCTTTGTTTGAAGGAGGGGCTTCCTGTGTTTAAAAACTGACTCCTTTGTTTGAGAGGAGGGGCTTCCTGTGTTTAAAAACTGACTCCTTTGTTTGAAGGAGGGGCTTCCTGAGTTTAAAAACTGACTCCTTTGTTTGAAGGAGGGGCTTCCTGTGTTTAAAAACTGACTCCTTTGTTTGAGAGGAGGGGCTTCCTGTGTTTAAAAACTGACTCCTTTGTTTGAAGGAGGGGCTTCCTGAGTTTAAAAACTGACTCCTTTGTTTGAGAGGAGGGGCTTCCTGTGTTTAAAAACTGACTCCTTTGTTTGAGAGGAGGGGCTTCCTGAGTTTAAAAACTGACTCCTTTGTTTGAGAGGAGGGGCTTCCTGTGTTTAAAAACTGACTCCTTTGTTTGAGAGGAGGGGCTTCCTGTGTTTAAAAACTGACTCCTTTGTTTGAGAGGAGGGGCTTCCTGTGTTTAAAAACTGACTCCTTTGTTTGAGAGGAGGGGCTTCCTGTGTTTAAAAACTGACTCCTTTGTTTGAGAGGAGGGGCTTCCTGTGTTTAAAAACTGACTCCTTTGTTTGAGAGGAGGGGCTTCCTGTGTTTAAAAACTGACTCCTTTGTTTGAAGGAGGGGCTTCCTGAGTTTAAAAACTGACTCCTTTGTTTGAAGGAGGGGCTTCCTGTGTTTAAAAACTGACTCCTTTGTTTGAGAGGAGGGGCTTCCTGTGTTTAAAAACTGACTCCTTTGTTTGAAGGAGGGGCTTCCTGAGTTTAAAAACTGACTCCTTTGTTTGAAGGAGGGGCTTCCTGTGTTTAAAAACTGACTCCTTTGTTTGAGAGGAGGGGCTTCCTGTGTTTAAAAACTGACTCCTTTGTTTGAGAGGAGGGGCTTCCTGTGTTTAAAAACTGACTCCTTTGTTTGAGAGGAGGGGCTTCCTGTGTTTAAAAACTGACTCCTTTGTTTGAGAGGAGGGGCTTCCTGTGTTTAAAAACTGACTCCTTTGTTTGAGAGGAGGGGCTTCCTGTGTTTAAAAACTGACTCCTTTGTTTGAAGGAGGGGCTTCCTGAGTTTAAAAACTGACTCCTTTGTTTGAAGGAGGGGCTTCCTGTGTTTAAAAACTGACTCCTTTGTTTGAGAGGAGGGGCTTCCTGTGTTTAAAAACTGACTCCTTTGTTTGAAGGAGGGGCTTCCTGAGTTTAAAAACTGACTCCTTTGTTTGAGAGGAGGGGCTTCCTGAGTTTAAAAACTGACTCCTTTGTTTGAGAGGAGGGGCTTCCTGAGTTTAAAAACTGACTCCTTTGTTTGAAGGAGGGGCTTCCTGTGTTTAAAAACTGACTCCTTTGTTTGAGAGGAGGGGCTTCCTGTGTTTAAAAACTGACTCCTTTGTTTGAGAGGAGGGGCTTCCTGTGTTTAAAAACTGACTCCTTTGTTTGAGAGGAGGGGCTTCCTGTGTTTAAAAACTGACTCCTTTGTTTGAAGGAGGGGCTTCCTGAGTTTAAAAACTGACTCCTTTGTTTGAAGGAGGGGCTTCCTGTGTTTAAAAACTGACTCCTTTGTTTGAGAGGAGGGGCTTCCTGTGTTTAAAAACTGACTCCTTTGTTTGAAGGAGGGGCTTCCTGAGTTTAAAAACTGACTCCTTTGTTTGAAGGAGGGGCTTCCTGAGTTTAAAAACTGACTCCTTTGTTTGAGAGGAGGGGCTTCCTGAGTTTAAAAACTGACTCCTTTGTTTGAAGGAGGGGCTTCCTGTGTTTAAAAACTGACTCCTTTGTTTGAGAGGAGGGGCTTCCTGTGTTTAAAAACTGACTCCTTTGTTTGAAGGAGGGGCTTCCTGAGTTTAAAAACTGACTCCTTTGTTTGAAGGAGGGGCTTCCTGAGTTTAAAAACTAACTCCTTTGTTTGAAGGAGGGGCTTCCTGTGTTTAAAAACTGACTCCTTTGTTTGAGAGGAGGGGCTTCCTGTGTTTAAAAACTGACTCCTTTGTTTGAAGGAGGGGCTTCCTGTGTTTAAAAACTGACTCCTTTGTTTGAAGGAGGGGCTTCCTGAGTTTAAAAACTGACTCCTTTGTTTGAAGGAGGGGCTTCCTGTGTTTAAAAACTGACTCCTTTGTTTGAGAGGAGGGGCTTCCTGTGTTTAAAAACTGACTCCTTTGTTTGAGAGGAGGGGCTTCCTGTGTTTAAAAACTGACTCCTTTGTTTGAAGGAGGGGCTTCCTGAGTTTAAAAACTGACTCCTTTGTTTGAGAGGAGGGGCTTCCTGAGTTTAAAAACTGACTCCTTTGTTTGAAGGAGGGGCTTCCTGTGTTTAAAAACTGACTCCTTTGTTTGAAGGAGGGGCTTCCTGTGTTTAAAAACTGACTCCTTTGTTTGAGAGGAGGGGCTTCCTGTGTTTAAAAACTGACTCCTTTGTTTGAAGGAGGGGCTTCCTGAGTTTAAAAACTGACTCCTTTGTTTGAGAGGAGGGGCTTCCTGAGTTTAAAAACTGACTCCTTTGTTTGAAGGAGGGGCTTCCTGTGTTTAAAAACTGACTCCTTTGTTTGAGAGGAGGGGCTTCCTGTGTTTAAAAACTGACTCCTTTGTTTGAAGGAGGGGCTTCCTGAGTTTAAAAACTGACTCCTTTGTTTGAAGGAGGGGCTTCCTGAGTTTAAAAACTGACTCCTTTGTTTGAAGGAGGGGCTTCCTGAGTTTAAAAACTGACTCCTTTGTTTGAGAGGAGGGGCTTCCTGAGTTTAAAAACTGACTCCTTTGTTTGAAGGAGGGGCTTCCTGTGTTTAAAAACTGACTCCTTTGTTTGAGAGGAGGGGCTTCCTGAGTTTAAAAACTGACTCCTTTGTTTGAAGGAGGGGCTTCCTGTGTTTAAAAACTGACTCCTTTGTTTGAAGGAGGGGCTTCCTGTGTTTAAAAACTGACTCCTTTGTTTGAGAGGAGGGGCTTCCTGTGTTTAAAAACTGACTCCTTTGTTTGAAGGAGGGGCTTCCTGAGTTTAAAAACTGACTCCTTTGTTTGAGAGGAGGGGCTTCCTGAGTTTAAAAACTGACTCCTTTGTTTGAAGGAGGGGCTTCCTGTGTTTAAAAACTGACTCCTTTGTTTGAGAGGAGGGGCTTCCTGAGTTTAAAAACTGACTCCTTTGTTTGAAGGAGGGGCTTCCTGAGTTTAAAAACTGACTCCTTTGTTTGAAGGAGGGGCTTCCTGAGTTTAAAAACTGACTCCTTTGTTTGAGAGGAGGGGCTTCCTGAGTTTAAAAACTGACTCCTTTGTTTGAAGGAGGGGCTTCCTGTGTTTAAAAACTGACTCCTTTGTTTGAAGGAGGGGCTTCCTGTGTTTAAAAACTGACTCCTTTGTTTGAGAGGAGGGGCTTCCTGTGTTTAAAAACTGACTCCTTTGTTTGAAGGAGGGGCTTCCTGTGTTTAAAAACTGACTCCTTTGTTTGAGAGGAGGGGCTTCCTGTGTTTAAAAACTGACTCCTTTGTTTGAGAGGAGGGGCTTCCTGTGTTTAAAAACTGACTCCTTTGTTTGAAGGAGGGGCTTCCTGAGTTTAAAAACTGACTCCTTTGTTTGAAGGAGGGGCTTCCTGTGTTTAAAAACTGACTCCTTTGTTTGAAGGAGGGGCTTCCTGTGTTTAAAAACTGACTCCTTTGTTTGAGAGGAGGGGCTTCCTGTGTTTAAAAACTGACTCCTTTGTTTGAAGGAGGGGCTTCCTGTGTTTAAAAACTGACTCCTTTGTTTGAAGGAGGGGCTTCCTGAGTTTAAAAACTGACTCCTTTGTTTGAGAGGAGGGGCTTCCTGAGTTTAAAAACTGACTCCTTTGTTTGAAGGAGGGGCTTCCTGTGTTTAAAAACTGACTCCTTTGTTTGAGAGGAGGGGCTTCCTGAGTTTAAAAACTGACTCCTTTGTTTGAAGGAGGGGCTTCCTGAGTTTAAAAACTGACTCCTTTGTTTGAGAGGAGGGGCTTCCTGAGTTTAAAAACTGACTCCTTTGTTTGAAGGAGGGGCTTCCTGTGTTTAAAAACTGACTCCTTTGTTTGAAGGAGGGGCTTCCTGTGTTTAAAAACTGACTCCTTTGTTTGAGAGGAGGGGCTTCCTGTGTTTAAAAACTGACTCCTTTGTTTGAAGGAGGGGCTTCCTGTGTTTAAAAACTGACTCCTTTGTTTGAGAGGAGGGGCTTCCTGTGTTTAAAAACTGACTCCTTTGTTTGAAGGAGGGGCTTCCTGAGTTTAAAAACTGACTCCTTTGTTTGAGAGGAGGGGCTTCCTGAGTTTAAAAACTGACTCCTTTGTTTGAAGGAGGGGCTTCCTGTGTTTAAAAACTGACTCCTTTGTTTGAGAGGAGGGGCTTCCTGAGTTTAAAAACTGACTCCTTTGTTTGAAGGAGGGGCTTCCTGAGTTTAAAAACTGACTCCTTTGTTTGAGAGGAGGGGCTTCCTGAGTTTAAAAACTGACTCCTTTGTTTGAAGGAGGGGCTTCCTGTGTTTAAAAACTGACTCCTTTGTTTGAAGGAGGGGCTTCCTGTGTTTAAAAACTGACTCCTTTGTTTGAGAGGAGGGGCTTCCTGTGTTTAAAAACTGACTCCTTTGTTTGAAGGAGGGGCTTCCTGAGTTTAAAAACTGACTCCTTTGTTTGAGAGGAGGGGCTTCCTGAGTTTAAAAACTGACTCCTTTGTTTGAAGGAGGGGCTTCCTGTGTTTAAAAACTGACTCCTTTGTTTGAGAGGAGGGGCTTCCTGTGTTTAAAAACTGACTCCTTTGTTTGAGAGGAGGGGCTTCCTGTGTTTAAAAACTGACTCCTTTGTTTGAAGGAGGGGCTTCCTGTGTTTAAAAACTGACTCCTTTGTTTGAGAGGAGGGGCTTCCTGTGTTTAAAAACTGACTCCTTTGTTTGAAGGAGGGGCTTCCTGTGTTTAAAAACTGACTCCTTTGTTTGAGAGGAGGGGCTTCCTGTGTTTAAAAACTGACTCCTTTGTTTGAAGGAGGGGCTTCCTGAGTTTAAAAACTGACTCCTTTGTTTGAAGGAGGGGCTTCCTGTGTTTAAAAACTGACTCCTTTGTTTGAGAGGAGGGGCTTCCTGTGTTTAAAAACTGACTCCTTTGTTTGAGAGGAGGGGCTTCCTGAGTTTAAAAACTGACTCCTTTGTTTGAAGGAGGGGCTTCCTGTGTTTAAAAACTGACTCCTTTGTTTGAGAGGAGGGGCTTCCTGTGTTTAAAAACTGACTCCTTTGTTTGAAGGAGGGGCTTCCTGAGTTTAAAAACTGACTCCTTTGTTTGAAGGAGGGGCTTCCTGTGTTTAAAAACTGACTCCTTTGTTTGAAGGAGGGGCTTCCTGAGTTTAAAAACTGACTCCTTTGTTTGAGAGGAGGGGCTTCCTGTGTTTAAAAACTGACTCCTTTGTTTGAGAGGAGGGGCTTCCTGTGTTTAAAAACTGACTCCTTTGTTTGAAGGAGGGGCTTCCTGTGTTTAAAAACTGACTCCTTTGTTTGAGAGGAGGGGCTTCCTGTGTTTAAAAACTGACTCCTTTGTTTGAAGGAGGGGCTTCCTGTGTTTAAAAACTGACTCCTTTGTTTGAGAGGAGGGGCTTCCTGTGTTTAAAAACTGACTCCTTTGTTTGAAAGAGGGGCTTCCTGTGTTTAAAAACTGACTCCTTTGTTTGAGAGGAGGGGCTTCCTGTGTTTAAAAACTGACTCCTTTGTTTGAAGGAGGGGCTTCCTGAGTTTAAAAACTGACTCCTTTGTTTGAAGGAGGGGCTTCCTGTGTTTAAAAACTGACTCCTTTGTTTGAAGGAGGGGCTTCCTGAGTTTAAAAACTGACTCCTTTGTTTGAGAGGAGGGGCTTCCTGTGTTTAAAAACTGACTCCTTTGTTTGAAGGAGGGGCTTCCTGAGTTTAAAAACTGACTCCTTTGTTTGAGAGGAGGGGCTTCCTGTGTTTAAAAACTGACTCCTTTGTTTGAAGGAGGGGCTTCCTGAGTTTAAAAACTGACTCCTTTGTTTGAGAGGAGGGGCTTCCTGTGTTTAAAAACTGACTCCTTTGTTTGAAGGAGGGGCTTCCTGAGTTTAAAAACTGACTCCTTTGTTTGAGAGGAGGGGCTTCCTGTGTTTAAAAACTGACTCCTTTGCTTGAAGGAGGGGCTTCCTGTGTTTAAAAACTGACTCCTTTGTTTGAAGGAGGGGCTTCCTGAGTTTAAAAACTGACTCCTTTGTTTGAAGGAGGGGCTTCCTGAGTTTAAAAACTGACTCCTTTGTTTGAAGGAGGGGCTTCCTGAGTTTAAAAACTGACTCCTTTGTTTGAAGGAGGGGCTTCCTGAGTTTAAAAACTGACTCCTTTGTTTGAAGGAGGGGCTTCCTGTGTTTAAAAACTGACTCCTTTGTTTGAAGGAGGGGCTTCCTGAGTTTAAAAACTGACTCCTTTGTTTGAGAGGAGGGGCTTCCTGTGTTTAAAAACTGACTCCTTTGTTTGAAGGAGGGGCTTCCTGAGTTTAAAAACTGACTCCTTTGTTTGAGAGGAGGGGCTTCCTGTGTTTAAAAACTGACTCCTTTGTTTGAAGGAGGGGCTTCCTGAGTTTAAAAACTGACTCCTTTGTTTGAGAGGAGGGGCTTCCTGTGTTTAAAAACTGACTCCTTTGTTTGAAGGAGGGGCTTCCTGAGTTTAAAAACTGACTCCTTTGTTTGAGAGGAGGGGCTTCCTGTGTTTAAAAACTGACTCCTTTGTTTGAAGGAGGGGCTTCCTGTGTTTAAAAACTGACTCCTTTGTTTGAGAGGAGGGGCTTCCTGTGTTTAAAAACTGACTCCTTTGTTTGAAGGAGGGGCTTCCTGAGTTTAAAAACTGACTCCTTTGTTTGAGAGGAGGGGCTTCCTGTGTTTAAAAACTGACTCCTTTGTTTGAAGGAGGGGCTTCCTGTGTTTAAAAACTGACTCCTTTGTTTGAAGGAGGGGCTTCCTGTGTTTAAAAACTGACTCCTTTGTTTGAAGGAGGGGCTTCCTGTGTTTAAAAACTGACTCCTTTGTTTGAAGGAGGGGCTTCCTGTGTTTAAAAACTGACTCCTTTGTTTGAAGGAGGGGCTTCCTGAGTTTAAAAACTGACTCCTTTGTTTGAAGGAGGGGCTTCCTGAGTTTAAAAACTGACTCCTTTGTTTGAAGGAGGGGCTTCCTGAGTTTAAAAACTGACTCCTTTGTTTGAAGGAGGGGCTTCCTGTGTTTAAAAACTGACTCCTTTGTTTGAAGGAGGGGCTTCCTGAGTTTAAAAACTGACTCCTTTGTTTGAAGGAGGGGCTTCCTGAGTTTAAAAACTGACTCCTTTGTTTGAAGGAGGGGCTTCCTGTGTTTAAAAACTGACTCCTTTGTTTGAAGGAGGGGCTTCCTGAGTTTAAAAACTGACTCCTTTGTTTGAAGGAGGGGCTTCCTGAGTTTAAAAACTGACTCCTTTGTTTGAAGGAGGGGCTTCCTGTGTTTAAAAACTGACTCCTTTGTTTGAAGGAGGGGCTTCCTGAGTTTAAAAACTGACTCCTTTGTTTGAAGGAGGGGCTTCCTGTGTTTAAAAACTGACTCCTTTGTTTGAAGGAGGGGCTTCCTGAGTTTAAAAACTGACTCCTTTGTTTGAAGGAGGGGCTTCCTGAGTTTAAAAACTGACTCCTTTGTTTGAAGGAGGGGCTTCCTGTGTTTAAAAACTGACTCCTTTGTTTGAAGGAGGGGCTTCCTGAGTTTAAAAACTGACTCCTTTGTTTGAAGGAGGGGCTTCCTGAGTTTAAAAACTGACTCCTTTGTTTGAAGGAGGGGCTTCCTGAGTTTAAAAACTGACTCCTTTGTTTGAAGGAGGGGCTTCCTGTGTTTAAAAACTGACTCCTTTGTTTGAAGGAGGGGCTTCCTGAGTTTAAAAACTGACTCCTTTGTTTGAGAGGAGGGGCTTCCTGTGTTTAAAAACTGACTCCTTTGTTTGAAGGAGGGGCTTCCTGAGTTTAAAAACTGACTCCTTTGTTTGAGAGGAGGGGCTTCCTGTGTTTAAAAACTGACTCCTTTGTTTGAAGGAGGGGCTTCCTGTGTTTAAAAACTGACTCCTTTGTTTGAAGGAGGGGCTTCCTGTGTTTAAAAACTGACTCCTTTGTTTGAGAGGAGGGGCTTCCTGTGTTTAAAAACTGACTCCTTTGTTTGAAGGAGGGGCTTCCTGTGTTTAAAAACTGACTCCTTTGTTTGAAGGAGGGGCTTCCTGAGTTTAAAAATTGACTGCTTTGTTTGAGAGGCGGGGCTTCCTGGTTATCCTATATAAACCAGTGTCGTACACTCAGTAACCTATACTTTCACCCCTGCATACAGACAACAACATCAAACACACACCAAGAGGGGGTCATTAGCAACCTCTAGATGGAACAAACACGAAAACTTCCCGTCTCATGCACGAGCTGTGGCATGTTCAGCTTTTTCACACTACAATTACTCAATTACATCTGCCCCAAGTGTAAACAAATCACTCGCATGGAACACAGGATCCGACAACTCGAGGACCGTATTAACACCCTTAAGGACATTCAGGAACTTGAGCTGTTCTTAGACACCACACACCACACTGTCCTAGACACGCAGCCCATATCACACCAACATTACGGGGAGGCTCAACAGAACAGCACCTCAGTTGTGGACAACCCTCAGGCTTGGAGAAATGTCACCCTTAGAAGGACACATAGGACCCGGAAGCCTCCTCAGAATACTTCCGCTCAGCTGCAGTTACACAACAGATTCCAAATTCTCACACAACTATCACCTGACCAAGAAACACAACATATTGGGGAAGACCAGAATGGCTTAGATACTGATCAGTGGCTCATCCTTGATCAGTGTGCAGGGGATAGCCCTGACTGGGACAACACTTCACAACATTCACACTTGAGCAATCGTGCAGGTGTACCATCCCCAACCGTAGACCAGGTGCAACAGGAACACATACAGGAGAACCATAGGCTCTTGGACGAATCTCAATGGATTGTCCTTGACGAATGCACCGGGGATGTCGAGGAGGAGGACAACACTTTTCACCTACACAATTCACACCAACAGGATCACTTTTCTGGAGACCTACACACTACAATGCACAAAAGGGGCCCTGTCATTCCCAAAAGTAAACAGGTCTTGGTAGTAGGCGACTCCCTCCTTAGAGGAACGGAAGCTGTCATTTCCAGACCAGATGGGATGGCTCGAGAAATATGCTGCCTACCGGGGGCAAAAATACACCATATCACTCAGAGGCTCACCAGGCTCCTCAAGCCCTATCACCGTCCTCCCCTCATGTTGATTCATGTAGGAACCAATGATACTGCAAGGCATACGTTTCAAAAGATCACAAATGATTTTCGAGCTCTAGGAGCAAAGCTAAAAGAATGTAATGTACAGGTGGTCTTTTCATCCCTCCTCCCTGTTGTAAGACACGCACCCACAAGAGCCAGAAAAATAGTACAGGTCAATGACTGGCTTAGAAAATGGTGTCAGGAGGAACGCTTTGGCTTCCTCGACCATGGCCTGCTTTTCCAGGAGGATGGCCTACTGGCAAGGGATGGGGTGCATCTCACACAAGTAGGAAAACACCTTTTTGCTCACAGACTCGCAAACCTCATTAGACGCACTTTAAACTAGGTCCACCGGGGGAGGGGGACAACAGCCTTGCGAACACTACTTTACCCACAATATCTGGGAATCGCCAGAAGGCTAAACGGAGGGCTGCACAAACACAACAAGGACCAAGTACCCAAAGCACAATAATCCCAATTAAACAGCTCAGGGGAAGATCTCAGGGGCTCACATGTCTTTACACTAATGCACAGAGCATGGGAAATAAACAAGACGAACTCCAACTTTTAGCACAACACCACAAATATGATATCATAGGGATCACTGAAACCTGGTGGGATGACTCCTATCGCTGGAATGTAGATATCGAGGGGTATAACCTCTTTCACAGAAACCGAACAAAGGGGAGAGGAGGCGGAGTAGCCTTATATGTCAAAAACTCTTATGCTACAGAAGAGATTCAAGACAGCAATCTGGGAAACCAGCTTGAAATCATCTGGATAAGAATCAAGGGAACTGGGACTCAAAAAGATGTCGTTGTAGGCGTCTACTACAGACCCCCAAGCCAGGAGGAAGAACTTGATGAAGTCTTCTGCCAACAGTTGACCAAACAGGCACAGAGAAGAGATGTAGTAGTCATGGGCGATTTCAACTATCCCGATATTTGCTGGAAAACAAACTCGGCCAAGAGTACAAGGTCCAACAACTTCCTCGCTTGCCTTGCAGACAATTTCATGGTCCAGAAGGTAGAAGAAGCAACAAGGGGATTGACTACTCTTGATCTCATCTTAACAAATGCGGAGGACCTGATCGATGCGGTCGAAGTGGTAGGATCCTTAGGGGCAAGTGACCATGTGCTCCTGCAATTTGAGGTACAAAGGAAGGCCGAAACTAAGACAAGTCAAACCCGCATTTTGGACTTTAGGAGAGCTGATTTCCAAAAAATGAAGGAAACGCTGAGCAGCATTCCGTGGACACAGATACTAAAAGACAAGGGAGTTACGGATGGATGGGAATTTCTCAAGAGTGAAATACTCAAGGCGCAATTGCAAACTGTGCCAACAAAGAGAAAAAATAGGACAAGTGCAAAGAAGCCAGAATGGATGTCCAAAGAACTTCTAACTGTGCTAAGACACAAAAGAGACATGCACAAGAAGTGGAAAAAGGGAGAAATCACCAAAGAAGAATTCAAACAAATAGCCAACACCTGTAGGGAAAAGGTCCGCAAGGCTAAAGCAAAAAACGAGCTCAGACTTGCCAGGGACATTAAAAACAATAAAAAGGGCTTCTATTCTTATGTCAGTAGAAAAAGGAAAAACAAGGAGGCGATAGGACCTCTTCGAGGAGAAGATGGGGCAATGCTGACAGGGGATAGGGAAAAGGCAGAACTACTTAATGCCTTCTTTGCCTCGGTCTTCTCACAAAAAGAGAGTCTTCAACCTCAGCAAGATGGAGTGGATGAGGGTTTGGAGGACATCCAACCCCAAATTGGGAAAGAAGTCGTTCAGGAATACCTGGCCGCTCTTAATGAGTTCAAGTCCCCAGGGCCAGATCAACTACACCCCAGAGTATTGAAGGAACTAGCGGAAGTCATTTCGGAACCATTGGCAACCATCTTTGAGAGTTCTTGGAGAACGGGAGAAGTTCCAGCAGATTGGAGGAGGGCCAATGTGGTCCCAATCTTCAAGAAGGGAAAAAAGGATGACCCAAACAACTACCGTCCGGTCAGCCTCACGTCGATACCGGGCAAGATTCTGGAAAAGATTGTTAAGGAAGTGGTCTGCAAACACTTAGAAACAAATGCAGTCATCGCTAATAGTCAACATGGATTTATCAAAAACAAGTCATGTCAGACTAATCTGATCTCTTTCTTCGATAGAGCTACAAGCTGGGTAGATGCAGGGAATGCCGTGGATGTAGCGTACCTGGATTTCAGTAAGGCCTTCGACAAGGTCCCCCATGACCTTCTGGCAAGGAAACTAGTCCAATGTGGGCTAGGCAACACTACGGTGAGGTGGATCTGGAATTGGTTAAGTGGACGAACACAGAGAGTGCTCACTAATGCTTCCTCTTCATCTTGGAAAGAAGTGACAAGTGGAGTGCCGCAGGGTTCCGTCCTGGGCCCGGTCCTGTTCAACATCTTTATTAATGACTTAGATGAAGGGCTAGAAGGCATGATCATCAAGTTTGCAGACGACACCAAAGTGGGAGGGATAGCCAACAGTCCAGAGGACAGGAGCAGAATTCAAAACGATCTTGACAGATTAGAGAGATGGGCCAAAACTAACAAAATGAAGTTCAACAGTGACAAATGCAAGATACTCCACTTTGGCAGAAAAAACGAAATGCAAAGATACAGAATGGGGGACGCCTGGCTCGAGAGCAGTACGTGTGAAAAAGATCTTGGAGTCCTCGTGGACAACAAGTTAAACATGAGCCAACAATGTGACGTGGCGGCAAAAAAAGCCAATGGGATTTTGGCCTGCATCAAGAGGAGCATAGTGTCTAGATCTAAGGAAGTAATGCTACCCCTCTATTCTGCTTTGGTTAGACCACACCTGGAATATTGTGTCCAATTCTGGGCGCCACAATTCAAGAGAGATATTGACAAGCTGGAATGTGTCCAGAGGAGGGCGACTAAAATGATCAAGGGTCTGGAGAACAAGCCCTATGAGGAGCGGCTTAGGGAACTGGGCATGTTTAGCCTGAAGAAGAGAAGGCTGAGAGGAGATATGATAGCCATGTATAAATATGTGAGAGGAAGCCACAGGGAGGAGGGAGCAAGCTTGTTTTCTGCTTCCTTGGAGACTAGGACGCGGAACAATGGCTTCAAACTACAAGAGAGGAGATTCCATCTGAACATGAGGAAGAACTTCCTGACTGTGAGAGCCGTTCAGCAGTGGAACTCTCTGCCCCGGAGTGTGGTGGAGGCTCCTTCTTTGGAAGCTTTTAAACAGAGGCTGGATGGCCATCTGTCAGGGGTGATTTGAATGCAATATTCCTGCTTCTTGGCAGGGGGTTGGACTGGATGGCCCATGAGGTCTCTTCCAACTCTTTGATTCTATGATTCTATGATTCTATGAAATAATAATAATAATAATCCCTCAGTTCTTGTGGGGTTTTTTGGGCTATATGGCCATGTTCTAGAGGCATTTCTCCTGACGTTTCACCTGCATCTATGGCAAGCATCCTCAGAGGTGAGGTCTGCTGGAGGTGAGGTCACCTCTGAGGATGCTTGCCATAGATGCAGGCGAAACGTCAGGAGAAATGCCTCTAGAACATGGCCATATAGCCCGAAAAAACCCACAAGAACTGAGTGATTCCGGCCATGAAAGCCTTCGACAATAATAATAATAATAATAATAATAATAATAATAATAGCAGAAATGCAAGGGGCCATTGCAGAGCTTTGCGGAGCCTCAAGGTCTCCCAGGAGGACACTTTGAGAACTGCTGATCTGAACAATTTAGAAACATCTTGGCTTTTCTAGCTGTTGCATGACACCCTTGGTTCATGTTCTGCTTGTGCTCTTCTAAGATGCCTAGATCCCTTTCACATGGATGGTTTTCTCCTTTCTTTCTCTGCAGCTGACCATCATATTCAAGAACATGAAGGAGTGCATCGATCAGAAGGTCTACAAAGCAGAGGTGGACAATCTTCCGGCGGCTTTCGAGGACGGTTCGGTCAACGGCGGGGAGAGACCTAGTGGGACCAGCTTGAGCATCCGCGAACGCATCCCCGGGCGCCACGTGGAGATCCGTGCGGCCTACATCGGCACCACCATCGCTGTGCGCCAGGCGGGGAGGCAGCTCTCTTTCTCCATCCGAGCGGCCGAGGAGGTGGCCCGGTCCTTCACAGAAGAGCAGGACCTCCAGTTGTGTGTCGGGGGCTGCCCCCTTAGCCAGCGCATCTCCCGGAACGAGTGCTGTTGCGATGGTCAGGCCGCCATCCCTGCCGAGAAGGCCCACCAGCTGTGCAAGGAGAAGTTGCCGGTGGAGGACCTCTACTTCCAGTCATGCGTCTTCGACGTCGTCACTTCGGGAGATGCCAACTTCACCCTGGCGGCACACGGCGCATTGGAGGATGCCAAAGTCTTCCACCCGGATGCCAGGAAGCTCCACCTTTTCCAAAACGACTCAGCTGGCCATCCCATGGGCCCATCTTTCTCGGTCCTCATTGCATTGGTGATTTTGCTTTCTCAATGAATTGGGGATTCGTTGCACCAAAAAGCCACATCGATGTGGAGAGAGCACAACCTCTTGGAAGAAGAGGTTAGCCATGAGCAGGAGAGTTTTAAGCATGGACTGAGATACCAAAAGTGAACTTTATTCGAGTGAGGACCTTCTGGTAGAATTGCAACTGGTTTGGGACCTTCTCGGATCATCTGGAGATGTTGAAAAAGGCAGACAAATTCTATTTTTCTCACCATCAGGGTCTTTCTAAACTCATTTTGGATGGAAAAAGTACTCCGCAGCCATCCAAGGAAACTGACTTCCAAAGGACTGCATACTGTTGTTAATCTATTGTGAAAATCCAAGGCTTCTTGGAAGGTGCCCCATCCTTCGTTGCAATTGTCTGATGGTCCCTTTGTAATTGCCCAACTAGCCTTTTCCAACCCAAATAGAAACACATCAAACTGCAGAATGATATATGGCATTGTGAGGAATGTCCAAGGGAATGGGGAACAGTTTTCCAACCTTTTCCCCTTCTTTCCAGGACAGTGTTTCTCAATCTAGGGGTCGGACTCCTGGAGGGGTCTCCACAGACCATCAGAAAACACAGTATTTTCTGTTGGTCATGGGGGTTCTGTGTGCCAAGTTTGGGTCAATTCCACCATTGGTGAAGTTCTGAATGCTCTTTGATTGTGGGTAAACTATAAGTCCCAGAAACTACAACTCGCAAATGTCAAGGTCTATTTTCCCCAAACTCCACCAGTATTCACATTTGGGCATATTGAGTTTTCATGCCAAGTTCATCATTGTTTGAGTCCACAGTGCTTTCTGGGTGTAGGTGAACTACAACTCCCAAACTCAAGATCAATGCCTACCAAACCCTTCCAGTGTTTTCTGTTGGTTATGGGAGTTCTGTGTGCCAAGATTGGTTCAATTCCATCATTGGTGGAATTCAGAATGCTCTCTGATTGTAGGTGAACTATAAATCCCAGCAACGACAACTCCCAAATGTCAAGGTCTATTTTCCCCAAACTCCACCAGTGTTCACATTTGGGCATATGGAGAATCCGTGCCAAGTTTGGTCCAGAACCAGCATTGTTTGAGTCCACAGTGTTCTCTGGGTGTAGGTGAACTACAACTCCCAAACTCAAAGCCAATGCCTACCAAACCCTTCCAGTGTTTCTGTTGGTCATGGGAGTTCTGTGTGCCAAGTTTGGTTCAGTTCCATCGTTAGTGGAATTCAGAATGCTCTCTGATTGTAGGTGAACTATAAATCCCAGCTACGACAACTCCCAAATGTCAAGGTCTGTTTTCCCCAAACTCCACCAGTGTTCCCATTTGGGCATATTGAGTATTTGTGCCAAGTTTGGTCCAGATCCATCATTGTTTGAGTCTCTGGATGTAGGTGAGCTACAACTCTAAAACTCAAGGTCAATGCCCACCAAACCCTTCCAGTGTTTTCTGTTCGTTATAGGAGTTCTGTGTGCCAAGATTGGTTCAATTCCATCATTGGTGGAATTCAGAATACTCTCTGATTGTAGGTGAATTATACATCCCAGCAACTACAACTTCCAAATGACAAAATCAATCTTCCCCCAACCCCACCAGTATTCAAATTTGGGCCTTTCAGGTATTTGTGCCCAATTTGGTCCAGTGAATGAAAATACATCCTGAAGATCAGATATTTACATGACGATTCATAACAGGAGCAAAATTATAGTTATGGAGTAGCAACGAAAATCATGTTATGGTTGGGGGTCACCACAATATGAGGAACTGTATTAAGGGGTTGCGGCATTAGGAAGGTTGAGAAACACTGCTCTAAAGGATGCCAACATTGGGCAATTTACGAAAGGCTGAAAGGCCTTGGAATTGCCAGTCTGGAAGTCATTGGAAGAATTCCCCACGTCCACATCAAGGACTGGGAAAAGTATTCAAGAATGTATATGACAAAAGAGAAAAAATTAATATATTAAAGCTGAAGAGTTTTAAGATCGGAAAGAGGTGTCATGTCATTTCTTAGCTACTGAGTATTTTTGATCCAAAATAGAAAACAGGTTGAAAGTCAGAACAATAATAAGAGAAAATTGCAAAAATATGAGGGTGATTTATCCTTCCACAATCTCACGCATCCACGACGGAGAATCATAGAATCTTAGAGTTGGAAGAGACCTCATGGGCCATCCAGTCCAACCCCATTCTGCCAAGAAGCAGGAATATTGCATTCAAATCACCCCTGACAGAGGGCCATCCAGCCTCTGTTTAAAAGCTTCCAAAGAAGGAGCCTCCACCACACTCCGAGGCAGAGAGTTCCACTGCTGAACGGCTCTCACAGTCAGGAAGTTCTTCCTCATGTTCAGATGGAATCTCCTCTCTTGTAGTTTGAAGCCATTGCTCCACATCCTAGTCTCCAGGGAAGCAGAAAACAAGCTTGCTCCCTCCTCCCTGTGGCTTCCTCTCACATATTTATACATGGCTATCATGTCTCCTCTCAGCTTTCTCATCTTCAGGCTAAACATGCCCAGCTCTTTCAGCCGCTCCTCATAGGGCTTGTTCTCCAGACCCTTGATCATTTGAGTCACCCTCCTCTGGACACATTCCAGCTTGTCAACTCTCACGTATTTAGACATGGCTATCATGTCTCCTCTCAGCTTTCTCTTCTTCAGGCTAAACATGCCCAGCTCTTTAAGCCGCTCCTCATAGGGCTTGTTCTCCAGACCCTTGATCATTTGAGTCGTCCTCCTCTGGACACATTCCAGCTTGTCAACTCTCATGTATTTAGACATGGCTACCATGTCTCCTCTCAGCCTTCTCTTCTTCAGGCGAAACATGCCAAGCTCTTTAAGTCGCTCCTCATAGGGCTTGTTCTCCAGACCCTTGGTCATTTGAGTCGCCCTCCTCTGATACATTCCAGCTTGTCAACTCTCACATATTTATACATGGCTATCCTGTCTCCTCTCAGACTTCTCGTCTTCAGGCTAAACATGCCCAGCTCTTTAAGCCGCTCCTCATAGGGCTTGTTCTCCAGACCCTTGATCATTTCAGTCGCCCTCCTCTGGACACGTTATCTCTTCAATTGTGGTGCCCAGAATTGGAGACAGTATTCTAGGTGTGGTCTAACAACGGCGGAATAGAGCATGGGGAACATGACTTCCCGGGATTCTAGACACTATAGAGGCTTAAATCCCGTTGGTTGTTTTTTGCTGCTGCATCACATTGTTGGTTCATGTTTAACTTGTCGTCTGCAAAGACTCCAAGATCTTTTTCACGCGTACTGCTC
The DNA here is from genome assembly GCF_037176765.1 of Anolis sagrei. Lineage (NCBI taxonomy): Eukaryota > Metazoa > Chordata > Lepidosauria > Squamata > Anolidae > Anolis > Anolis sagrei. The sequence continues at coordinate 6,816,897 of NC_090032.1, forward strand.
TCAAGCCACGCATCACCCCCCATTCTGTATCTTTGCATTTCATTTTTAATGCCTAAGTGGAGTATCTTGCATTTGTCCCAGTTTGATACAGTTATTGTTATTATTATTACTAGCTTGGGTTCCCGACGTTCGGAAAAGTCAATTTTTAATTGCACAAAATGCATAAGTTTGTGGGTGAACTACAACTCCCATCATGCCAGGCTAACCCTGAGAAACTCCACCAGTACTATGTTGGGCAAGTTTGCTCGAGATGCATCCTTGATGGGGATGGATGTTGACCTTGTTAATCCACAAACGCTTGGCATGAGAAACGGCATCTATTTTTGAAGCCCTCGTTTCCTGTCATCTGTTTCTCACTGAAGCGGGCCGGCTTGCAACAGGTGAAGCTAAAAATATCTGTGATCTCTCCTCTTTCAGTCCAAACACATACATACACATATATACATATGTACAATGGCTGGGAAGAAAGGGGAAGGGGTCCCGACAATACATAAACAAAGGTATATAGGCTTTCCCGTCTTTTGTCATTTCTGGTATCTGGAGGCTGTGCTCAAGTCTGGCCACAAGAGGGTGCTGTTGCTTTGTTGTCAGTAGACATCCTCCCGAACGAATCACCGGCATGTCCTTATGGGCACCTTCTATTACCTCCCCCTTAAAGCAGTACCTATTTATCTACCCACATTTCTGCTAGGTGAGCAGAAGCTGGAGCTGACGGCGGGCGCTCACCCCGATCCAAGCTTGAAATGCCAACTGTTCGATCGGGTAGGATTTTCTGCCGCTAGCGTTTAACCCGTTGTGCTAAGCTTGGCCCACCTCTGTTTTCGATCTGCTAGGTGAACAGAAGCTGGAGCTGACGGAGGGTGCTCACCCCAATCCAGGCTTAAACTGCCAACCTTTCGATCAGCAGGATTTTCTGTAGCTGGCGGTTACCCAGCTGTGATAAGCCCGGCCCCTCTATAATACCTCTGTTTTCAATCTGCTAGGTGAGCAGAAGCTGAGGCTGACGGTGGGCGCTCACCCCGATCCAAACTTGAAATGCCAACCGTTTGATTGGGTAGGATTTTCTGCAGCTAGCGGTTAACCCGCTGTGCTAAGCCTGGCCCCTCTGTAATACCTCTGTTTTTGATCTGCTAGTTGAGCAGAAGCTGGGGCTGACAGTGGGCGCTTACCCCAATCCAAGCTTGAAACGCTTGAATCGGGTAGGATTTTCTGCAGCTAGCAGTTAACCCGCTGTGCTAAGCCTGGCCCCTATGTAATACCTCTGTTTTTGATCTGCTAGGTGAGCAGAAGCTGGGGCTGTCGGCAGGCGCTCACCCCAATCCAAGCTTGAAATGCCAACCATTCGATTGGGTAGGATTTTCTGCAGCTAGCGGTTAACCCACTGTGCTAAGCCTGGCCCCCCTGTTTTCGATCTGCTAGGTGAGCAGAAGCTGGGGCTGACAGCGGGTGCTCACCCCGATCCACGCTTGAAATGCCAACCTTTCGATCGGGTAGGATTTTCTGCAGCTAGCAGTTAACCCGCTGTGCTAAGCCCGGCCCCTCTGTAATACCTTTGTTTTCGATCTGCTAGGTGAGCAGAAGCTGGGTCTGACGGCGGGCACTCACCACAATCCATGCTAGAAATGCCAACTGTTTGATTGAGTAGGATTTTCTGCAGCTAGCAGTTAATCCGCTGTGCTAAACCTGGCCCCTCTGTAATACCTCTGTTTCCGATCTGCTAAGTGAGCAGAAACTGAGGCTGACGGTGGCTGCTCACCCCGATCCAAGCTTGAAATGCCAACTGTTCGATCGGGTAGGGTTTTCTATAGCTAGTGGTTAACCTGCTGTGCTAAGCCTGGCCCCTATGTAATACCTCCGTTTTTGATCTGCCAGGTGAGCAGAAGCTGGGGCTGACGGCGGGTTCTCACCCCGATCCAAGCTTGAAATGCCAACTGTTTGATCGGGTAGGATTTTCTGCAGCTGGCGGTTAACCCGCTGTGCTAAGCCCGGCCCTCTGTAACACTATGGAATACGATTTTCGTTGCTGGGTTATACATTTCATTTCCTAATTGGTTCTATCATAACAATATGGAAAATATTTATTAAACTGCACAAACTTTGCTTTTTGGGGGACATCCCGCAGCACGTTTTGCTACAGTTTTGCAGTGAGTCTCAATCAATGCAACATAGTTTGTGGCAGCCACAAAAACAATGTTTCCAGAGTATAACAACTATGTCCAAAGTAAGGACCACACCATTAAACAGGAAATAATACTTTCAAGCCAGGAACAGAATATTTTCCCCAATTTCATCACCTGCCCTTTGATCCCGGCACCAAGGTCGGTTTTGGTTGCTAAATAAACAAGAGGAGGGATCCCACGCAGGCCAGAGATCGGGTTCGTCTTTCCATTGACATGGCAGCTGTGGGCATTTCACTTTGGAAACCGAGACGAAGTTGAGCTCCTCCAAATAGGTGAGCAGGTGCAAAATTCCTCCTTCCTTCCTTCCTTCCTTCCTTCCTTCCTTCCTTCCTTCCTTCCTTCCTTCTTGACATGTTGCACATTAGAATAAAGATGGGACGGTCTCTCCGTGTGTGCCTTCAAGTTCTCTGTTGACTTAACAATTTTATAGGGTTTCCTTGGGCAAGGAAGACTCAGAGGTGCTTTTGACACTCATTTCTTTGGACATAGAGCCCGATGAACCTGGGATTTGCCTTTGGTCACCTATCCAAATCCTCACCAGGGCTGGCCATGCTTAGCTCCCAAGATTAAATAGGATTTGATGGCTTTAGTGGTGTAAACAATGAGTGCATCTACACCAGTGGTTCCCAAACATTTTTGACCAGGGACTATTTGATCAGGGACCACTTTACCAGAGACCACTTGTCCAGGGACCACTTAATCAGGGACCACTTTACCAGAGACCACTTTGACCAGGGACTATTTTGACAAGGGACCATTTGTCCAGGGACCACTTTGACCAGAGACCACTTGTCCAGGGACCACTAGATCAGGGACCAATTTGACCAGGTACCACTTGATCAGGGACCACTTTGACTGGGGACTACTTTGTCCGGGGACCACTTGATAAGGGATCACTTTACCAGAGACCACTTGATCAGGGACCAATTTGACTAAGGACCACTTGATCAGGGACCACTTTACCAGAGACCACTTGTCCACAGACAACTTGATCTGGGAACAATTTGACCAGGGACCACTTGATTAGGGACCAATTTGACCACAGACCACTTGATCAAGGACCACTTTGACCGGGGACTACTTTGTCCGGGGACCACTTGATAAGGGGTCACTTTACCAGAGACCACTTGATCAGGGATCAATTTGACCAAGGACCACTTGATCAGGGACCACTTTACCAGAGACCACTTGTCCACAGACAACTTGATCTGGGAACAATTTGACCAGGGACCACTTGATTAGGGACCAATTTGACCACGGACAACTTTGAACAGAGACTACTGGATAGGGACCACTTTGACCAAGGACCAGTTGACCAGGAACCACCTTGATCAGCAACCACTTGATCAGGGACCACTTTGACCAGGGACCACATGACCAGAGACCACTTTGACTGGGGACCACTTGTCCAGCTTTCTCAAGGTATACATAAAAATGGGAAATGCTGACTTTGGAAGAGGGTCTCCCCACTTATTTGATTCAATGAGTTTGTTTAGATGCCAAAGTATTGTCACGAAGTTCAACCAAAGCTGAACACCAATTTCTTTAGCTTGCAAATGCAAGGCTGAACACAAGATGGCACTGACGGAGAGAAAAAGAAGCTGTGCATACAATTGTGGGTTTTTTCAGGCAATATGGCCATATTTTAGAGGCATTCTCTCCTGACGTTTTGCCTGCATCTATAGCAGGCATCCTCAGAGGCTGTGAGGTCTGTTGGAACTAGGAAAATGGGTTTATATATCTGTGGAATGAGCAGGGTGGGACAAAGAACTCTTGTCTGTTGGAGCGTGGTGTGAATGTTTCAACTGACCACCTTGATTAGCATTGGATGCTCTGGCAGTGCCTGGGGCAATCTTTTGTTGAGAGGTGATTAGCTGTCCCTGATTGTTTCCTCTCTGTTGTTTTGCTGCTGTAATTTTAGAGTTTTTTAAAATACCGGTAGCCAGATTTTGTTCATTTCCATGGTTTCCTCCTTTTTGTTGAAATTGTCCACATGCTTATGGATTTCAATGGTTTCTCTGTGTAGTCTGACACGGTGGTTGTGAGGGTGGTCCAGCATTTCTGTGTTCTTAAATAATATCCTGTGTCTAGGTTGGTTCATCAGGTGCTCTGCTATGGCTGACTTCTCTGGTTGAAGTAGTCTGCAGTGCCTACAATATGGAACTGTAGAGGAGAGTCTACTGAACAAGCCAGTGCCTTGATCCGTGTTTGGGCAATGCTGCGTTTAGTGGTCCCTCTGTAGTCTTGTCCACAGCTGCATGGTACACAGTAGACTCCTTCAGAAGTGAGAGGATCCCTCTTGTCCTTTGCTGAACGTAGCATTGGTTGGATTTTCTTGGTGGGTCTGTCGATAGTTTGTATGGTGTGTTTGAATGAAAACTAATGCCTCCGCCTTCGTAACTCCCCAACAGATGACGGTACTGGTATGCGGCAGGTACTGGCTTGTTCAGTAGACTCTCCTCTACAGTTCCATTTGGGTGGGAAGCCTTAGCATTGAACGGTTGTGTTGTGAAAGTGCGAAGTATGGAACCCTGCGCAGAGGGTAGGTCAATGCAACTTAACCAACGTGTAGTCATTGAGTTCTTGACAGCAGAAAGTGTCACCCCAAAGGAGATACATCAGAGAATGCAAGCTGTTATAGTTGTGTTCATATGAGTACTGCGCGTTGTTTGGCACTGACAAAATTACCATCTTTCAGCTACAAAAGGCCACCCTACTCAGATCTGCATGCATTATTCGCTAATACATCACACAGTCCTAGGCACTTGGGAAGGGTCTGACGTGTGAACCAATACAACTACCAGCAGAGTGACCTTGTTTGCTGCAAACTAACCTTATTGTATTTCAAATGATGATGATGATGAAACAACTGGAAAAGCTGACACGATATAAACATTTAAAGGATTTAAGGATCGAACTGCAAAGACTCTTGCACAAGCCAGGCAAGGTGGTCCCAGTGGTGATCGGCACACTGGGCGCAGTGCCTAAAGACCTTGGCCTGCACTTAAAAACAATCGGCACAGGCACTGACAAAATTACCATCTGCCAGCTGCAAAAGGTCACTTTACTGGGATCTGCACGCATTATTCGCCGATACATCACACAGTCCTGGACACTTGGGAAGTGTCCGACGTGTGATCCAATACAACATCCAGCAGAGTGACATTTTTTGCTGTGGACTCATCTTGTGATAATAATAATAATAATAATAATAATAATAGTAATAATAATAATAATGTTGGATGAGTTGGGGAAAATGATAGCATTTCCCATCTGCCACCATCTGCGGCTGGTCTAAATTTCTCTATTTCAAAGATATGGAGCGGAGCCTCTGTTTTTATTTTGAAATTGACCCGTAGCAGCTGCATTTCCCACCCTCGGCTTAGACTCGCGTCAATACGTTTTCCTATTTTTTCTGGTAAAATTGGGTGCCTCAGTTTATATTTGGGTCAGCTTATACTCGAGTATATACGGTACATAGAAAGCCATGGAGAAGAGATATAGTTTATTAAAGGGTTCGATATGATCGCTGTTGCTGGTTGCCGCTTTGGTCTTCATCTTCTGATGCTTTGAACCTGCAAAGGGTCTTTTCCAAAAGGGGAATGTCATATATTTATTTCTGAGCCCTTGGTGAACTATAAATCTTTGGGGGGGAGGAGGGTTTACTATGGCTCAATAACATTAGGGCTGGGTTTGTCCTCCCCTTATTCAGTCCGCCTACTTCCTGGCAGCTTTGTTCAGAGAGGCCCATAGAAGGCAGAGCATGGCTCCAAAGTCCTCCTCCTTGACTGCAAAAATGGGGGGCAAGACTCCCCAAAGTGGGTCTCTTTGAAAAGGAGAAGGGTCTTCTTCTCCCTTGGCCGGAGGGACTGGCAAGCCAATGCCACCATGGAGCTCTCCACGGACTGCCCTCTTCTCCATCACCTTCATCTGCTCCTTTCTTGGTAAGTCCAAGGATGGCCTTCGTCCTTCAAAGACTCCAAACAAAGCCACCAGTTTGGAAGGATGAAGAGCAAAGAACTGATCCAGATGGGTCTCCAACTTCCCAACAATGGGGCTTAATTAATTAATTAATTAATTATTACTATTATTATTATCTGGCTACCCTTATTTAAAAATTCTAAAATCAGGAGAGTAAATAATGAGCAACACTCAAAAAACAAACAATCAAACAGGAAGCAGCCAGGCTTTGAAGCTGCAAGGCTATTAAATGCTAATCAAGCTGGCTAATCAAGGTTCCCCTTCCCCTCTATTCTTCCCAATGTCAACAAACCTAGTATAAAAGACTTTTTTTGTACAAAGTCACAGGCTGAAAATATTCTGGAATAAACAAAATGTGTTCAGATCTCCAAGAAAAAACAGAAAAGAACGGGAACTCTGTTTTTGGAGGAAGCAGACGCGTCTATTGCTCCGTTTGACCATTTTTGCTTATCTTTCTTCTCCCTTTTCCCATCACTTTGAGGCCCCTCCTACACTTCCATATAAAATGCAAATTATTTGATTTGAACTGGATTTATGGCAGTGTAGACTCATATAATCCAGTTCAAAGCAGATAATTTGGATTTTCTGCTTTGCCCATCTGGATTATATGAAGGGGCCTGAGTTTTGTTTAAGAAAGGAAAGCAGTATAGTGACGACGACGATGATGACAACAACAACAATATTGTTTTTTCAGGTGTCGTAAATGATGCGGTACTGATGCCCATCTGCAAGGTCAATGGGATGCTGAATGGAACTGTTTTGCTGCCCATCAGGAACATTTCTACATCAAAGATAATATATAGAATCGGATGGGATTTCCAGCCCCAAAATGGTATAAGGTTTTTCATAGCCGAATTCCAAGATGGGACACTGAAGCGTCTGAATCCCAATGACCGGTTTGGATCACGCTTGGAACTGGCGGATGAGACCAGCCTGAGGATCCGAAACCTGGAGAAAAAGGACAGCGGGTTGTATACGGCCCAGGTGACGTTTATCTTGGGTGAGACTCAAGAGCATTTGTACCACCTCAAGGTCTATGGTAAGTACCAGATAAGTCGGCCTCATGGAGAAGTCTTGGGCCGAAATGATGGGTTTTTATGTGACCTATTACGAGAGATATTGCCAAGCTGGAAGGTGTCCAGAGGGGAGACCAAAAGGTCTGGAGATCATGAATCCCTCTGAGGAGCGGCTTAAAGAGCTGGGCCTGTTTAGCCTTCAGAAGAGAAGGGTGAGAGGAGACAGGAGAGCCATGTTTAAATATTGGAGACTAGGACGCAATGGAGCCATGGGTTCAAATGACAGGAAAGGAGAACATTAGGAAGATCTGAATCCCTTCAGGGAGAGAGGGTAGGTTATTAATAAAGTATTATTATTACTAATAATTATTTTTAATAATTTATTAATAATTAATGCAGTCATGCTGGCTGCATGACCTTGGAGGTGTCTACGGACAACACCGGCTCTTCAGCTTAGAAATTGAGATGAGCACCAACCCCCAGAGTTGGACACGACTGGACTTCATGTCAGGGGACAACCTTTCCCTAACTGAGAAGATTGCATAGTCAATAGTGAGGGCATCTGCCTGGAAGCAGCCAGGCCTTTGTTCCCGGAGACATCCTTTGTCTGGGTGGCGTTCCCTGGCCCTTGATTGCTTGCTGCCAGGGGGGTTCCTGTGTCTGGGTGGTTACTGTTTTGATTCTGGTGTTTCTCAATACATTGTCAAGGGAACAAAGGCCTGCCTACTTTGGAAAGAGTATTCTTCTCTCTACTTTCAACAGATCCTGTTCAGGTGCCGCAAATTCTTCACCAAACAGTCTCCAACTCTTCAACTAGGTGCAATGTGACCTTGGAGTGTTGGCTGTCTGAAAAGGCCAGACTCAACGTCTCCTGGAGGATTGGGAATGATCTCAGGACCTTAGAAGGAAGTTCAGGCTGGTATCAGCTCTCCTCCGATGGCTGGCGTCTCCATGTTTCCATGGGGTCCAATGCAACGGACTCCAACTTCACCTGCCTGGTCTCCAATCCGGCCGATCAGAAGCACATCTCCATTGACTTGCTCTCCATCTGCTCCCTTGAAGGTGCGTCGTTCATGTCTCACATCCCAGATTCTTCATTACACAGATATTGAAAGCAAAATTGCCACAGTTTCGCCTCCAAGATGCCGAAGATGAGAAGGCTTATATATAGACCTCTATCCATGTACACTTGTCTGTCTTGCTAATGTGTAATGGCATTGCCATGTACGTGTTCTGTGATCCCCTCTGATTCCCATTCGGTGCAAGAAGGGCAGAATATAAACACTGTAAACAAACAAATAAATGAATGAATGAATAAATAATTGTTTTGTTTTGTTTATCATTGAAAGGCATTGTTTTTTCAACAGCCAACATTGGATGTTTTGTTGCTTTTTGCAGGTGACGAACCAATATGGAAGCAATGGGGGCTGATGGTGAGACTCATCGTATTATCATTCCTGGTAGGATTTTGTACAATCTGGAATTGTCGGAAAAAGAGGAAATGTTTCACCAGACAAGGTAAGTAAATGGACTTTAGAGCAGAAGGTCTGGGCAAAAATATCCGCTTGGAAGCAACGTCCTATGTTTGTATTTTCATGTCAGCCGTGTAGATTTCCTTCTCAGTGTCATGGCCAGAGCATGGAAATACAGTCCATGCATGAGCTTCTCAGTATGTGCTGAACTCACATGGTTCCATCTGCACCAGTCGTTCCCAACCTCTCGTCTGTGGACCACCAGTATTCCGCAAGGCAGTCACCACCCAGGCTTTGAAGCTGCAAGGCCATTCAATGCTAATCAAGGTGGCCAATGGCCACATTCACACTTGCCTCAAACAGACAGGAGGTCTTTCCACCACCCACCTCCCAACAAAGGATTCCCCCAGGTGGGAAGCAGCCAGGCTTTGAAGCTGCAAGGCCATTCAATGCTAATCAAGGTGGCCAATGGCAACATTCACACTTCCCTCACAGACAAGAATTCTTTCTCCCACCCTGGATATTATTTTGACACTACTGTGCTATGAATGGTATAAGTTACTGGGTCCAATCCCAAGCCCTCCCGACAGATGGCCATTCTGCCTCTGAATCATAGTATGATAGAGTTAGAAGAGATCCCAAGAGCAACTCCAAGCCCATTCTGCCATGCATGGAGACACAACAACAACAACAACAATTTTTACTGACCTTACCAAAAACAGACAGTGCAGACACAACATATATCTAGTCCTCTTAAAATAAAATTGAAATATACAGGTAGCCATAGATATATGCATCAACTATCCTCGTCTCCCCTACACATGCATGAAGACACAATCCAACCACTCCCGACAGATGGCCATTCAGTCTCTGGGTTGCTGTGCATTTTCTGGGCTGTATTGCCATGTTCCAGAAGCATTCTCTCCTGACGTTTTGCCTGCATTTATGGCAGGCATCCTCAGAGATTGCCTGCCAGCTAACACCTTCCCCCCAGGCAGGAAGCAGCCAAGCTTTGAAGCTGCAAGGCTATTCAATGCTAATCAAGCTGGCCAATGACAACATTAACACTTGCCTCACAGACAAGTGTACTTTCTTCCATCCTGGATAATATTCCACATCTATATGAACCCCACTTGCCTAGTTTCCAAAAGACCTCACAACCTCTGAGGATGCCTGCCATAGATGTGGGTGAAACGTCAGGAGAGAATGCTTCTTGAACATGGCCAGACAGACCTGAAAACTCACAGCAACCCAATAATAATACTAATAATAATACTAATAATAATACTAATACTAATAATAATAATAATAATGGCTTCGGTTGCTGTGAATTTTCAGAGCTGGAAACATCACAACCCCTGAGGATGCCTGCTATAGATGTGGGCGAAACGTCAGGAGAGAATGCTTCTGGAACATGGCCAGACGGACCCGAAAATTCACAGCAACCCAATAATAATAATAATAATAATAATAATAATAATAATAATAATAGGTAGCTATGAATTTTCAGACCTGGAAACCTCACAACCTCTGAGGATGCCTGTCATAGATGTGGGCGAAACGTCAGAAGAGAATGCTTCTGGAACATGTCCAGACAGCCTGAAAAATTCACAGCAACCCAGTGATTCTGGCCATGAAAACTTTCAACAACATATGTTATACTTAGCTGGAAAAGTGGGACAGGAGAGGCTTAAATGGGGATGTCCCTGACCAACTGGGACAACTGGTGGTATACAACTATCCTGTTGTGGTGGGATTGGGGTTGGGTTTGTGAATTTCACGGAAGGTGATGTGCCTCCTGTTCCGTTCTGCAGCTGACCCTCCCAGGCCAAGAGTGACCACTCCTGAACATCTGTCCTATGGGAACCAAAACGAGAGGAATTCCCCTGAAATCAACATTTACGAGGTGAGATGATGTCTCAGAACTGGGTGAGATCTGGTCGTTCGGCATGTTCAAGTCATTCCTCCAAGGCATCTACAGTGTCAAATTGATGCGGTTTGATACCTCTTGAACTTCTGTGGCCAAAGGCTATGGAACCCATGGAGTTGGGCATAGAATTCTAGGAAATTGCATTGAAGGACCTCAAGAGTCCTCAATGTTCTCCAGACATCTCTGGATCCTCCAGAATAATCAGAGAAGGTTGACCATAGGGTCAAACCAGAGATTCAATTAATCTCTCATTGACTCTCAACCAATTCAACCTAGTTTGTGGCAGCCACAAAAACAAAGTTTCTGGAGTAGAACAACTACTTTCAAAGCAAGTCCTGCACAATGAAACAGGAAATAACACTTTCACACCAGGAACAGATTTTTTTTCCAAATTTTGTGACATAGTGTTATTAACTTCTGTGTTACAATCGGGAAAGTAGAAATTTCAAGACAGCAATAATAATAATAATAATAATAATAATAATAATAATAATACATCACACAGTCCTAGACGCTTGGGAAGTGTCCGACGTGTGATCCAATACAACAGCCAGCAGAGTGTCTACTGCAGACTCATATTGTTGTGTTAATAATAATAATAATAATAATAATAATAATAATAATACATCACACAGTCCTAGACGCTTGGGAAGTGTCCGACGTGTGATCCAATACAACAGCCAGCAGAGTGTCTACTGCAGACTCATATTGTTGTGTTAATAATAATAATAATAATAATAATAATAATAATAATACATCACACAGTCCTAGACGCTTGGGAAGTGTCCGACGTGTGATCCAATACAACAGCCAGCAGAGTGTCTACTGCAGACTCATATTGTTGTGTTAATAATAATAATAATAATAATACACCACACAGTCCTACATGCTTGGAAAGTGTTCGACGTGTGATCTAATACAATAACCAGCAGAGTGTCTGCTGTGGACTCATCTTGTTGTGTTTCTAATAGTAATAATACTACTACTACTACTACTACTAATAATAATAATAATAATAATATCACAGTCCTAGATGCTTGGGAAGTGTCCGACTTGTGATTTTGTGATATGAAATCCAGCATATAGATATTGTTTGCTGTGACATATTGTGTTTTTGTGTCAGAATGATGATGATGATAATAATAATAATAATTTCCTCAGCTGTTGCAAGAAAATCGCACAGACGGACTACAAACAGAAGCACAACTCTGTGGCCCAGATGATTCACTGGAACTTATGACACAAGGACCTCCTGCAAGCAACAAAGAATTGGTGGGATCAGAAACCCGCAAAAGTTGTGGAATATGAACACACAAAAATCCTGTGGGACTTTCGAATCCAGACTGACAAAGTTTTGGAACACAACACGCCAGACATCACGATTGTGGGAAAGAAAAAAGCTTGGATTATGGATGTCGCCATACCGGGTGAGGAAAAACAACAGGAAAACCTCAGCCGCTATCAAGACCTCAAAATCGAACTGCAAAGGCTTTGGCATCAACCAGTCCAGGTGGTCCAAGTGGTCACTGGCGCACTGGGTGCTGTGCCAAAAGATCTCAGCCGGCATTTGGAAACAATAAACATCGACAAAATCACGATGTGTCAACTGCAAAAGGCCACCTGACTTGCATCTGCGCGCATCATTCGGAAATACATTACTCAGTCCTAGATGCTTGGGAAGTGTTTGACTTGTGATTTTGTGATACGAAATCCAGCATATAGATCTCGTTTGCTGTGACATACTGTGCTTTTGTGTCAGTAAAATAATAATAATAATAATAATAACAATAATAATACAAAATCCAGCATATAGATCTCGTTTGTAGGTGAACTATAATTCTCAGCAACTACAACTCCCAAATCTCAAGGTTTATTTTCCCCAAACACAACCAGTGCACACATTTGGGGATACTGAGTATTTGTGCCAAGTTTGGTCCACATCCATCATTGTTAAAAGTCCACAGTGGTCTTTGGGGGTAGGTGAACTACAACTCCCAAACTCAAGATCAATGCCCACCAAACCCTTCCAGTATTTTCTGTTGGTCGCGGGAGTTCTGTGTGCCAAGTTTGGTTCAATTCCATCGTTGATGGGGTTCAGAATACTCTATGATTGTAGGTGAACTATAAATCCCAGTAACTACAACTCCCAAATGTCAAGGTCTATTCTCCCCAAATTACACCAGTGTTGGGCATATTGAGTATTCATTCAAAGTTTGGTCCAGATCTATCATTGTTAAAGTCCACAGCGCTCTTTGGTTGTAGGTGAACTACAACTCCCAAACTCAAGATCAATGCCCACCAAACCCTTCCAGTATTGGGTTGTTGTAGGTTTTTTCGGGCTAGTATTTTCCAGTATTTTCTGGTGGTCATGGGAGAACTGTGTGTCAAGTTTGGTTCAATTCCATCATTGGTGGAGTTCAGAATGCTCTTTGATTGTAGGTGAACTATAAATCCCAGCAACTACAACTCCTAAATGTCAAGGTCTATTTTCCCCAAATTACACCAGTGTACACATTTGGGGATATTGAGTATTTGTGCCAAGTTTGGTCCATATCCCTCATTGTTTGAGTTCACAGTACTCTTTGGATGTAGGTGAACTACAACTCCTAAACTCAAGGTCAGTGCCCACCAAACCCTTCCAGTATTTTCTGTTGGTCGTGGGAGTTCTGTGTGCCAAGTTTGGTTCAATTCCATCATTGGTGGAGTTCAGTGCGCTCTTTGATTGTAGGTGAATTATGAATCCCAGGAACTACAACTCCCAAATGTCAAGGTCTATTTTCCCCAAACTCCACCATCTCACTGCAAAAGGTTCTGCTCACCATTGTAACCCAAGAGGTGTGCAATATGCAATGAACTGTAGCGGAGAAGTGCGGACAAAAGGTTAGAAGGAGATGTAGGCCTCCCGGTCGCCTTGCAGCAAAGCAAAACCACAAGCGGTTTCATGAGGACAACTGGTGGAGATCTCGCTTACTATTCTTCGTGGGCTAACTCTTCAAAGAAGCCATAGAGGAAAGCAGACCTGCGCTTCAGTCTTCAATACGTAAGCAATATAGCAGAGGCGGATGGAGGCTGAAAGTCAACACCAAGGTCACAACAACATCTGTTATAGAACTCCAATATGCCGATGATAACGTAGTCTGTGCTCATTCAGAATAAGAAATCTATCAGACAGATGGCAAGCTATTTAACCTCAGCAGACTGAAAGTCAAAACCAAGGTCACAACAACATCTGTTATAGAATTCCAATATACTGATGACAATGTCGTCTGTGCTCATTCAGAAGACTTACAAGCCACTCTAAACACTTTTGCAGAATCTTGGCTATTCATTGAACATCGAGAAAACCATAGTGCTCTTCCAGCAGGCACCTGCGAATCACGTGAAAGGGATTTAGGAGTCTTGGTAGACCTTGGTTACTTATTTAGGTGATCCCTCGTAGCTCGAGGATGATGGTCCTCCAAGTGCAGTGTCTTAGCGGTGGGTCTGTAGGTGGCTGTGGAGCCCTATTTGTGATCTGTATCTTCTCCCGCAGTGAAGACATCGGTTTCCAAGTGGAAGGGGGTCCCAGTCATGCGCCTTCCCCTTGGCACATTTCTCCCTTTTACCCTCCATTCATGCCTCTTTGAATTCTGCAGCACTGCTGGTCACAGCTGATTTCCAGTTAGAGCTTCCCAATTCTCGGTATCTATGCCACAGTTTTTAAGAACAGCTTTAAGCCCATCTTTAAATCTCTTTTCCTGCCCACCCACATTACATTTTCTGTTCTTGAGTTCGGAGTAGAGCAACTGCTTTGGGAGTCGGTGGTTGGGCATCAGGACAACGTGGCCGATCCAGTGGAGTTGATGGCAGAGGACCATCACTTCAATGCTGGTGGTCTTTACTTCTTCCAGCATGCTGACATTTGTCCACTTGTCTTCCCAAGAGATTTGCAGGATTTTTCAGAGGCAGCGCTGATGGAATTGATCCAGGAGTTGCATGTGACGTCTGTAGACAGTCCACGTCTCACAGGCGTATAGCAGGGTTGGGAGGACAATGGCTTTATAAACAAGTACCCTGGTATCCCTACAGATGTCCTGGTCCTCAAACACTCTCTAACTCATTTGGAAGAATGCTGCACTCGCAGAGCTCAGGCGGTGTTGTATTTCAGTGTCAATGTTGATATCTGTAGACAGTCCACGTTTCACAGGCATATAGCAGGGTTGGGAGGACAATAGATTTATAAACAAGCACCTTGGTCTCCCTACGGATGTCCCGGTCCTCAAACACTCTCTGCTTCATTCGGAAAAATGCTGCACTCGCAGAGCTCAGGCAGTGTTGTATTTCAGTGTCAATGTTGACTTTGGTGGAGAGATGGCTGCCAAGGGAGCGGAAATGGGCAACATTTTCTAATGTTACACCATTAAGTTGTATTTCTGGCCTTGGAGAGGGATTGGCTGGGGACGGCTGGAAGAGCACTTTGGTTTTCTCCATGTTCGATGACAGATCAATCTTCTCATATGCTTCTTCATGATGTCTGTAGACAGTCCATGTTTCACAGGTGTATAGCATGGTTGGGAGAACAATGGCTTTATAAGCAAATACATTGGTCTCCCTATGGATGTCCCGGTTCTCAAACACTAACTCATTTGAAAGAATGCTGGACTCGCAGAGCTCAGGCAGTGTTGTATTTCAGTGTCATTGTTGACATCTGTAGACAGTCCACGTTTCACAGACGTATAGCAGGGTTGGGAGGAGAATGGCTTTATAAACAAGTACCTTGATATTCCTATGGATGTTCCGTTCCTCAAACGCTCTCTGCTTCATTCAGAAAAATGCTGCACTCGCAGAGCTCAGGCAGTGTTGGATTTCAGTGTCAATGTTGATGTCTGTAGACAGTCCATGTTTTGCATGTGTATGGCAGGGTTGGGAGGACAATAGCTTTATAAACAAGTACCTTGATATTCCTATGGATGTTCCGGTCCTCAAACACTCTCTGCTTTATTCAGAAAAATGCTGCACTCACAGAGCTCAGA
The DNA here is from genome assembly GCF_037176765.1 of Anolis sagrei. Lineage (NCBI taxonomy): Eukaryota > Metazoa > Chordata > Lepidosauria > Squamata > Anolidae > Anolis > Anolis sagrei. The sequence continues at coordinate 6,832,488 of NC_090032.1, forward strand.
CAAGTGTTGTATTTCGGTGTCAATGTTGACTTTTGTGGAGAGGTGCACAGACTGTTATCATTGGCATATTGGAATTCTGTAACAGATGTTGTTGTGACTTTGGTTTTGGCTTCCAGCTTAGACAGTGACTAGAAGGCAAGTACACCAAAATGCACGAGAACTCTCACTTTAGCTTGCCCTGAGCAATTTGTCCTGGAGGCTTTGGGTTCAGCCACGGCAGAGCCTCTTTCTTGAGCGTTCTGTTGGGAAAGAGTCATCTTGAGAGTTCTGGTGGGTGTCTTCACAGAGCTCACACTTGACCACAATTTCCGTTGAATACATTCGGTCAGACTTCTCATGAGAAAAGTGAACCAATGGACTCTTCAAAGTCACTCCGAAAAGGAAAGGAAGCGAAAATAGTTTGTCTGTCTGGAAATACCAGCACAGCTTCCTTTTTGTGTAGAGTTTGGTCCAAATCCATCATTGTTTGTGTCCACAGTGCTCTCTGGATGTAGGTGAACTACAACTCCCAAACTGAAAGCCAGTGCCTGCCAAATCCTTCCAGTATTTTCTGTTGGTCGTGGGAGTTCTGTGTACCAAGATTGGTTCAATTCCATCGTCGGTGGGGTTCAGAATGATCTTTGATTGTAGGTGTACTATAAATCCCAGCAACTACAACTCCCAAATATTAAGGTCTATTTTCCCCAGACTCCACCAGTGTTCACATTTGGGCATATTGAGTATTGGTGTAGAGTTTGGTCCAGATCCATCATTGTTTGAGTCCACAGTGATCTCTGGATGTAGGTGAACTACAACTCCAAAACCAAAGGACACTGCCCACCAAACCCTTCAAGTATTTTCTGTTGGTCATGGGAGAACTGTGTGCCAAGTTTGGTTCAATTCCATCTTTGGTGGGGTTCAGAATGCTCTTTGATTGTAGGTGAACTATAAATCCCAGCAACTACAACTCCCAAATGACAAAATCATTTTTTTTTTAGTGAAGGCCATACATTGGGTTGTTAGGTGTCTTGTGTCCAAATTTGGTGTCAATTCATTCAGTGGTTTTTGAGTTCTGTTAATCCTACAAACGAACATTACATTTTTATTTATATAGACTAGCTGTCCCCTGCCACACGTTGCTGTGGCCCAGACTGTGTATATGTGTGTATATATATGCTTTTATGTCTGTGTATATATTTGAGTATATGTATATATATGTGTGTTTGTGTGTATATATATTGTGTGTGTGTGTGTTTATGTGTGTATCCGTGTGAATATATTTGTGTATTTGTGTTTATATGTATATATGTATATTGTGTATATATGTGTGGTGGGTATATGCATATATCTGTGTATATATGTGTGTATACATATGTATATGTATATGCATATATCTCTGTATATGTGTGTATATGCATGTGTATATGTATATGCGTGTAGGTGTACATCTATGTGTGTGTATGTGTGTATATTTGTGTGTGCCTGCGTATATATGTGTGTGTATGTGTGCATGTGTATATGTATATTTCTGTGATTGTATGTGTATATGTATATTGTGTATATGTGTGTGCTTGTGTATATGAATATATGTGTGTTTATATGTGTGTATGTGTATATGTATGTGTGTAGGTGTGTATATGTGTATATTTATGTGTGCTTGCGTATATATGTGTGTGTGTGTCTGTATGTATGTGTGCATGTATATATGTATATGAATGTATGTGTACATGTACATATGGTATATTTTGGGTTTTTTTAAAAGTCCGTGTTCTGCTGTCTTTTTGAGTGTTTTTAGGGGTGGTGGTCACTCGTTGGCATGATATGGGTAGAGTGTCCAAATTTGGTGTCAATTCGTCCAGTGGTTTTTGAGTTCTGTTAATTCCACAAACGAACATTACATTTTTATTTATATAGACGAAGAAACCAAACAGGAAGGGAAATGAATGCAGTTTGACCCTACTTCAATTGGCCATGGCTCAAGGCTATGGATTCCCGAGAGCTGTAGTTTCCCAGGGTCTTTTGGGAACCTGGGAGTTGTAGTTTTCCAAGTTCTTTGAGGATCTGGGAGTTGTCGTTTCCTGAGCTCTTCTCTGCCCAGGAGTGCAGAGAAGAGCTCTGGACTCTGGAGAGTGCCTTTCCAAACTACAATTCCCAAGATTCCAAAGTATTGAGCCAGGGGGCCAAACTGCATTTCTTTTTCAACATAGAGGAAGCCTTTGTTTCCATAGACAGCTTTCGAAGGGTCTCCACCTTCCATGAGAGACTCATCGGTAGAAGATGAGCATCGCAGACTCCAGCAACTCTTTGGAGACGCTCCAGCCTGAATGGGAACCGTAGCCGTCCCATTCGAAAGCGGTATAGTCTCCGCACTGCCGCGGACTGGATTCCGGGAAATACCCTCCGCCACCGACACAAAACTGGGAAAAGAGGAGAAATTGGAAATTTGCATCATGGCGGACTGAAACACAGCAAGTCCAGTCGTGTCCGACTCTGGAGGTTGGTGCTCATCTCCATTTCTAAGCCAAAGAGCCAGCGTTGTCCGTAGACACCTCCAAGTGGCCTGCATGACTGCATAGAGCGCTACTCACATTTGCATGTTTTCAAACTGCTAGGTTGGCAGAAGCTGGGGCTAACAGCGGGAGCTCATGCCACTCCCCGGTTTCAAACCTGCAATCTTTCGGTCAGTAAGTTCAGCAGCTCGGCGTTTTAACCCGCTGTGCCGCTGAGGACACTATATTAATTTTAATATTTATGTCTTAATATTTATACACTATATTTATTTTAATGTTTATACATTATTTTAGTAGTCGCTTCTGGAGTGAGAGAAACTACAACTCCCAAACTCAAGGTCAGTGCCCATCAAACCCTTCCCGTATTTTCTTTGGTTATGAGAGTGCTGTGTGCCAAGTATAGTTCTATTCAATCGTTGGTGGAGATTCAGATTGCTCTTTGATTATAGGTAAACTATAACTCCCAGCAACTACAACTGCCAAATGTCCAGGTCTATTTCCCCCAAACTCCACCAGTTTTCACATTTGGACATATTGAGTACCTGTACCAAGTTTGGTCCAGATCCATCATTGTTTGAGTCCACAGTGCTCTCCAAATGTAGGTGAACTACAACTCCCAAACTCAAGGTCAATGCCCACCAAACCCTTCCAGTGTTTTCTGTTGGTCATGGGAGTGCTGTGTGCCCAATTTGATTCAATTCCATCACTGCTGGTGTTCAAAATGCTTTTTGATTATAGGCGAACTATAAATCCCAGCAACTACAACATCCAATTGTCAAGGTTTATTTTCCCCAAACTCCACCAGTTTTCACATTTGGACATATTGAGTACCTGTGCCAATTTTGGTCCAGATCCATCATTGTTTGAGTCCACAGTGATCTCTGAATATAGGTGAACTACAACTCCCAAACTCAAGGTCAATGCCCACCAAACCCTTCCAGTGTTTTCTGTTGGCATGGGAGTTCTGTGTGCCAAGTTGGGTTCTATTCCATCGTTGGTGGAGATTCAGATTGTTCTTTGATTGTAGGTGAACTATAACTCCCAGCAACTACAACTCCCAAATGTCCAGGTCTATTTTCCCCGAACTCCACCAGTATTCACACTTGGGCATATTGAGTATTTGTGCCAAGTTTGGTCCAGATCCATCACTGTTTGAGTCTACAGTGCTCTTTGGATGTAGGTGAACTACAACTCCCAAACTCAAGGTCAATGCCTACCAAACCTAGTTTGGTTCAGTTCCATCACTGGTGGAGTTTAGAATGCTCTTGGATTGTAGGTGAACTATAAATCCCAGCAACTACAACTCCGAAATGCCAAGGTCTATTTTCCCCAAACTCCACCAGTATTCCCATTTGGGCATATTGAATATTTGTGCCAAGTTTGGTCCAGATCCATCATTGTTTGAGTCCATAGTTCTCTCTGAATGTAGGTGAACTACAACTCCCAAACTCAAGGTCAATGCCCACCAAACCTAGCATTTTCTGTTGGTCATGGGAGTTCTGTGTGTTAAGTTTGGTTCAATTCCATTGTTGGTGGAGGATCAGAGTGCTCTTTGATTGTAGGTGAACTATAAATCCCAGCAACTACAACTCCCAAATGTCAAGGTCTACTTTCCCCAAACTCCACATTTGGGCATATTGAGTATTTGTGCCAAATTTGGTCCAGATCCATCATTGTTTGAGTCCACAGTACTCTCTGAATGTAGGTGAACTACAACTCCAAGAGATTCAGAATGCTCTTTGATTGTAGGTGAACTATAACTCCCAGCAACTACAACTCCCAAATGTCCAGGTCTATTTTCCCCAAACTCCATCAGTTTTCACATTTGGACGTATTGATTACCCGTGCCAATTTTGGTCCAGATCCATCGTTTTTTGAGTCCACAGTGCTCTCTGGATGTAGGTGAACTACAACTCCCAAACTCTAGATTGTTAATAAAATAATGGTACGGTTGGGGGTCACCCCAACATGAGGAACTGTATTAAGGGGTCGCGGCATTAGGAAAGTTGAGAAACACTGTCATAACCTCTGAGTATGCCTGCTATAGATGTGGGCAAAACGTCAGGAGAGAATGCTTCTGGAAAATGGCCAGACAGCCGGGAAAACTCACAGTAACCCAGTGATTCTGGTGAGTAAAGCCTTCGACACTGCACGAACAACATCCCCCAACAGTGTAGTATTGTTAAACTGTGGTATGTGAGTCTACACTGAGGATACAATGCAGACTCAAACAGGAGTATATGACAGTGTGGATGGGATCGTACGCTACTCACCATCTCCGTATTGCAACCGGTGGCTTTGATTCCTGCGCAAAGAGCCATGGCGGCCTTCTCATTATTAAACACCCGGAACTGTATATATCCAGCCACAAACTCATCTGGGGAGACAAGATGTAAGAAATCTCCTTTCTAAAAATGGTGTGCTAAAGAAAACGCAAGATGCGCAGCGAGGAAAAGCACGTACTACGGCAAACAGACGTCTCAAATGCAGAAAACGACTTACTTCTCGAATTTGGAGAGTAGTAGAAGGCCGTCTGCTTCTCGTTTCCAGTGTCATAGACAACAGGCACAACTGGGCCATTGTTTGCCGGGCAGCTGCCGATGCCGTACGTCACTGGGTATTGCTGGGGGAGAAAATGCAAATTGCAGAAATTGTTTGCAGAAAGAGAAGCAGGCAAGCTGTAAATAGCAGACGAACAAAGGCTTGAGAAAGATCTGCATTTGCAAGACCGCAGCAGGCCTTCTTAATAAAAGCAAGGTATCTTGGAGTAGCGCAGCATCTATTATTATTATTATTATTATTATTATTATTATTATTATATGCACAGAAAATATCGATTGTTTTTAAGTGCAGGCCAAGGCCTTTAGGCGCTGCACCCAGTATGCTGATCACCATTATTATTATTATTATTATTATTATTATTATTATTATTAGATACACAGCACAGCACCTATTGTTTTTAAGTGCAGGCCAGGGTCTTTAGGCGCTGCATCCAGTGTGCTGATCACCATTATTATTATTATTATTATTATTATTAGATACACAACACGGCACCAATTGTTTTTAAGTGCAGGCCAGGGTCTTTAGGCGCTGCATCCAGTGTGCTGATCACCCTTATTATTATTATTATTATTATTATTATTATTATTATTATTATTAGATACACAGCACAGCACCGATTGTTTTTAAGTGCAGGCCAAGGTCTTTAGGTGCTGCATCCAGTGTGCTGATCACCATTATTATTATTATTATTATTATTATTATTATTATTAGATACACAGCACAGCACTGATTGTTATTAAGTGCAGGCCAAGGTCTTTAGGCGCTGCATCCAGTGTGCTGATCATTATTATTATTATTATTATTATTATTATTATTATTATTAGATACACAGCACAGCACCGATTGTTTTTAAGTGCAGGCCAAGGTCTTTAGGTGTTGCACCCAGTGTGCTGGTCACCATTATTATTATTATTATTATTATTATTATTATTATTATTATTATTAGATACACAGCACAGCACCGATTGTTTTTAAGTGCAGGCCAAGGTCTTTAGGTGCTGCATCCAGTGTGCTGATCACCATTATTATTATTATTATTATTATTATTATTATTATTAGATACACAACACGGCACCAATTGTTTTTAAGTGCAGGCCAAGGTCTTTAGGCGCAGCACCCAGTGTGCTGATCACCGATACACAGCACAGCACCAATTGTTTTTAAGTGCAGGCCAAGGTCTTTAGGCGCTGCATCCAGTGTGCTGATCATCCTTATTATTATTATTATTATTATTATTATTATTATTATTATTATTATTATTAGATACACAACAAGATTCATACACAGCAAACAAGATCACTATGCTGGCTTTTGTATTCAGTCACATATCGGACACTTCCCAAGTGTCTAGGACTGTGTAATTTATCGGCAAATAATGCATACAGATCCAAGTAGGGTTGCCTTTTGCAGCTGACGGTGAGTTTGTCAGTGGCGATTGTTTTTAAGTGCAGGCCAAGGTCTTGAGGCACTGCACCCAGTGTGCCGATAATTATTATTATTATTATTATTATTATTATTATTATTATTATTATTATTTGGAACACAACAAGATGAGTCCACAGCAGACATCAGAGTCAGACATAACTAGTGGAGTTATTATTATTATTATTATTATTATTATTATTATATTAAAACTTGGCTTTCTTGTAACTCTGGCTATTCACATGTTTACCATCAATCATGAAATGTGAGATTTTTGAAAAACACAGGAGATGTACCTGGTAGAGCCGGAGAAGGTTGCCTCCTTCCGTGGCCAAGAAGCCCGTCTCGGTGTGGTACCTCAAGATAGCGGACCCCCGCCATTCCCGCATGGGGCTGTTGTTGGGGACGTGCCAGATGGCCATGTCCCTTGCCTCAAGGTCGTAGTAGCCAGGGTTCTGGAATGCAAAAGACATTGAAGGAGACTTCTCCCCTGACGAGATTGTTGGCTATAGCATAAGAAGACATGAGTCAGTCGTAAAAAAAAAAAAAAATCTAGGAGAGGGTTGAATGAAAAGTAATGCCTCCCCCTTCGTTACTTGGGTTTGGAAGGGAATATTTTAATAAATCAAGCGCAGAAATAATCCTTAGTATGTGCTCTTTAGCTACTGTGACGGCATGAGTGTATGTGTAGAACTGTTAGTTGCAAGATTTAAACTGTTGTATCATGCTTAATCCTTCTTTTTTACCCTGCCTATGTATAGTTGGGTTGATTGGTTATTTATAGCTGTCAATCAATGTTGTTTGCACTAGTTGAATTGCTTTCTCTGCTCAATTGTTTGGCTCCACCTCTTCCTGGAGGAGGGGAGTGCTTCCCCTTTTCATTCCACCATCAGATTTTCTACCAGATGGACGTGAGTAAGAGCTCTAAAAGCCCCTGATTAAGTTACCTCACAGCACCAATTCTGAGGTTTTTATCCATGAGACTTATGCTTCATGTTCAGATCAACCTGAACGACGTTGGGAAGTCTCAAGCACCTTCAAACCAGTTCTTTTGGCACCAGAGGAAGGCCTTGTCCCGTCAGATATAGGCCATTGGAATTTAACAACACAACCGTTCAATGCTAAGGCTTCCTGCCAAAATGGAATGTAGAGGAGAGTCTACTGAACAAACCAGTACCTGTCACATACTTTTACTGCCACCTGTTGAGGAGTTATGAAGGTGGAGGCATTACTTTTCACTTTAACAACACAACCATTCCATGCTAAGGCTTCCCGCCAAAATGGAACTGTAGAGGAGAGTCTACTGAACAAGCCAGTACCTGCCGCATACCAGTACTGCCATCTGTTGAGGAGCTACAAAGGTGGAGGCATTACTTTTCACTCTAACACACAACCGTTCAATGCTCAATGCTAAGGCTTCCCGCCAAAATGGAACTGAGGAGGAGAGTCTACTGAACAAGCCAGTACCTGCCACATACCAGTACTACCATCTGTTGAGGAGTTACGAAGGTGGAGGCATTATTTTTCACTTTAACAACAAAACCGTTCAATGCTAAGGCTTTCCGCCAAAACGGAACTGTAAAGGGGAGTCTACTGAACAAGCCAGTCCCTGCCACATACCAGTACTGCCATCGGTTGAGGAGTTACGAAGGTGGAGGCATTACTTTTCACTTTAACAACACAACCGTTCAATGCCAAGACTTCCCGCCAAAATGGAACTGTAGAGGAGAGTCTAATGAACAAGCCAGTACCTGCCGCATACCAGTACTACCATCTGTCGAGGAGTTACGAAGGTGGAGGCATTACTTTTCACTTTAACAACACAACCGTTCAATGCTAAGGCTTCCTACCAAAATGGAACTGAGGAGGAGAGTCTACTGAACAAGCCAGTACCTGCCGCATACCAGTACTACCATCTGTCGAGGAGTTACGAAGGTGGAGGCATTACTTTTCACTTTAACAACACAACCGTTCAATGCTAAGGCTTCCTGCCAAAATGGAACTGTAGAAGAGAGTCTACTAAACAAGCCAGTACCTGTCACATACCAGTACTGCCATCTGTTGAGGAGTTACAAAGGTGGAGGCATTACTTTTCACTTTAACAACACAACTGTTCAATGCTAAGGCTTCCCGTCAAAATGGAACTATAGAGGAGAGTCTACTGAAAAAGCCAGTACCTGCTGCACACCAGTACTGCCATCTGTTGAGTTACGAAGGTGGAGGCATTACTTTTCATTCAACCCTCGTAAATAAAAATGTAATGTTTGTTTGTGGAATTAATATAACTCAAAAACCACCTTACTATGTTAGATTAAGGTATAGTAATACCTTAATATCAAGAAAAAAATTCTCCTGTCTTCCCACCTTGTAGTCGTCACTAGTAGAAGCCACCGCAGTCCCGAACGTGGTGTTCTTGTCCCAGTTCCCTTCCCCTTTTGGGTAATTGGCGTTGTTGCCCTGTTGGCTGGTCCAGCGGTCGCCCAGAGTGCATTTCCCATATATGTTGTTCTCATGGATGCTGGCCACCAGGGTCCAGCCACCTCCGTGGGTGGTCATGTCGCAAAAGGTTTGGTAGATCTCACCTTCTTCTGTTTCCAGGAAATACAACCCATCTATAAGAGGAGGCCAAAGTCAATAGAGAAGTTTGGCCCACAGGTCAATGCCCATCAAACACTTTCAGTATTTTTGTTGGTTATTTTGGTTTCTGAGTGGTACGTTTGTCCCAATTCTGTCATTGGTGGGGTTCAGAATGCTCTTGATTGTGTGTGAACTATAAATGCAAGCAACTACAACTCCCAAATTTTCCCCAAACTCCACCAGTATTCACAATTGGGTATATTGAGTATCCGTGCCAAGTTTGGTCCAGATCCATCATGGTTTGAGTCCATAGTGCTTTCTGGATGTAGGTGAACTACAACTCCCAAACTCAAAGTCAATGCCCACCAAACCCTTCCAGTATTTTCTGTTGGTCATGGGAGATCTGTGTGCCAAGATTAATTCACTTTCATAGTTGATGGAGTTCAGAATGCTTTCATTGTAGGTGAACTATAAATCCCAGCAACAACTCCCAAATGCCAAGGTCTATTTCCCCCAAACTCTACCAGTATTACATTTCAGTATTTTGAGTATTCGTGCCAAAGTTTGGTCCAAATCTAACATTGTTTGAGTCCACAGTACTCTCTGGATGTAGATAAACTACAACTCCCAAACTCAAGGTCAATGCCCACCAAACCCTTCCAGTATTTTCTGTTGGTGGAGGGAGTTCTGTGTGCCACGTTTGGTTCAATTCTATCATTGGTGGAGTTCAGAGTGCTCTTTGATTGTAGGTGAACTATAAATCCCAGCAACTACAACTCCCAAATGTCAAGATCTATTTTCCCCAAGCTCCACCAGTATTCACAATTGGGTATATTGAGTATCCGTGCCAAGTTTGGTCCAGATCCATCATTGTTTGAGTCCACAGTACTCTCTGGATGTAGATGAACTACAACTCCCAAACTCAAGGTCAATGCCCCCCAAACCCTTCCTAGTGTTTTCTGTTGGTTGCGGGAGTTCTATATGCCAAGTTTGGTTCAATTTCATCATTGCTGGAGTTCAGAATTCTCTTTGATTGTAGGTGAACTATACATCCCAGCAACTACAACTCCCAAATGTCAAGGTCTATTTTCCCCAAATTACACCAGTGTTCACATTTGGGCATATTGAGTATTTATTCAAAGTTTGGTCCGGATCTATCATTGTCTGAGTCCACAGTGCTCTCTGGATATAGGTGAACTACAACTCCCAAACTCAAGGTCAATGCCCAGCAAACCCTTCCAGTATTTTCTGTCAGTCAAGGGAGTTCTGTGTGCCAAGTCTGGTTCTATTCCATGATTGGTGGAGTTCAGAATGCTCTTTGATTGTAGGTGAACTATAAATCCCAGCAACTACAACTCCCAAACAACAAAATCACTATTCAAATTTGGTCCAGAGAATGAAAATACATCCTGCATATTTACATTATGATTCGTAACAGTGGCAAAATTATAGTTATGAAGTAGCAATGAAAGTAATGTTATATACAAGGAGGAACTTGTATATAATACAGCCACTGTTTTGACTATGCGCAGCTTCTTTTTCTCTCCGTCAGTGCCATCTTGTGTTCAACCTTGCATTTGCAAGCTAAAGAAATTGGTGTTCCGCTTTGGTTGAACTTTGCGACAATACTTTGGCATCTAAACAAACTCATCGAATCATATAAGTGGGGAAACCCTGTTCCAAAGTCAGCATTTCCCATATTTATGTCTATCTTGAGAAAACTGGACAGGAAATAACAATGATAGGAAGGAAAATCAATTCATTTGAAATCTAGTTATGGAGGAGAGTTATATAATACCATGGAGAGTTTGTTCAGCGAGTTGCCCAGTCTTCTCTGTGCCCAGGAGGGAATCTCTCATCCGCTCTCAGCCACTGAATGAGGTTCTGGGTTTTCACCTGCCACTTTTGGACTCTTGCTTGCTGAGGTGTTCCTGCGAGTATCTCTGTAGATCTTAGAAAACTATTTCTTGATTTAAGGCATTGTAGGGTTGGTTGATATCTGAACAGAAGATGGGCTGGAGATGTCACCACCTTGGTCCTTTCCTTATTGGCTGCTGCTACTTCCCGACGGATGTCAGATGGTGTAATACCGGCTAGACTGTATAATTTCTCCAGCGGTGCTGGGCGTAGACATCCTGTGATCATGCGGCATGTCTCTTTAAGAGCCACATCCACTGTTTTAACGTGGTGAGATGTATTCCAGTATATTACAGTATAGTGGTAAAGGTAACGGTAATGGTTTTCCCCTGACATGAAGTCCAGTCGTGTCCGACTCTGGGGGGCTGGTGCTTATCTCCATTTCTATGCCATAGTCGGCATTGTCCATAGACACCTCTAAGGTCATGTGGCCTGCATGACTGCATGGAGCGCCCTTACCTTCCCACCAAAGTGGTATCTATTGATCTACTCACCTTTGCATGTTTTCTAACTGCTAGGTTGGCAGAAGCTGGGGCTAACAGCAGGAGCTCACCCCGCTCCCCAGATTAGAACCTGTGACCTTTCAGTCAACAAGTTTAGCAGCTCAGCAGTTTAACCCACTGCGCCACTGCAATATATATTATTGTATATATACTATATACAATATATAGTACAGTATATTCCAGTATAGTGGTATAATACAGTATAGTAATACATAATACTAATGTTGGGTTGTGCTAATAATATAATACATTGTATACACATATAATATTGATAATGTTATAATGTGATACAACATAATAATAATAATAATAATAATAATAATAATAATACAAGATAATTATTATATATTTCATATTACATGTAATATTAATAATAATATTACAGTATACTGGTATAGTACAATATGGGAATGTATGTTACTAATATTGTGCTATGCTAATAATTTAATATATTGTATTTACATATAACTTTTAAGCTGCTCTGAGCCCCCTTTGGGGTGAGAAGGGCGGCATATAAATGTCGCAAATAAATAAATAATAAATATTACACTCTGGGCATGCTTCAGCAGCAGTGTCGCAAAGCACAAGAGCAGATGCCTTCACTGTGTCTGGTTGTGATTCCCAGGTTGTGCCAATCAGCTTTAGTACTATATTGTTTCTAGCACCCACTTTTTGCTTGATATTCAAGCAGTGCTTCTGATCAGTCAGAGCACAGTTAAGAGTGACTCCCAGGTATTTGGGTGTGCTGCAATGGTCCAGTGGGATTCCTTCCCAGGTCATCCTCAGAGCTCGAGATGCTTGTCTGTTCTTAAGATGAAAAGCACACGTCTGTGTTTTAGGTGGATTAGGAATAAGCAGGCTTTCCCCGTAATAGGCAGTAAGAGCACCTAAAGCTTCGAAGAGCTTCTGTTCAACCATTTCAAAGCTTCCTGTTTGGGTGGTGATGGCACGATCGTCAGCATAGATGAAACTCTCTGTCCCTTCTGGCAGTGGCTGATCATTTGTTTGAATGTAAAGCTTCAGAGAGCTTCTGTTCAACCATTTCAAAGCTCCTTGCTTGGGCGGTGATGGCACAATCGTCAGCATAGATGAAACTCTCTGTCCCTCCTGGTTTTCCCCGTAATAGGTAGTAAGAGCGCCTAAAGCTTTGGAGAGCTTCTGTTCAACCATTTCAAAGCTTCCTGCTTGGCTGGTGATGGCACGATCGTCAGCATAGATTAAACTCTGTCCCTTCTGGCAGTGGCTGGTGATTTGTTTGAAGGTTACACATGGATGGAGCAAGCACACTCCCCTGAGGTAGGCTGTTCTTCTGTTTTCTCCATCTGTTTCTCTGACCCTGGTACTCAACAAAAAAGCTCCTGTTTTGTAGCAGATTTCCTATGAAGACTCAATACATGAATGGCGATGGCTCAGTGCAATGGCATCATGAAAGTTGTAGTTTGACTTTCCCTCTCCTCTACCAAAGAGGGGTGGTACTTCACCAAACTACAAGTCGTGGGCATCCATAGCATTGAGCCATGACAGTTCAAGTGGTGCCAAACTGCATTAATTCTGCAGTGTGGATGCACCTGAAATTGATGAAAACATCTCTCCAACAAGGGAGGAGATAGAGGTCATTTTTGGAAGGAGACCTTCTCCCTAGTTCTAACTCAGGGTCGTTCTGGACCCAACCCATTGCTCTCCCCAGTTCACCCACCGCCAGCTCCTTCCAGGGCTGTTTTGATCTCCTTGCAGCTTCGGGGCAACGTCTGGAGGAGGTTGGGGGGCAGCCCTTGCTGGCTCTGGAGGCAGGTGGCATCTTCCCATTTGACCATCAGCTTCAGAATGTCCCGCTTCAAGGAGGTGACGCAGCCGTTGGTATCTGCAGAGAGAGAGCTCAATGTTAAGTCTATGGAGGTAGAGAATAAATAATAATAATAATAATAATCATCATCATCATCATCATCATCATCATCATCATCATCATCATCATCACAGGTGACAGCAGGATTATAGAATCATAGAATCAAAGAGTTGGGGGAGACCTGATGGGTCATCCAGTCCAACCCCCTGCCAAGAAGCAGGAATATTGCATTCAAATCACCCCTGACAGATGGCCATCCAGCCTCTGTTTAAAAGCTTCCAAAAGATTGAAGAGAAACAACTGAAAAAGATGACATGATATGAGGATTTAAAGATCGAACTGCAAAGACTCTGGCACAAGCCAGTCAAGGTGGTCCTGGTGGTGACCGGCACACTGGGTGCAGTGCCTAAAGACCTTGGCCTGCACTTAAAAACAAGTGTCATCTGCCGGCTGCAGAAGGCCACCTGCACACATTATTTGCCGATACATCACACAGTCCTAGACACTTGGAAAGTGTCCAATGTGTGATCCAATACAACAGCCAGCAGAGTGTCTTTTGTGGACTCATCTTGTTGTGTTTCTAATAATAATAATAATAATAATAATAATAATAATAATAATAATAATAATAATAATAGAGGATTTAAAGTTCGAACTGCAAAGACTCTGGCACAAGCCAGTAAAGGTAGTCCCAGTGGTGATGGGCACACTGGGTGCAGTGCCTAAAGACCTTGGCCTGCACTTAAACACAATTGGTGCTGACAAAATTACCATCTGTCAGCTGAATTACCAACCTAACTCAGCAGAAACACAAGGCATATCCTGCTGACCCAATGCAGCTCTAATTTGGTTCCCACCAAAAGATGGCCATCCAGCCTCTGCACAAAAACCTCCACAAAGAAGGAAACACAGGCTCCTTCAACACTGCCATATACAACATTATATGCATATATAATATATTATATTATTAGTAAAGCAAAGGAGACAAGACTCACCACATCGCAGCCTTCTAGGGAATGTTGCCATGCAAAGCAAGATGATCGCAAACAGCTTCATTTCTGCTTGGAATAAGATCAGAGATGTATAAGGTAAGACTCTGTCTTGCCCTCAAGCCTCTTTCTTCTTTAAGGGCAGAAGTCATGCATCTACACTCTGGAATCAATGCAGTTTGAAACCACTTTGTTTGGAATCCTGGATTTTTCAGTCTTCACTGACCAAAGAGTGCTGGTACCTTACCAAACTAAAACTCCTAGACATAGCAGTTCAGGTTGGGCCAAACTTGTATTCATGTTACTGTGTAGATCAGTGGTTCCCAACCTGTGGTCCATGGACCACCAGTGGTCCGTAAGAATGAAAATATGGTCCACAGCCTCACGATGACTACACCGTTGCCTCGAAACCACATGGCAACCCTCTTATAGTGCCGAAGCAACAGGGATGTCGGGAGAGGCTGACTACCCACGAAAGATTACTACTAGAGGATTAAATGTGGTTTTCTGTGGGATATCAGATGGCTACTACTGGGTGGCATATGTTCTGCATCAGAAACTAGAGCTGATGTGGTCTATCTAACACAATTTTCTGAATCAGCAACCCAAATATCCAAACTTAATCTAAAGTTGACCAAGAATTGATTTATAACCCTTTTGGTACTAACGTTGGAGAGTGTTCCCACTGGTCAAGTGGTCCCTGATCAAGTGGTCCCTGGTCAACTGGTCCTTAGTCAAGGTGGTTCCTGGTCAAAGTGCTCCTTGGTCAAAGTGGTCCCTGATCAAGTGGTTACTGGTCAAAGCGGTTCCTGGTCAAAGTGGTACCTATCCAGTGGTCCCTGACTAAGTGGTCTCTGGTCAAAGTGGTCCATGATCAAGTGGTCCTTGGTGAAATTGGTCCTCGATCAAGTGGTCCCTGGGGAAGTGGTCTCTGGTAAAGTGGTCCCCGGTCAAAGTAGTCCCCGGTCAAAGTGGTCCCTGATCAAGAGGTTACTGGACAAAATGGTTCCTGGTCAAAATGGTACCTATCCAGTGGTCCCTGACTAAGTGGTCTCTGGTCAGAGTGGTCCATGGTCAAACTGGTCCCTAATCAAGTTGTCCCTGGACAAGTGGTCTCTGGTAAAGTGGTCCCTGATCAAGTGGTCCCCGGTCAAAGTGGCTCCTGATCAAATTGGTCCCTGGTCTAGTGGTCTCTGGTAAAGTGGTCTGTGATCAAGTGGTCCTTGGTCAAACTGGTCCCTGATCAAGTGGTCCCTGGGGAAGTGGTCCCTGGGGAAGTGGTCTCTGGTAAAGTGGTCCCCGGTCAAAGTAGTCCCTGGTCAAATGGTTCCTGATCAAGTGGTCCCTGGTAAAATAGTCCCTGATCACATGGTCCCTGGTCAAAGTAGTCCCTGGTCAAAGTGGTCCCTGATCAAGTGGTCACTGGACAAGTGGTCTCTGGTAAAGTGGTCCCTGATCAAGTGGTCCCCGGTCAAAGTGGTTCCCGGTCAAATGGTCCCTGGTCAAATTGGTCCCTGATCTAGTGGTCCCTGGAAAAGTGGTCTCTGGTAAAGTGGTCCCTGGTCAAAGTGGTCCCTGGACAAAGTAGACCCTGGTCAGTGTGGTCCCTGATCAAGTAGTGTCTGGTGAAATGGTCCCTGGTCGAAAAAAGGTTGAGAACCACTGGTGTAGGTGCACCCATTGTTTACACCACTAAAGCCATCAGATCCCATTTAATCTTGGGAGCTAAGCATGGCCAGCCCTGGAGAGGATTTGGATAGGTGACCAACAACAAATCCCAGGTTTATTCGGCCCTATGTCCAAAGAAGTGAGTGGCAAAAGCACCTCTGAGTCTTCCTTGCCCAAGGAAACCCCATAAAATCCATGGGGTCACCATAAGTCAACAGGGAACGTGAAGGCACACACGGAAAGACCGTCCCATCTTTATTCTAATGTGCAACATGTCAAGAAGGAAGGAAGGAAGGAAGGAAGGAAGGAAGGAAGGAAGGAAGGAAGGAAGGAAGGAAGGATGGAAGGAAGGATGGAAGGAAGGAATTTGGCACCTGCTCACCTACTATTTGGAGGAGTCTCGGTTTCCAGAGTTAAATGCCCACAGCTGCCATGCCAATGGAAAGACAAACCCGATCTCTGGCCTGCGTGGGATCCCTCCTCTGTTTATTTAGCAACCAAAAGCAACCTTGGTGCCGGGACCAAAGGGCAGGTGATGAAATTTGGGAAAATATTCTGTTCCTGGCTTGAAAGTATTATTTCCTGTTTAATGGTGTGTTACTTACTTTGGACATAGTTGCTATACTCCAGAAACATTGTTTTTGTGGCTGCCACAAACTATGTTGCATTGGTTGAGACTCACTGAAAAACTGTAGCAAAAGGTGCTGCGGGATGTCCCCCAAAAAGCAAAGTTTGTGCCCTTTAAGAAACATTTTCCATATTGTTATGATAGAACCAATTAGGAAATGAAATGTATAACCCAGCAACGAAAATCATATGACATAGTGTTACAGAGGGGCCGGGCTTAGCACAGCGGGTTAATCGCCAGCTGCAGAAAATCCTGCCTGATCAAAAGGTTGGCAGTTCAAGCCCGATTGGGGTGAGTGCCCGCTGTCAGCCCCAGCTTCTGCTCACCTAGCAGATCGAAAACAGAGGTATTACAGAGGGGCCGGGCTTAGCACAATGGGTTAACTGCTAGCTGCAGAAAATCCTACCCGATCGAATGGTTGGCATTTCAAGCTTGGATCAGGGTGAGCGCCCACCGTCAGCCCCAGCTTCTGCTCACCTAGCAGATCGAAAACAGAGGGGCCAGGCTTAGCACAGTGGGTTAACTGTTAGCTGCAGAAAATCCTACCCGATCAAAGTGTTTCAAGCTTGGATCGGGGTGAGTGCCCACTGTCAGCCCCAGCTTCTGCTCACCTAGCAGATCAAAAACAGAGGTATTACAGAGGGGCCAGGCTTAGCACAGTGGGTTAACCACTAGCTGCAGAAAATCTTACCCAATCCAAGTGTTTCAAGCTTGGATCGGGGTGAGCGCCTGCTGTCAACCCCAGCTTCTGCTCACCTAGCAGATCGAAAACAGAGGGTAGATAAATAGATACTGCTTTGGGTGGGGAGGTAATAGAAGGTGCCCATAAAGACATGCCAGTGAATCGATCGGGAGGATGTCTACTAACAACAAAGCAACAGCACCCTCTTGTGGCCAGACTCAAGCACAGCCTCCAGATGCCGGAAATGACAAAAGACGGGAAAGCCTATATATCTTTGTTTATATATTGTCGGGACCCCTTCCCCTTTCTCTCCAGCCGTTGTACATATTTATATATATGTATGTATTTAGATTGAAAGAGGAGAGACCACAGTTATTTTTAGCTTCACCTGTTGCAAGCCGGCCCGCTTCAATGAGAAACAGATGACAGGAAACGAGGGCTTCGAAAATAGCTGCCGTTTCTCATGCCAAGTGTTTGTGGATTAACAAGGTCAACATCCATCCCCACCAATGAGGCATCTCGAGCAAACTTGCCCAACATAGTACTGGTGGAGTTTCTCAGGGTTAGCCTGGCATGATGGGAGTTGTAGTTCACCCACAACCTTATGCATTTTGTGCAATTAAAAAATGGACTTTTCCAAACGTTGGGAACCCAAGCTAGTAATAATAATAACAATAACTGTATCAAACTGGGACAAATGCAAGATACACTCCACTTAGGCATTAAAAATGAAATGCAAAGATACAGAATGGGGGACGATGCCTGCCTCGAGAGCAGTACGCATGAAAAAGAATTGGAGTCCTTCCAGACAACAAGTTAAACATGAGCCAACAATGTGATGCAGCGGTAAAAATCAACCAACGGGATTTTGGCCTCTATAGTGTCTAGAATCCCGGGAAGTCATGCTCCCCATGCTCTATTCCGCCTTTGTTAGACCACACCTGGAATACTGTCTCCAATTCCAGGTACCACAATTGAAGAGAGATATTGACTCTAAGCTGGAATGTGTCCAGAGGAGGGCGACTCAAATGAGCAAGGGTCTGAAGAACAAGCCCTATGAGGAGCGGCTTAAAGGGCTGGGCATGTTTAGCCTGAAGAAGAGAAGGCAGAGAGGAGACCATGATAGCCATGTATAAATACGTGAGAGTTGACAAGCTGGAATGTGTCCAGAGGAGGGCAACTCAAATGATCAAGGATCTGGAGAACAAGCCCTATGAGGAGCGGCTTAAAGAGCTGGGCATGTTTAGCCTGAAGAAGAGAAGGCTGAGAGGAGACATGATAGCCATGTATAAATACGTCAGAGTTGACAAGCTGGAATGGGTCCAGAGGAAAGCGAGTAAAATGATCAAGGGTCTGGAGAACAAGCCCTATGAGGAGCGGCTTAAAGAGCTGGGCACGTTTAGCCTGAAGACAAGAAGGCTGAGAGGAGATATGATAGCCATGTATAAATACGTGAGAGGAAGTCATAGTGAGGAGGGAGCAAGCTTGTTTTCTGCCGCCCTGGAGACTAGGACACAAAACAATGGCTTCAAACTACAAGAAAGGAGATTCCATCTGAACATGAGGAAGAACTTCCTGACTGTGAGAGCTGTTCAGCAGTGGAACTCTCTGCCCCGGAGTGTGGTGGAGGCACCTTCTTTGGAAGCTTTTAAGCAGAGGCTGGATGGCCATTTGTCAGGGGTGATTTGAATGCAATATTCCTGCTTCTTGGCAGAATGGGGTTGGACTGGATGGCCCAGGAGGTCTCTTCCAACTCTTTGATTCTATGAAACTGCATTCATTCTACGATGAGATTGTGGACGGATAAATCACCCTCTTACTTTTGCAATTTTCTCTTGTGATTATTGTTCTGACTTTCAACCTGTTTTCTATTTTGGATCAAAAATACTCAGTAGCTATGAAATGACATGACACCTCTTTCCGATCTTAAAACTCTTCAGCTTTAATATATTAAATCTTTCTCTTTTTCCATATACATTCTTGAATACTTTTCCCAGTCCTTGATGTGGATGTGCAGAATTCTTCCAATGACTTCCAGATTGGCAATGCCAAGGCCTTTCAGCCTCTCGTAAATTGCCCAACATTGGCACCCTTTAGAGCAGTGTTTCTCAACCTTCCTAATGCCGCGACCCCTTAATACAGTTCCTCATGTTGTGATGACCCCCAACCATAACATGATTTTTCATTGTTATTCCATAACTCTAATTTGGCTCCTGTTATGAATCGTCATGTAAATACCTGACATTCAGGATGTATTTTCATTCACTGGACCAAATTGGGCACAAATACCCGAAAGGCCCAAATTTGAATACTGGTGGGGTTGGGGGAAGATTGATTACGTCATTTGGAAGTTGTAGTTGCTGGGATGTATAGTTCACCTACAATCAAAGAACATTCAGAACCCCACCAATGATGGCATTGAACCAAACTTGGCACACAGAATTTCCCTGACCCAACAGAAAACACTGGAAGGGTTTGGTGAGCATTGACCTTGAGTTTGGAAGTTGTAGCTCACCTACACATAGATAACACTATGGACTCAAACAATCATGGATCTGGACCAAACTCTACACTAATACTCTATACACTCAAATGTGAACACTGGTGGAGTTTGGGGGCAATAGACCATGACATTTGGGAGTTGTAGTTGCTGGGATTTATAGTTCACCTACAATCAAAGAGCATTCTGAACTCCACCAACGATGGAATTGAACCAAACTTGGCACACAGAATTTCCCTGACCAACAGAAAATACTGGAAAGGTTTGATGGGCATTGACTTTGAGTTTGGGAGTTGTAGTTCACTTACATCCAGAGAGCACTGTGGACACAAACAATGATGAATCTGGACCAAACTCTACATGAATACTCAATATGCTCAAATGTGAACACTGGTGGAGTTTGGGGAAAATAGACCTTGACATTTAGGAGTTGTAGTTGCTGGGATTTATAGTTCACCTATAATCAAAGAACATTCTGATCTCCACCAATGATGGAATTGAACCAAACTTGGCACACAGAACTCCCATGACCAACAGAAAATACTGGAAGGATTTGGTGGGCAGGGTCCTTTGGTTTTGGAGTTGTAGTTCACCCACATCCAGAGATCACTGTGGACACAAACAATGATGGATCTGGACCAAACTCTACACAAATACTCAATATGCCCAAATGTGAACACTGGTGGAGTTTGGGGAAAATAGAATCTTGACATTTCGGAGTTGTAGTTGCTGGGATTTATAGTTCACCTACAATCACAGAGCATTCCGAACCCCACCAATGATAGAATTGGGCCAAACCTCCCACACAGAACCCCCATGTGTGCCACAGCAACACGTGGCAGGGGACGGCTAGTAGCCAATTAAATGGAACTCGGATAAGTCTTTTCATTCTTCATGACTTTTTGGATATTGAGCAGATAGAAGGTATATCCAAAGAAGGGCAACTAAAGTGTTCAAAGGTCAGGAAACTGTGAATCCCTATGAGAAGCAACTTTGGGAACTGGGTTCTACCATTTTCTGAGACCCAAAGGAGAAACGTTTCTATTATCGTCCACAGTTTCTCAGAATGGAAGAAAAGGAAGCTGTGCTGGGATTTCCAGACAGACAAACTATTTTCGCTTCCTTTCCTTTTCGGGGTGACTTTGAAGAGTCCATTGGTTCACTTTTCTCATGAGAAACGTGACCGAATGTATTTAACGGAAATTGTGGTCAAGTATGAGCTCTGTGAAGACACCCGCCAGAACTCTCAAGATGACTCTTTCCCAACAGAACGCTCAAGGAAGAGGCTCTGCTGTGGCTGAACCCAAAGCATCCAGGGCAGATTGCTCAGGACAAGCTAAGGTGAGAGTCCTCGTGCATTTTGGTGTACGTGTCTTCTAGTTACTGTCTCAGCCGGAAGCCAAAACCAAAGTCACAACAACATCTGTTACACAATTCCAATATGCTGATGATAACAGTCTGTGCACCTCTCCATAAAAGTCAACACTGACACCGAAATACAACACCGTCTGAGCTCTGAGAGTGCAGCGTTTTTCTGAATGAAGCAGAGAGTGTTTGAGGACCGGAACATCCATAGGAATACCAAGGTACTTGTTTATAAAGCCATTGTCCTCCCAACCCTGCTATATGCCTGCGAAACATGGACCGTCTACAGACGTCAACATTTACACTGAAATACGCCGCCTGAGCTCTGCGAGTGCAGCATTTTTCCGAATGAAGCAGAGAGTATTTGAGAACCAGAACATCCATAGGGGTACCAAGGTGCTTGTTTATATAGCCATTGTTCTCCCAACCCTGCCATACACCTGTGAAACATGGACTGTCTACAGACATCAACATTGACACTGAAATGCAATACTGCCTGAGTTCTGCAAGTGCAGCATTTTTCCGAATGAAGCAGAGAGTGTTTGAGGACCAGGACATCCATAGGGATACCAGGGTACTTGTTTATAGAGCCATTGTCCTCCCAACCCTGCTATACGCATGTGAAACGTGGACTGTCTACAGACATCATGCAGAAGCATACGAGAAGATTGACCTGTCATTGAACATCGAGAAAACCAAAGTGCTCTTCCAGCAGACACCAGCCAATCCCTCTCCAATGCCAGAGATACAGCTTAATAGTGGAACATTAGAAAATGTTAACCATTTCCGCTCCCTTGGCAGCCACCCCCTCCACAAAAGTCAACATCGACAACAAAATACAACACCGCCTGAGCTCTGTGAGTGCAGCATTCTTCCCAATGAAGCAGAGAGTGTTTGAGGACTGGGACATCCGTAGGGAAACCAAGGTGCTTGTTTATAAAGCCATCGTCCTCCCAACCCTGCCATACACCTTTGAAACGTGGACTGTCTACAGACGTCAACATTGACACTGAAATCCAACACCGACTGAGCTCTGCGAGTGCAGCATTTTTCCGAATGAAGCAGAGTGTGTTTGAGGACTGGAGACATCCGTAGGGAGACCAAGGGGCTTGTGTATAGAGCCATTGTTCTCCCAATCCTGCAATACACCTGTGAAACGTGGACTGCCTACAGACGTCAACATTGACACTGGAATACAACACTGCCTGAGCTCTGCGAGTGCAGCATTCTTTCAAATGTGTTAGAGAGTGTTTGAGGACTGGGACATCCGTAGGTAGACCAAGATACTTGTTTATAAAGCTATTGTCCTCCCAATCCTGCTATACGCCTGTGAAACGTGGACTGTCTACTAGGGCTGGGTGGTTTTGTTTTGTTAATTCATAATTCGTTAATAATTCGTTATTTTTTTTAATTACAAAACAATAACAAACCATTCTGGAGCAATTTTTTTAAAAAACGAATTTTTAAATACGTTTTGTAAATGCTTCGTATTTCGTTATTGTATTCGTTTCGTTATTGTTTTGAGGTCGTTTCGTTATTATTTCCGCATGTCTGGGGCAAGTTTTATGGTTGTTTTTTGTTTAATTAGTGAAAAAAAAATATAATATCACACCAACAGTCAACAACAGAGGGAGAGGGAAGCTTCAGAAGTTTTTGGAGGTTTTTTAGTGTATTTCGCGGTCGCGTCCGCCATTAACGAATCGATTCGTTATTGTTTCGGAAATCGATTCGTTAATGTTTTGTAATTTTTTTCACATTTACGAAATTTCATAAATATCGAACTTTTTTAAAGGAAAATTTTGTAATTATTTTAAATAACGAAACGCAAAAACCCCCAAAAAACGAATCGATTTTAGAAACAAATTTTTCCGTTGTTACCCAGGCCTAGTGTCTACAGATATCACATGCAATTCCTGGAACAATTCCATCAGCGCTGCCTTTGAAAAAATCCTGCAAATCCCTTGGGAAGACAGGCAAATGACAAATGTCAGCGTGCTAGAAGAAGCAAAGACCACCAGCATTGAAGCAATGCTCTTCTGCCATCAACTCTGATGGACTGAATGCCACGTTATCCGAATGCCCGATCATCGCCTCCCAAAGCAGTTATTCTACTCCCAACTCAAGAACGGAAAATGTAATGTTGGTGGGCAGGAAAAGAGATTTAAAGATGGGCTTAAAGCAGTCCTTAAAAACTGTGGCATAGATACCGAGAATTGGGAAGCCCTGGCCCTTGAGTTCTCTAACTGGGTGTCAGCTGTGACCAACAGTGCTGCAGAATTTGAAGAGGCGTGAATGGAGGGTGAAAGGGAGAAATGTGCGAAGAGGAAGGTGCATGACCGGGACCCCTTCCACTTGGAAACCAATGTCTTCACTGCGGGAGAAGATGCGGATCAAGAATAGGGCTCCACAGCCAACTACAGACCCACCGCTAAGACATTGCACTTGGAGGACCATCATTCTTGTGCTAAGAGGGATCACCTCAATAAGTAAGTAAGGCCTACCAAGACTCCTAAATCCCTTTCACATGATTCGCTGGTGCCTGCTGGAAGAGCACTATGGTTTTCTCGATGTTCAATGAAAGGCCGAGATTCTGCAAAAGTGTTTAGAATGGCTTGTAGGTCTTCTGAATGAGCACAGGCGACATTGTTATCAGTATATTGGAGTTCTATAACAGATGTTGTTGTGACCTTGGTTTAGGCTTTCAGTCTGCTGTTGTTAAATAGCTTGCCATCTGTCTGATAGATGATTTCTTATTCTGAATGTGCACAGACTATGTTATCATCGGCATATTGGAGTTCTATAACAGATGTTGTTGTGACCTTGGTTTTGACTTTCAGCCCCCATCCGCCTCTGCTTGATTTCTTACGTATTGAAGACAGAAGCACAGGTCTGCTTTCCTCTGTGGCTTCTTTGAAGAGTTAGCCCACGAAGAATAGTAAGCGAGATCTCCACCAGCCGTCCTCATGAAACCGGTTGCGGTTTTGCTTTGCTGCAAGGCGACCGGGAGGCCTACATTTCCTTCTAACCTTTTGTCTGCACTTCTCCGCTAAAGTTCATTGCATACTGCACACCTTTTGGGTTACAATGGTGAGCAGAACCTTTTGCATTGAGGTGGTGGCGTTTGGAGAAAATAGACCTTGACCTTTGGGAGTTGTAGTTGCTGGGATTCATAATTCACCTACAATCAAAGAGGATTCTGAACTCCACCAATGATGGAATTGAACCAAACTTGGCACATGGAACTCCCACGACCAACAGAAAACACTGGAAGGGTTTGACCTTGAGTTTGGGAGTTGTAGTTCACCGACATCCAGAGAGTGCTGTGGACTCAAACAATGATGGATCTGGACCAAACTTGGCATGAATACTCAGTATGCCCAAATGTGAACACTGGTGTAATTTAGGGGAAATAGACCTTGACATTTGGGAGTTGTAGTTGCTGGGAATTATAGTTCGCCTACAATCAAAGAGTATTCTGAACCCCATCAACGATGGAATTGAACTGAACTTTGCACACAGAACTCCCACGACCAACAGAAAATACTGGAAGGGTTTGGTGGGCATTGACCATGGGTTTGGGAGTTGTAGTTCACCTACATCCAAAGAGCGCTGTGGACTTTAACAATGATGGATCTAGACCAAACTTGGCACAAATCCTCAATATCCCCAAATGTGTGCACTGGTGGAGTTTGGGGAAAATAAACCTTGACATTTGGGAGTTGTAGTTGCTGGGATTTATAGTTCACCTACAATCAAAAAGGATCCTGAACCCCATCAACAATGGAATCGAACTGAACTTTGCACACAGAACTCCCACGGCCAACAGAAAATACTGGAAAGGTTTGGTGGGCATTGATCTGGACTTTTGGAGTTGTAGTTCACCTACATCCAAGGAGTACTGTGGACTCAAACAATGATGCATCTGGACCAAACTTGGCACAAATACTCAATATCCCCAAATGTGTACAGTGGTGGAGTTTGGGGAAAATACACCTTGACATTTGGGAGTTGTAGTTGCTGGGATTTATAGTTCACCTACAATCCGAGAATTCTGAGTCCCACCAATGATAGTATTGGGCCTAACGTCCCACACAGAACCCTCATGACTAAAAGAAAATATTGTGTTTCCTGATGTTCTTTGGCAACCCTTCCGACATCCCCTTGTGACCTCCCCTGGGGGTCCTGACCCCCACATTGGGAAACACTGGTCTAATGTGTTAGAGTTGGTGAATATCTTTGAAGGATGTACCCTTCTAGGCCTTTCAAATTCGAAACCACTGCTGTGACTCCGTGCTATGGAGTTCTAGGAGCGATAGTTTTGCAAAGTCCTTTGCTTTTCCTGCCAGAGAGAGCTGGGGCCTCAGCAAACTACATATCCATGGATTTCCATAGCATTGAGCCATGGCAGTTTGAGTTAGAGCCAGTGCTTGGCTGCCTTCTCGTCTGGACTTGTTTTGGAAAATACCCCTTGCTTTGGTATCTAGAAGAGAAGGTTGACACGAAAGCCATAGTTCAATATTTGACAGGATATCACAAGGAAGAGGAAGCACAGGGCGTGTTTGATGCTGCCCAGGAGACAAAGGACTCAATGGAGCCATAAATTATATGAGATAAGACTCCACCTGAACATTAGAATGAACTTCCTCATCGTAAGAGATGTTCAACTATGGAACTCTCTGCCTCTGGCTGCATGGTCATCTGTCAGGAAGGTTTCGATTGTGCTTTCCCTGCATGGTGGGGGGCTGGACTAGATGACCCATGTGGTCTCTTCCAACTCTGTGAAATGTGGTTTTTTCCTGATGGTCTTTGGCAACCCCTCTGAAACCCCCCTTGCGAACCCCCCAGGGGTCCCAACCCCCAGGTTGAGAAACACTGCATTAAGCAGTCACATTATGATTTCAGTTGTTGTATTCTTATGTTGTGCATTTGCATTGTTGGACTGCTGGGCTTTGCCTCATGTAAGCCAACCCAAGTCCCCTTGGGAGATGTTGGCGGGGTATAAAGTTATTATTATTATTATTATTATTATTATTATTATTATTTTCTCCAATGCCCAAAGGCCAAGCCATATAATATTATATTATATATTTATTATTATTATTATTATTTTCTCCAATGCCCAAAGGCCAAGCCATATAATATTATATTATATATTTATTATATTATATTATAATTATTATTATTATTATTTTCTCCAATGCCCAAAGGCCAAGCCATATAATATTATATTATATATTTATTATATTATATTATTATTATTATTATTATTATTATTATTTTCTCCAATGCCCAAAGGCCAAGCCATATAATATTATATTATATATTTATTATATTATTATTATTATTATTATTATTATTATTATTTTCTCCAATGCCCAAAGGCCAAGCCATATAATATTATATTATATATTTATTATATTATTATATTATATTATTATTATTATTATTATTATTATTATTATTTTCTCCAATGCCCAAAGGCCAAGCCATATAATATATATTTATTATATTATTATATTAATTTTATTATTATTATTTTCTCCAATGCCCAAAGGCCAAGCCATATATTATAATATTATATATTTATTATATTATTTTTATATTATTATTGTTATTATTATTATTTTCTCCAATGCCCAAAGACCAAACCATATATTATTATATTATATGTTTATTATTATTTTCTCCAATGCTCAAAGGACAGATGTTGGGGCTCAGGATTTCTTCCCCATCTCCAAATGGTTTGCACATGGAGATTTCCAACACTCATGCAACAAATGTGCCACTTCTGTACATGCTTTGTTATTATTGTTGTGTTTTGTTTGGTTTGAGAAACTGCAAGTCGCTTCTGGTGTGAGAGAATTGGCTCGTCTGTAATGGACCTTGCCCGAGGGACACCTAGATGTTTTACCATCCTGTGGGAGGCTTCTCTCATGTCCCTGAATGGGAAGCTGGAGCTGACAGATGGGAGCTCACCCACTCCCCAGATTTGAACCGCTGACCGTTTAACCCATTGCTCCACCGGGGGCTCCTGTAATGCTACGATCTTTCTAATTATTATTATTATTATTATTGACATAAAAGCATAGTATGTCACAGCAAACGAGATCTCTATGCTGGATTTCGTATCACAAAATCACAAGTCGAACACTTCCCAAGCGTCTAGGACTGTGTGATGTATTTCCGAATGATGCGCGCAGATGCAAGTAAGGTGGCCTTTTGCAGTTGACAAATCGTGATTTTGTCAATGTTTATTGTTTCCAAATGCCGGTTGAGATCTTTTGGCACGGCACCCAGTGCGCCAATGACCACTGGGACCACCTGGACTGGTTGCTGCCAGAGCCTTTGCCGTTCGATTTTGAGGTCTTGATAGCGGCTGAGTTTTTCCTCAATGTGACTGTCACCTGGAATGGCGACATCCATAATCCAGACTTTTTTCTTTTCCACAATCGTGATGTCTGGTGTATTGTGTTCCAAAACTTTGTCAGCCTGGATTCGAAAGTCCCACAGGATTTTTATAATTATTATAATTTTTATATTTTTATAATAATAACTAGCTGTACCCGCCACGCGTTGCTGTGGCCAACCTTCCCTTCCTCTTCCTCTTGTTCTTTCCCACCTTCCTTCGCTCCCCCTTTCCTTCCTTCCTTTCCTTTTTTCTTTCCTTCTCTATCTCTTTTCTTCCATTCCCCTTTTCCATTATCTTTTTCATTCTCTCCTGTCTTCCTTCTCAACCTCTTTCCTTTCTTCCTTTGCTTTTTGCTTCCATCCTTCCTTCTCTTTCCTTCCCTCCCTCTCTCCTCTTTCCCCTCTTTCCTTTGCTCCCTTTTTCCTTCCTTCCCTTCTTTCTTTCTCTCCTTCCTTCTCTACCTCTTTCCTTCCTTCCCTTTTTTTCCTTCCCCTTTCTCTCCTTCCTTCCTTTCTACTTTCTCTCTTTCCTTCCTTCCCCCTTTTTCTTTTCCTTCTTCTTCCTCTCCTTCCTTCCCCCTTTTTCTTTTCCTTCCCCTTTCTCTCCTTCCTTCCTTCTCTACCTCTTTCCTTCCTTCCCCTTTTTCTTTTCCTTCCCCTTTCTCTCCTTCCTTCCTTCTCTACCTCCTTCCTTCCCTCTTTTTCTTTTCCTTCCTCTTTCTCTCCTTCCTTCCTTCTCTACCTCTTTCCTTCCTTCCCCCTTTTTTCTTTTCCTTCCCCTTTCTCTCCTTCCTTCTCCACCTCTTTCCTTCCTTCCTTTTTTCTTTTCCTTCCCTTTTCTCTCCTCCTTTCCTTCCTTCCTTTTTTCTTTTCCTTCCCTTTTCTCTCCTCCTTTCCTTCCTTCCTTTTTTCTTTTCCTACCCCTTTCTCTCCTTCCTTGCTTCTCTACCTCTTTCCTTCCTACCCCCCTTTTCTTTTCCTTCTCCTTTCTCTCCTACCTTCCTTCTCTACCTCTTTCCTTCCTTCCTTTTTTCTTTTCCTTACCTTTTCTCTCCTCCTTTCCTTCCTTCCTTCTCTACCTCTTTCCTTCCTTCCTTTTTTCTTTTCCTTCCCCTTTCTCTCCTTCCTTCCTTCTCTACCTCTTTCCTTTCTTCCTTTTTTCTTTTCCTTCCCCTTTCTCTCCTTCTTTCCTTCCTTCCTTCCCTTTTCTCTTTTCCTTCCCTTTTCTCTCCTTCCTTCTCTACCTCTTTCCTTCATTCCCCCTTATTTTCCTTCCCCTTTCTCTCCTTCTTTCCTTCCTTCTCTAACTCTTTCCTTCCTTCCCCCTTTTTTCCTTTCCTTCCCCTTTTCTCCTTCCTTCTTTCTCTACCTCTTTCCTTCTTTCCCCCTTTTTTCCTTTTCCTTCCCCTTTCTCTCCTTCCTTCTCTATTTCCTTCCTTCTCTCTTTCCTTCTCTTTCCCTCTCTCTTTCCCTCTTTCTTCCTTCCTTCCCTTCTTTCTCCCCTTACTTTCCTCCCTCTTCCTTCCCTTTTTTCAGTATAATCATTTAGCTTTTCGTCATTTAGCTTTTAGGGGTTTTTAAGTCCTTTGCCCTCTTTTTTTGGAGGGGGGAGGGGGTTATGAGTGATGGTCACTCATTGGCCTTATAAGTGTCTTGTGTCCAAATTTGGTGTCAATTTGTCCAGTGGTTTTTGAGTTCTGTTAATCCCACAAACGAACATTACATTTTTATTTATATAGATAATAATAATAATAATAATAATAATAATAATAATAATAATAATAAGTAATATGAAAAAAACACTCTGCAAACTGGGAAGGTTCCCAGACGTCCTCCTACTCTTCACCGAGGCCTGACCTCAGAGGGAATTGCAAAATCCTCCTTTCTCGTCTCCTTTGGCAAATTGTCACGGTGGAAAATCAGCAGTTGATCTTGCAGCCAATGCTCTGAAAAGGGCAGCAACCAATTGCCGACTTGGGAATTGCGTCATGGGTTCAGAGCAAGGCAACTCCAAACACATTCCACGCTCAAAGCCAGGAAAAGGCCTCCACCTCCCTTATTCCCAGCCAAACATCTGCGCACAGCTGCCTTGACGGGAAAAAGAAACCGAGAACTAGTGCTTCTCAACCTTCCTAATGCCGCGACCCCTTAATACAGTTCCTCATGTTGTGGTGACCCCCAACCATAACACTATTTTCGTTGCGACTTCACAACTCTCATTTTGCTCCTGTTGTGAATCGTCATGTAAATATCAGATATCATGGATGTATTTTCATTCACTGCACCAAATTGGGCACAAACACCCCATACGCTCAAATTTAAATACTGGTGGGGTTCATTTCGTCATTTGGGAGTTGTAGTTGCTGGGATGTATAGTTCACCTACAATCAAAGAGCACTCTGAACTCCACCAATGATGGAATTGAGCTAAACTTGGCACACAGAACTCCCATGAGCAACAGAAAATGCTAGGTTTGGTGGGCATTGACCTTGAGTTTGGGAGTTGTAGTTCACCTACATCCAGAAAGCACTTTGGACTCAAACAATGATTGATCTGGACCAAACTTGGCAAAAATATACAATATGCCCAAACAGTTCACCTGCAATCAAAGAGCATTCTGAACTCCACCAATAATGAAATTGAATCATCTTGGCACACAGAATGCCCATGATCAACAGAAAATGCTAGATTTGGTGGGCATTGACCTTGAGTTTGGGAGTTGTAGTTCACCTACATCCAGAGAGAACTGTGGACTCAAATAATGATGGATCTGAACCAAACTTGGCACAAATATTCAATATTTGTGCCAAATGGGAATACTGGTGGAGTTTGGGGGAAATAGATCTTGACATATGGGAGTTGTAGTTGCTGGGATTTATAGTTCACCTACAATCAAAGAGCATTCTGAACTCCACCAAGGATGAAATTGAATCAAACTTGGCACACAGAACGCCCATGATCAACAGAAAATGCTAGATTTGGTGGGCATTGACCTTGAGTTTGGGAGTTGTAGTTCACCTACATCCAGAAAGCACTGTGGACTTAAACAATGATGGATCTGGACCAAAGTTGGCCCAAATATTCAATATGCCCAAATGGGAATACTAGTGGAGTTTGGGGGAAATAGATCTTGGCATTTGGGAGTTGTAGCTGCTGGGATTTATAGTTCACCTACAATCAAAGAGCATTCTGAACTCCACCAAGGATGAAATTGAATCAAACTTGGCACACAGAACGCCCATGATCCAACAGAAAATGCTAGACTTGGTGGGCATTGACCTTGAGTTTGGGAGTTGTAGTTCACCTACATCCAGAAAGCACTGTGGACTCAAACAATGATTGATCTGGACCATACTTGGCAAAAATATACAATATGCCCAAACAGTTCACCTGCAATCAAAGAGCATTCTGAACTCCACCAATAATGAAATTGAATCATCTTGGCACACAGAACGCCCATGATCAACAGAAAATGCTAGATTTGGTGGGCATTGACCTTGAGTTTGGGAGTTGTAGTTCACCCACATCCAGAGAGAACTGTGGACTCAAACAATGATGGATCTGGACCAAACTTGGCACAAATATTCAATATTTGTGCCAAATGGGAATACTCGTGGATCTTGACATATGGGAATTGTAGTTGCTGGGATTTATAGTTCACCTACAATCAAAGAGCATTCTGAACTCCACCAACGATGAAATTGAATCAAACTTGGCACACAAAACTCCCATGACAAACAGAAAATACTAGGTTTGGTAGGCATTGACCTTGAGTTTGGGAGTTGTAGTTCACCTACATCCAGAGAGCATGGTGGACTCTAACAATGATGGATCTGGACCAAACTTGGCATGAATACTCAATATGCTCAAATTTGAACACTGATGGAGTTTGGGGAAAATAGACCTTGATATTTGGGAGTTGTAGCTGCTGGGATTTATAGTTCACCTATAAAGAGCATTCTGAACCTAGCCTACAATGGATCTGCACCAAACTTGGCATGCTACCTACGTGACTAACATTGAATATTGGTGGGGTTGGGCGGTCTGAGGACCTCACAACCTCTGGGGATGCCTACCATAGATGCAGGCAAAACATCAGGAGAGAGTGCTTCTGGAACGTGGCCAGATAGCCTTGAAAAACTTTCAACAATCCAGTGATTCCAGCCATGAAAGCCTTCGACAATACAATTGGAGATCGTTTGGGATCTATTTTCCAGGATGCCTGCCATAGATGCAGGCGAAATGTCAGGAGAGAATGCTTCTGGAACATGGCAATTGATGATATTAAGCTGCTGTTTGTACCTGAGCTGAGTGGAAACAGTGATGAGGTTTTGAAGTTCTCGTTCACAGGGTGGTTTGCACCAAAGCTTTGCAGTTTGCAAGAGATGGCGAGGCGTAAACAGGTGGTGACCCTCAGAGGAAACCTCAAACTATAAAATTAGACTTCCCCTTGGACTTCCTTACCTGACGTTTTCAAACGAGCATGTGGTCGAGATGAGCATCTTCGGACACCGATCTGAAATTCAGCAACACCGGAATTGAGAAACGGCCCTGTCTTTATCTAAGGAAACCACTCTCGAAGGGTGCGTCTACACTTTCAACTTAATGTGGTTTCACACCACTTGAACTGCCATACCTCAATGCTATGGGATCCTGGGTGCTGCAGTTTGGCAAAGCGCCAACACTCTTTGGCAGGGAAGGCCAAAGACCTCGTAAGACTACAACTCCCAGGATTCCATAGCATTGAGCCCCGACAGTTCAAGTAGTATCGAACTGCATTAATTATACAGTGTAGATCAAGCATGGGCAAACTTTCTAACATGGGGGGCGCATGCTAGCACTCCCTGATAGAAGGAAGGGAAGGAAGAAGGAAAGAGAGAGGGAAGGAAGGACGAAAGGGAAGAAGGGAAGGATGGAAGGAGAAAGAGGGAGAGAGGGAAGGAGGGAGGAAAGAGGGGATGGAGGAAGGATGAAAGGGAGGAAAGGAAGGATGGAAGAAGTAAGTGGGAGAGAAGGAAGGAAGGAGGAAAGAGGGAAGGGAAGGAAGAATGAAATGGTAGAAGGGAAGGATGGAAGGAGAAAGAGGGAGAGAGGGAAGGAGGGAGGAAAGAGAAAAGGGAAGGGAGGATGAAAGGGTAGAAGGGAAGGAGGAAGGAAAAAAGGAAGGGAGGGAGGAAGAGAAGGATGAATGGAAGGAAGGGAAGGATAAAGGAAAGAGAGAAGGAAGGAAAGACAAAAGGGAGGGAAGGAAGGAGAAAGAGGGAGGAAAGAGAGAAGGAAGGAAAGACAAAAGGGTGGAAGGGAAGGATGGAAGGAGAAAGAGGGAGGGAAAGGAGGGAGGGGGGAGGAAGGAAAGAGAAAAGTCAGGGAAGGAGGAAGGAAGGAAGGAAGGAAGGAAGGAGGAAGAGGGAAGGAGGAAGGGAGGAAGGAAGGAAGGAAGGAAGGGAAGGAAGGATAGAAGGAAGGGAAAGGGGAAGGAAAAGAGAAGGAAGACAGGGTAGAAGGAAGAAAAGGAAAAATAACGGAAAGAGAAGGAAGGAAAGACAAAAGGGAGGGGAGGAGTGTGGGAAGAAAGAAGGAAGGATGGAAAGAGAAAAGGTAGGGAAGGAAGGAAGGAAGGAAGGAAGGAAGGAAGGAAGGAAAGGATGGAAGGAGAAAGTGAAGGAAGGACGGGTGGAAGGAAGAAGAGAAGGATGGATGGAAGGAAGGATAAAGGAGAGAAAGAAGGAGAAAGAGGGAGAGAGGGAGGAAAAGAGGGAAGGAAGGAAAGACAAAAGGTTGGAAGGAAGAAAGGGAAGAGAGAAGGAAGGATGAAAGGGAATGGAGGGGGGAGGAAAAAGAGAAAGAAGGAAGGATGAAAGAGTGGAAAGGAATGGAAGGAGTGAGGGAGGAAGAGGAAGGGGTGGGAGGAAGGAAAAAGAGAAGGAAAGACAAAAGTATTGGAAATTTCCATAATCTATTGGAAATTCCAGTGCACCATAACCTTTGCTGCAAAGGTCAAAATGATATCTATCACCTCCATTTGGCAAATGTGAATCTCCATGAACATAGAGGCCACCTGAAAACCACTAGTCAAAAGAAATGTATGACTTTGTTAGAAGTCAACCCTTAAGACAAGTGATATTCACAAAGTATGAATGTAATGGCACACAGGTGGCTCAGTTGTTAAACTGAAGAACCATGCCTTAAACGGCCAAGGATAAAGACAGGCCACTACAAAAGTGTGTTGGTTAGCAGGGGATGGTTGCTTTCTTTGAATTTGTAGTTTTAATCACCCAAAAAGATACACATGCCCTTAAAAACCTCTTAGTTAAAATATGCACTCAATGAGACAAAACAATACTGTAAATATTCAGTATACTGGCACACAGTCTTGAAATGTCTTGAAGCATATCTGTACTCACTCAAGGCCATGAGCAGACACCCCCACCTCCAAAGAGGAGGCAAACAGACTTCTAACATGGAAGCCCAAAACATGATCCCACCTCCACTGAAGTCTGATGCAAACTGAATACAAAATGGAGTCCTGAGTTTGCAACCCCTCCCACACCAAAGAGGTGAGTCAAACAGGCAAACCAAAATGTACCTACAATATAGGTTCACAATTATACACATTTATAAACAGTTAGTGGAGAGTTGGAAGAGTGCTTTTCCCAACAAAGGAAAGGAAAGGAAGGGGAGGGGAGGGAGGAAGGAAGGAAGGAAGGGAAAAAGAGGGAGAGAAGGAAGGAAAGAAAGAAGAAAGAGAAAGAGAAGGAAGGAAGGAGGGAAGGAAGGGAGAAAGAGGGAGAGAAGGAAGGACAAAAAGAAGGTAGAAAGAGGGAGAGAAGGAAGGAAGGAAGGAAGGAGAGAAGGAAGGGAGAAAGAGGGAGAGAAGGAAGGGAGGGAAGGGAGGGAGGAAGGAAGGAAGGACAAAAGGGAAGAAAGAAGGGAAGGAAGGGAGAAGGAAGGAAGGGAGGAAGAGGGAAGGGAGGAAGGACAAAAGGGAAAAAGGGGAGAGAGAGAAAGAGTGAGAGAAGGAAGGAAGGAAGGAAGGGAGAAAGGGGAAGAGAAGGAAGAGAGGAAGGAAAGAAGGGAGAAAGAGGGAGAGAAGGAAGGAAGGACAAAAGAGAAGAAAGGAGGGAGAAAGATGGAGAGAAGCAAGGAAAGAAGGTAGAAAGAGGGAGAGAAGGAAGGAAGGAGGGAAGGAAGGGAGAAAGAGGGAGAGAAGGAAGGACAGAAGGTAGAAAGAGGGAGAGAAGGAAGGAGGGAAGGGAGACAGAGGGAGAGAAGGAAGGAAAGAAAGAAGGTAGAAAGAGGGAGAGAAGGATGGAAGGAGGGAAGGAAGGAATGGAGAAAGAGCGAGAGAAGGAAAGTAGGAGGGAAGGAAGGAGGGAGAGAAGGAAATGAGAAAGAGGGAGAGAAGGAAGGTAGGAAGGACGAAAGGGAAGAAAGGAGGGAGGGGGAAAGAAGGAGAGAAAGAAGGATGAAAGGGAAGAAAGAAGGGAGGGAGGGAAGGAGGAAGGAAGGAAAGAGAGAAGGAAGGAAGGATGAAGAGAGAGAGGAGGGCCTGAGAAAAGGGAAGAAAGAAGGGAAGGAAGGAAGGGAGAAGGAAGGGAGAAGGAAGGAAGGAAAGAAGAGGTAAGGGAGGAAGGACAAAAGGGAAAAAGGAGGGAGGGAGAAAGAGTGAGAGAAGGAAGGAAGGAAGGAAGGAAGGGAGAAAGGGGAAGAGAAGGAAGAGAGGAAGGAAAGAAGGGAGAAAGAGGGAGAGAAGGAAGGAAGGACAAAAGAGAAGAAAGGAGGGAGAAAGATGGAGAGAAGCAAGGAAAGAAGGTAGAAAGAGGGAGAGAAGGAAGGAAGGAGGGAAGGAAGGGAGAAAGAGGGAGAGAAGGAAGGACAGAAGGTAGAAAGAGGGAGAGAAGGAAGGAGGGAAGGAAGGGAGACAGAGGGAGAGAAGGAAGGAAAGAAAGAAGGTAGAAAGAGGGAGAGAAGGACGGAAGGAGGGAAGGAAGGAATGGAGAAAGAGGGAGAGAAGGAAAGTAGGAGGGAAGGAAGGAGGGAGAGAAGGAAATGAGAAAGAGGGAGAGAAGGAAGGAAGGAAGGATGAAAGGGAAGAAAGGAGGGAGGGAGAAAGAAGGAGAGAAAGGGAAGAAAGGAGGGAGGGAGGGAAGGAGGAAGGAAAGAGAGAAGGAAGGAAGGATGGTGACAGAGAGGAGGTCCTGAGAAAAGAGCCCAAGGGGCCACATCCGGGCCCCAGGCCAGGGTTTGCCCATACCTGGTGTAGATGCACCCTAAGTTAAGAATATATTCCAAGCTTTTCATGGGTTTACAATTCTTTTCCTCCATTGCATGGAGATAATATTCAAACCGTTCAGTTATAAACAGTGTTAACCAAGAACTCGGAAGCATTATCTCTGGCAAGTGAGCAAAGCATGGCTTGAGTAGAAGGACCTTTTTAATTCTCTGTTAAGGTAGGAAACATATTCAAATGTGTCTACAGAAAACTGCTTGCTTTGCTAGACTTCTTCCTTGGTAGTCTTTTAAGCAGAGGCTGGATGGCCATCTGTGGGGAGGGTTTTGATGGTGTTCTGCCTGGCAGAAGGGGGTTGGGCTGGATGACCTTTGGGGTCTCTTCCAACTCCACGACGCTATGATTCTTTTCTTGTATTTCTATTTATTTGTATATAAAACTAATATATAAACCCAATAACAACACATGACACAAGAGAAACAAACAAACAAAAACCCCGCACAAACCTGTACAATGACACACAAACATTGAAGGTAGGCTGTAATTAACATAGTTCTCCACAAACCCATTGAAATCAGGGGAATTATAGTTTTCCCAGGGTGATATCTGTGGTAGATGTCATGAAGCTGCACTACAGAATTAATGCAGTTTGGCACCACTTGAACTGCCATGACTCGATGCGATGGAATCAGAGGAGTTGTAGTTTTACAAGGTCTTTTGCCTTCTTTACCAGTATACGTTGGTGCCTCGCCAAACTACAACTCCCAGGATTCCATTGAGTCATTACGGTTGAAGTGGTGCCAAACTGCATTAATTCTGCAATGTGGATGCACTCTCAAGCCTCCGTTCCCACAATGCCTCAAATCCTTTTGTGCAATTGTGCCTAGGTTTCAAACATACCAGAAAGGCAACAGGAAAAACATATTTTAGGCAGCATAAAGCAATTTTAAAAAACCCGTATTATACTATTAGAACTATTTCAAAATAATATCATGTGGCAATTTGGATACACAGTTATAGATATTTTGCCAAAACTGCTTGAGAATGGTAACATTTTAAACAACAGGGCAGATCGAAAATATTGTTGCTCTATAGGTAACAAAATCCGATATTCTGTGGCTAAACAAGGCCTCTTGCAAAAGCAAAGCAAAACCAAATAGTCCCAAAGTTCATCAACCTTGATGGAGGATTTTGGGCATTGCAGTCCAATTATTAGCAGCAAGTGCTGCTTTCTGTGCAGTACATTCTGCTCTCCTTGGCTGGATCTACACTGCCATATAGTGCAGTCTGGACATGCATGATATAGTCATCGTAGACTCATATAATGCAGTTAAGATGCACTATATATAGCAGTGTCAATAGGGTCTGCATTAGTTGGTTTACACCAGTGGTTCCCAACCTTTTTTTTTTTACCAGGGACCACTTTGACGAGGAACCACTTGACCAGGGACCACTGACTAAGGACTATTTTGACCAGGGGCCACTTTGACCATGGAGCACTTGGCCAGGGACCATTTAGACCAGGGACTACTTGACCAGGGATCACCTAGACTAGGAACCACTTCGATGAAGGACCACTTGACCAGGGCCCATTCTGAGTAGGGACCACTTTGAGCAAGGACCACTTTGAGCAGGGACTACTTGACTAGGAACCACTTGACCAGGGACCATTTTGACCAGGGATTACTTGACCAGGGACCACTTTGACTAGGGATTACTTCACCAGGGACTATTTTGACCAGGGATTACTTAACCAGGGACCACTTTGACCAGGCATTACTTGACCAGGGACTACTTGACTAGGTACCATTTTGATGAGGGATTACTTGACCAGGGACCACTTTGACCAGGGACAATTTGACCAGGGATGACTTGACCAGGGACTATTTGACCAGTGACCACTTTGACCAGTGACTACTTGTCCAGGGACCACTTTGACTAGGAACCACTTGACCAGGGACCACTTTGACCAAGGATCACTTTGACCAGGGGCCACTTGACCAGAGACTACTTGATCAGGGACCACTTGACCAGGGACCACTTTGACCAGGGATTACTTGACCAGGGACTATTTGACCAGTGACCACTTTGAGCAGTGACTACTTGTCCAGGGACCACTTTGACTAGGAACCACTTGACCAGGGGCCACTTGACCAGGGGCCACTTGACCAGAGACTACTTGACCAGGGACCACTTGACCAGGGACCATTTGACCAGGGATTACTTGACCAAGGACTACTTGACTAGGTACCATTTTGACCAGGGATTACTTGACCAGGGACCACTTTGACCAGGGACTACTTTCACCAGGGACCACTTTGACCAGGGACTACTTGACCATAGACTCCTTGACCAGGGACCACTTTCACCAGGGACTACTTGACCAGGGACTGCTTTGACCAGAGACTACTTGACCAGGGACCACTTTGACCAGGCATTACTTTACTAGGGACTACTTGACCAGGGACCACTTTGACCAGGAACCATTCTCCAAACTTAGTACCAAAAGGGTCACAAATCAGCTTTTGATCAACTTTATATTCAGTTTGGTTATTTGGGGTGCTGATTCAGAGAATTGCATTGGGTAGACCACATCAGCTCTAGAACATATCCCATCCACTAGTAGCCATCTGCTCACCCACAAGCCTCGGCACAATAAGAGAGTTTTCCAAGACAAGTTGTTCTCGTTGGAATGGTGTAGTAAGTGAGGCCACCACGGACCATATTTTATTTCTTGTGGACCACTGGTGCTCCATGGACCACAGGTTGGGAACCACTGGTCTACATTAACTATCTAATGCAGTTCCAAACTATAATTTGGCAATGTCGTAGCCAAAAATGCCCCCAACTCTGCTATTTATTCCCTTCCCAAAGTCCTCAACAGAGAAGCTTCTTGGGGCTTCATCACGCTGAAAGCAGAGAAGTGTTTGGATATTGGGAAAGAATTCCAAAACCTTTCAAGTTTCCAAAGTTTTGCATGCTCCAAGGCAAAGGTTGCTATCCCTTCTGATCCTTTGTTTCCAACCTCATCCGACTTAAGCGACCTGTTTGGAGAGATGAGAACGGGGCTGGACCATGGAGTACACCGTCAAAGCTCTCTCCCTCAGGCTTTTCTGGAAGGAACTGCCCGCTTCCTGGAAAAGAAAGGGTGAGAAACTCTATGCCGAGATACTTTTTTGTCATGGTGATGGATGACGTTCCGGTTGAATGTCATAAATTAAAATGAACACGTATGAAACCAACACCCTGAAAGCAAACAGTAACCCAATATCGACCTCCTTCTCTGACTGTGAATGCAAACTTATTTATTTACGAGGGTCGAATGAAAAGTAATGCCTCCACCTTCGTTACTTGGGTTTGGATGGGAATATATTAATAAATCAAACGCAGAAACAATCCTTAGAACGTGCTCTTTAACTTCCACTAGTCACTTTTCCACATAATCACCAGACAATTGGATACATTTCTGCCAATGATTAACAAGTTTTCTGAAGCCGTCACAGAAGAAGTCGACACTCTGTTTCCGCAACCAGCATCAGCATCCTGGGTACCCATCGTGCACAGATCTTCCGATAGCCAAGCAAAGCAATAATGTGACCCACTATTCACTTTTCCACATAATCACCAGACAATTGGATACATTTCTGCCAACGATGAACAGGTTTTCTGAAGCCGTCACAGAAGAAGTCGACACTCTGTTTCCACAACCAGCATCAGCATCCTGGGTACCCATCATGCACAGATCTTCTGATAGCCAAGCAAAGCAATAATGTGACCCAATATTAACTTTTCCATATAATCCCCAGACAATTGGATACATTTCTGCCAATGATTAACAAGTTTTCTGAAGCCGTCACAGAAGAAGTCAACGCTCTGTTTCCACAACCAGCATCAGCATCCTGGGTACCCATTGTGCACAGATCTTCTGATAGCCAAGCAAAGCAATAATGTGACCCACTATTCACTTTTCCATATAATCACCAGACAATTGGATACATTTCAACAATGACAAGTTTTCTGAAGCCGTCACAGAAGAAGTCGACACTCTGTTTCCACAACCAGCATCAGCATCCTGGGTACCCATCGTGCACAGATCTTGTGATAGCCAAGCAAAGCAATAATGTGACCGACACGTTCTTGCGAAATGCCGATTATGCTTGAAATTTCTCTCTGAGTGATACGACGATCGCCCTGAACCAATCTGTCAACCTTTTGCTTGTGAAACTCGGTGGTTGCTGTCACAGGACGTCCAAGTCTTTTTCATGTAAGTCAGATGTTCCACCTTTGTAACTCCTCAACAGATGGCAGTACTGGTATGTGGCAGGTACTGGCTTGTTCAGTAGACTCTCCTCTACAGTTCCATTTTGGCGGGAAGCCTTAACATTGAATGGCTGTGTTGTTAAAGTGAAAAGTAATGCCTCCACCTTCGTAACTCCTCAACAGATGGCAGTACTGGTATGCGGCAGGTACTGGCTTGTTCAGTAGACTCTCCTCTACAGTTCTATTTTGGTGGGAAGCCTTAGCATTGAATGGTTGTCTTGTTAAAATGCGAAGTGTGGAATCCTGCGCAGATGGTCAGTCAATGCTACTTAAGCAACGTGCAGTCATTGAATTCTTGACAGCAGAAGGTGTCACCCCAAAAGAGATTCATCCGAGAATGCAAGCTGTTTATGGTGATTGTGTTGTGTGTCGTTGGATGAGTAAATTTAAAGATGTTGAGGTGGGAACATCTGACTTGCGTGGCAAATAAAGAGTTGGACGTCCTGTGACAGCAACCACTGAGTTTCACAAGCAAAAGGTTGACAGATTTGATTCAGGACGATCATCGTATCACTCAGAGAGAAATTTCAAGCATAATCAGCATGTCACAAGAATGTGTTGGTCACATTATTGCTTTGCTTGGCTATCGGAAGATCTGTGCACAATGGGTACCCGGGATGCTGACGCCTGAAATGAAAGCATATAGACTTCTTCCTTGACGTCTTCAGAAAACTTGTTCATCATTGGCAGAAATGTATCCAATTGTCTGGTGATTACATGGAAAAGTGAATAGTGGGTCACATTATCGCTTTGCTTGGCTATCGGAAGATCTGTGCATGATGGGTACCAGGGATGCTGATGCCTGAAATGAAAGCATACAGACTTCTGTGACGTCTTCAGAAAACTTGTTCATTGTTGGCAGAAATGTATCTAATTGTCTGGTGATTGTGTGGAAAAGTGAATAGTGGGTCACTTTATCGCTTTGTTTGGCTATCGGAAGATCTGTGCATGATGGGTTGCGGAAACAGAGTGTCGACTTCTTCTGTGACGGCTTCAGAAAACTTGTTCATCATTGGCAGAAATGTATCCAATTGTCTGGTGGTTATATGGAAAAGTGAATAGTGGTAGCTAAAGAGCACATTCTAAGGATTATTTCTGCGTTTGATTTATTAAAATATTCTCATTCCCAAGTAACGAAGGTGGAGGCATTACTTTCCATTCGACCCTCGTACTGTAAATAAATAAAGGAATTACTTTCCGGTTGAATGTTTATAAACAAAAATGAATACTCATTAATTATTTGTTCCCAGAAACAAACAACAACCCAATATCTTTCTCCTTTTTGGACTGTGAACGCAGGTTTTAAAAAAATAAGATGGTCAATATCTGGTTTTGTATGTTGTGCATTTGGACAGAAATATTCAAATATTCAACTGCGGATGCAAACAAAAGCAACTGGAATAACCTTCCTGGAATCCTTGCAGAAAACATGGTTAGACTTGTTTTCAGCTAACCAAAATAGGGCAGGGAAAGTTCAACAAGACAAATTAGATCCTCTTTGAGAAAATTATGGGTCGTGACAGCTGGGATGCTGGTTAATTGAGGTGTGTTTGAATTATTCAAATAGTTTTGCGCCGCAAACATTTGCCAGGATATTAGTACTGGCTGTACCACCCATCTGTCTCCATTGTAAACAGCGGTGTACTTAGAAATAGGGAAATTCAAGGATTATTTGCAAAACCGTAATGCATTTGTGTGCTCTTTGGCTCTGTTCGATGTCCCGCTAGTCCAGTGTTTCTCAACCTGGGGGTCGGGATCCTTGGAGGGGTCATGAGGGGATATCAGAGGGGTCGCCAAAGAACATCAGAAAATATTGTATTTTCTGTTGGTCATGGGGGTTCTGTGTGGAAAAATTGGCCCAATTCTCTTATTGGTGGGGTTCAAATGTTATTTGATTGTAGGTGAACTATAAATCCCAGCAACTACAACTCCCAAATGTCAAGGTCTATTCCCCCCAAAACTTCACCAGTGTTCACATTTCGGCATATTGAGTATTTGTGCCAAGTTTGGTCCAGATCCATCATTGTTCGTGTTCGCAGTGCTCTCTGGATGTAGGTGAACTACAACTCCAAAACTCAAGGTCAATGCTCACCAGACCCTTCCAGTATTTTCTGTTGATCATAGGAGTTCTCTGTGCCAACTTTAGTTCAATTCCATCATTGGTGGAGTTCAGCATGCTCTTTGATTGTAGGTGAACTATAAATCCAAGAAACTACAACTCTCAAATGTCAAGGTCTATTTCTTCCAAAACTTCACTAGTGTTCACATTTGGGCATATTGAGTATTCGTGCCAAGTTTGGTCTAGATCCATCATTGTTTGTGTTCACAGTGCTCTCTGGATGTAGGTGAACTACAACTCCAAGACTCAAGGTCAATGCCCACCAGACCCTTCCAGTATTTTCTGTTGGTCATGGGAGTTCTGTGTGCCAAGATTGGTTCGATTCCATTATTGGTGGAGTTCAGCATGCTCTTTGATTGTAGGTGAACTATAAATCCCAGCAACTACAACTCTCAAATGTCAAGGTCTATTTCTTCCAAAACTTCACTAGTGTTCACATTTGGGCATATTGAGTATTCATGCCAAGTTTGGTCTGGATCCATCATTGTTTGTGTCCACAATGTGCTCTGGATGTAGGTGAACTACAACTCCCAAACTCAAGATCAATGCCCACCAAATCCTTCCAGTATTGGGTTGTTGTAGGTTATTTCAGGCTAGTATTTTCCAGTATTTTCTGGAAATTTTCTGGTCCAGATCCATCATTGTTAAAGTCCACAGCGCTCTTTGGATGTAGGTGAACTACAACTCCCAAACTCAAGGTCAATGCCCACCAAACCTTTCCAGTATTTTCTGTTGGTCATGGGAGTTCTGTGTGCCAAGATTGGTTCAATTCCATCGTTGGTGGAGTTCAGAATGCTCTTTGATTGTAGGTGAATTATAAATCTCAGCAACTACAACTCCCAAATGACAAAATCAATCCAACCCCTCCAGTATTCAAACGTAGATATTTTTGCCAACTTTGTTGCAGTGAATGAAAACACATACTGCATATCACATGTGCTTCCACATTGTGATTCATAACAATAGCAAAATTACAAAATTTACGAAGTAGCAACGAAAACAATGTT
Organism: Anolis sagrei; assembly: GCF_037176765.1. NCBI lineage: Eukaryota > Metazoa > Chordata > Lepidosauria > Squamata > Anolidae > Anolis > Anolis sagrei. The sequence continues at coordinate 6,875,717 of NC_090032.1, forward strand.
ATGGTTGGGGATCACCACAACATGAGGAACTGTAATAAGGGGTCATGGCATTAGGAAGATTGAGAACCACTGCACTAGTCCCTTTTTCTTTAGGGTAGCCCTTGGAAGAACTAAAGCTCTTTTTAAAAGGGCAAGGAAAAGCTTAGAGTAGCCTCAAAGGATGATTTCCTGCCCTGTTTCCATCCACATAATTTCCCAAAAAGTCCATAATCTGAGAGTTATAATTTCCCAAGGTCCATACCCTTCTCTTGGTGCATTTACAGGATGGAATGAATGCTCTTGGACCCCACTTTAAATACCATAGCTCCATACTGTGCGGTCCTGGGAGTTATAGTTTCCCAAAGTCCATAGCCTTCTCTGGGTGCATTTACAGGATGGAATGAATGCCCTTGCACCCCACTTTAAATGCCATGGCTCCATGTGCTGGAGTCCTCCTGGGAGTTATAGTTTCCCAAGATCCATACCCTTCTCTTGGTGCATTTACAGGATGGAATGAATGCTCTCGGACCCCACTTTAAATACCATAGCTCCATACTATACGGTCCTGGGAGTTATAGTTTCCCAAAGTCCATACCTTTCTCTTGGTGCATTTACAGGATGGAATGAATGCCCTTGCACCCCACTTTAAGTGCTATGGCTCCATGCGATGGAGTCCCCCTGGGAGTTATAGTTTCCCAAGGTACATACCCTTCTCTTGGTGCATTTACAGTATGGAAGGAATGTCCTTACAACTCACTTTAAGTGCTATGGCTCCCTGCGATGGAGTCCTCTTGGGAGTTATAGTTTCCCAAGATCCATACCCTTCTCTGGGTGCATCTTCACTGTGGAATGAATGCCCTTAGACCTCACTTTAAGTGCTATGGCTCCATGCGATGGAGTCCTCCAGGGAGTTATAGTTTCCCAAGGCCCATACCCTTCTCTTGGTGCATTTACAGGATGGAATGAATGCCCTTAGACCTCACTTTAAGTGCTATGGCTCCCTGCGATGGAGTCCTCCTGGGAGTTATAGTTTCCCAAGATCCATACCCTTCTCTGGGTGCATCTTCACTGTGGAATGAATGCCCTTGCACCTCACTTTAAGTGCTATGGCTCCATGCGATGGAGTCCTCCTGGGAGTTATAGTTTCCCAAGGTCCAGAACCTTCTCTGGGTGCATTTACAGTATGGAATGAATGCCCTTGCACCCCACTTTAAATGCCATGGCTCCATGCGATGGAGTCCTCCTGGGAGTTATAGTTTCCCAAGGTCCATACGCTTCTCTGGGTGCATCTCCATTGTGGAATGAATGCAGCTGGACCTTGCTTTAAATGTTGTATCTTCACGAATTGGTCTTGGGAATTGCAGTTTCCCAGGGTCCATGAGCCGCCCTGAGCCCCCCCTCGGGGGTTGAGAAGGGCGGGGTAGAAATGCGAGCAATAATAATAATAATAATAATTATTATTATTATTATTATTATTCTCTGGGTGCATTCAGACTGTGAAATTAATACAGTTGGACCTTACTTTCAATACCATAGCTCTATACTATGCAGTCCTGGGAGTTGCAGTTTCCCAAGGTCCACACCCTTATCTGTGGGGCAGCCGAGAGAGAGAAGCTTCCTTGCTTCCGTAATTGAAGACATGTTTTTGCAATTTAGTACAATTTATGTTTTTATGAGGGAACCAAGTAGGAAATGATGTTTATAACCCAGGAACCAGTATCGTACCATGAAGTATAATCAATAATGCGTATGGTGCTTTGTTTAGTTATCACCCTGAATGATATCTTGGCTCCAGTGTGGCATTTCTAGTTGGACCTTATCATGCCAACTTTTTATTTGCCACCATAAACGTTATCTTTTCTGATAAAGCTCGGAGCTAAGGAAAATGGCTCGGTTAAATGTCTCACGTAGATGAAAGGCTTTTCAGTTACTACATGGAAAATACAATAAGAACTGGAATAGATGCCAAGTGCACAAGGTTGTGAGTGGGCATTTCGGAGCCAGCTTAGTGATATTATGGAAAGGGTTCGATGCCCAACCAATTCGTCTCAATAGGTGCACTGACAGGAAGTAGCAGCCAATAATGAAAGGTCCAAGGCAGTGATATCTCCGGCCCATTCTCTGTTCGGATATCAGCCAACATGCCTTAAATCAAGAAATAGTTTCCTCTAATTACTTAAATTTGAGTGAATGGTAAAGTATGCTATACTTATTTTGCACAAGGAGGGCGACTAAAATGATCAAGGCTCTGGAGAACAAGCCCTATGAGGAGCGGCTTAAGGAGCTGGGCATGTTTAGCCTGAAGAAGAGAAGGCTGAGAAGAGACATGATAGCCATGTATAAATATGTGAGAGGAAGCCACAGGGAGGAGGAGGGAGCAAGCATGTTTACTGCTTCCATGCAGATTAGGACAAGGAACGATGGCTTCAAACTACAAGAGAGGAGATTCCATCTGAACATTAGGAAGAACTTCCTGACTATGAGAGTTGTTCAGCAGTGGAACTCTCTGCCCCAGAGTGTGGTGGAGGCTCCTTCTTTGGCAGCTTTGAAGCAGAGGCTGGATGGCCATCTGTCAGGGGTGATTTGAATGCAATATTCCTGCTTCTTGGCAGAATGGGGTTGGACTGGATGACCCATGAGGCCTCTTTCAACTCTTTGATTCTATGATTCTAAGTTGCCATTTGCATACAGATCTGGACACGTTTCATTATTTTTGAATGGATATTTTCTGATTACTGTATATACCTCAGCAAGTGAGAGTCCAAAAGTGGCAGGCTCAGACCCATTGATACCAAATGAGAGAAATATGGAGAAATGACACTGTTTAGCCGGTATTGCACCACTTGACATCCGCCGGGAAGTAGCAGCCAATAGTGAAAGGACCAAGGCAGTGAATGTGTATAAACAAAAATGAATACTCATTAATTATTTGTTTCCAGAAACAAACAACAACCCAATATCTAGCTCCTTCTTGTACTGTGAATGCAGCTTTTTTTTTTTTTTAAAAAAAAAGGCGAATATCTGATTTTGTATGTCGTGCATTTGGAGAGAAATATTCAAATATTCTCCAGCTCATCCCCTGTTTGAGTATCAGCCAGCACGTCAACGACTTAAATCAAGACATCGTTTTCCAAGATCTACAGAGATACTCACTGGAACACCCCAGCAAGCGAGAGTCCAAAAGTGGCAGGCTCAAATCCAGCACCTCAATCAATGGCTGATACCAAATGAGAGACTCCCCCCTGGGCACACAGAAGACTGGGCAACTTGGAAGGCATTGAACAGACTGTGCTCTGGCACCACGAGATGCAGAGCCAACCTCAGGAAATGGGGCCACAAAGTGGAATCCACAACATGCGAGTGTGGAGAAGAGCAAACCACTGACCACCTGCTGCAATGCAACCCGAGCCCTGCCACATGCACAATGGAGGACCTTCTTGCGGCAACACCAGAGGCACTCCAAGTGGCCAGATACTGGTCAAAGGACATTTGATAGAACGCCAAGTTTGCAAACTTTGTGTTTGTGTGTGTGTGTTTTTTAAAAAATACAAATACAACTGTTTGGTTTGCTCCCGACACAATAAAATAAATAAATAATCACAGTGCAGTGTGGATACATGACTGTGTTTCTGGTTTAACTATTGAGAAAACCAAATGTGGTGTTGTTTTTTGGAGAGATCCTGCTGCACTCCATCCCTCCGAGGGATGATCTTTGCAATTTCCCATTTTCACGGCCTTCTGTGCTAGCAAAGCAGACTCAAAGCAAGCACTTATCGTTTTCATTTCACAACGGCCGATCTATTATTTCTGCCGTTCTGATAATAGCACACCTGGCGGGATCATAAAGTAACCGTTCCTTACACTCGCTTCTTTGTCTTCCTGAGCAGGTGGCTTATGATGGCCCCTTTTAATTGCTTTGGGAGAACCAAATTAGTGCTGCACTGGGTCAACAGGATATTGCTTTTGTTTCTGCTGAGTTAGTTTGGTAATTCAGCTGACAGATGGTAATTTTGTCAGCGCCAATTGTGTTTAAGTGCAGGCCAAGGTCTTGAGGCACTGCACCCAGTGTGCCCATCACCACTGGGACCACCTTGACTGGCTTGTGCCAGAGTCTTTGCAGTTCGATCTTTAAATTCTCATGTCGTGTCAGCTTTTCCAATTGTTTTTAAGTGCAGGCCAAGGTTTTTAGGCACTGCACCCAGTGTGCCCATCACCACTGGGACCACCTTGACTGGCTTGTGCCAGAGTCTTTGTAGTTCGATCTTTAAATCCTCATATCGTGTCAGCTTTTCTAGTTGTTTCTCTTCAATCCTTTTCTTCAAATAATAATAATAATTATTATTATTATAATTATAATTATTATCCTGATACAAAAACACAGGATGTCACTTATTATTATTATTATTCTGACACAAAAACACAGTATGTCACAGCATATTATTATTATTATTATTATTATTATTATTATCCTGACAAAAACACAGGATGTCACAGCATATTATTATTATTATTATTATTATTATTATTATTATTATTACTATCCTGACACAAAACACAGGATGTCACCACATGTTGTTGTTGTTGTTGTTGTTATTATTATTATTATTATTATTATTATTATTATCCTGACACAAAAACACAGGTTACAGCATATTATTATTATTATTATTATTATTATTATTATTATCCTGACACAAAAACACAGCATGTCACAGCAAATGATAGCGATATGCTGGATTTCGTATCACAAAATCACAAGTCGATCACAAGCATCTAGGACTGTGTGATTATTATTATTATTATTATTATTATTATTATTATTATTATTAGAAACACAACAAGATGAGGCTACAGCAGACACTCTGCTGGCTGCTGTATTAGATCACACGTCAGATACAAATAAAGTACCCTGGCTGCTTCCTGCCTGGGGGAATCCTTTGTTGGGAGGTGGGTGGTGGAAAGAACTCCTGTCTGTTGGAGGCAAGTGTGAATGTTGCCATTGGCCACCTTGATTAGCATTGAATGGCCTTGCAGATCAAACCGCATCAATTGGACACTGTAGATGCCTTGGATGGTTTGGGACCTGCCTACCTGCGTGACCGCATCTCCGTTTATGAACCCGCACGCTCCCTTTGTTCATCCGGAGAGACCCTGCTCAGGATCCCACCTGCGTCGCAAGCGCGGCTGGTGGGGACGAGGGACAGGGCCTTCTCGGTGGTAGCCCCCCAACTCTGGAATTCCCTTCCCAAGGACATCAGACAAGCCCCCACGTTGGCAGTCTTTAGGAAGAGCTTGAAGACCTGGCTATTCCGGTGTGCCTTTCCAGAATAGGAAACCCCAGCAATACGTCCCAGAAGCACTTTATTAGAGATTTAAGATTGTCCGCACATGGCACTTACCCAAAAATCCTTATATAATAATAATAATAATAATAATAATAATAATAATTGGAGAAATGGTTTGGACATGCTGAACGACCGGATCTCACCCAGTTCTGAGAAATCATCTCACCTCGTAATTGCCGATTTCAGGGGAATTCCTCTCATTTTGGTTCTCATAGGACAGATGTTCAGGAGTGGTCACTCTTGGCCTGGCAGGGTCAGCTGCAGAACGGAAAAGGAGGCACATCACCTTCCCTGAAATTCAAAAACCCAACCCCAATCCCACCAGCATAGGATAGTTGGATACCACCAGTTGTCCCAGTTGGTCAGGGACGTCCCCATTTAAGCTTCTCCTGTCCCACGTTTCCAGCTGAGTATAAAATATATTGTTGAAGGTTTTCATGGCCAGAGTCACTGGGTTGCTGTGAATTTTCCGGGCTGTCTGGTCATGTGCCAGAAGCATTCTCTCCTGACATTTCGCCCACATCTATGGCAGGCATCCTCAGAGGTTGTGATGTTTCCAGGTCTGAAAAATCACAGCAACCCATTATTATTATTATTATTATTATTATTATTATTATTATTATTGGGTTGCTGTGAGTTTTCGAGTATGTCTGGCCATGTTCCAGAAGCATTCTCTTCTGACCTTTCGCCCACATCTATGGCAGGCATCTTCAGAGGTTGTGAAGTTTCCAGGTCTGAAAATTCACCGCAACCCATTATTATTATTATTATTATTATTATTGACACAATAGCACAGTATGTTACAGCAAATGAGATCTATATGCTGAATTTTGTATCACAAAATCGCAAGTCAAACAGTTCCCAAGCATCTAGGACTGTGCGATTATTATTATTATTATTATTATTATTATTATTATTATTATTGGGTTGCTGTGAGTTTTCGGGTCTGTCTGGCCATGTTCAAGAAGCATTCTCTCCTGACGTTTCACCCACATCTATGTCAGGCATCCTCAAAGGTTGTGAGGTCTTTTGGAAACTAGGCTTGGGGGGTTTATATAGATGTGGAATAATGTCCAGGATGGAAGAAAGTACTCTTGTCTATGATCAAGCATGAATGTTGTCATTGGCCAGCTTAATTAGGATTGAATAGCCTTGCAGCTTCAAAGCTTGGCTGCTTCCTGCCTGGAGGGAAGGTGTTACCTGGCAGGCAACCTCTGAGAATGCCTGCCATAGATGCAGGCAAAATGTCAGGAGAAAATGCTTCTGGAACATGGCAATACAGCTCAGAAAAGGCACAACAACGCAGAGACTGAATGGCCATCTGTCGGGAGTGGTTGGATTGTGTCTCTGTGCATGGCAGAATGGGCTTGGAGTTGCTCTTGGGATCTCTTCTAACTCTACAATACTATGATTCAGAGGCAGAATGGCCATCTGTCGGGAGGGCTTGAGATTGGACCCAGTCACTTTTACCATTCATAGCATAGTAGTGTCAAAATAATGTCCAGGGTAGGAGAAAGAACGCTTGTCTGTGAGGGAAGTGTGAATGTGGCCATTGGCCACCTTGATTAGCATTGAATGGCCTTGCAGCTTCAAAGCCTGGCTGCTTCCTGCCTGGGGGAAATCTTTGTTGGGAGGTGGGTGGTGGACAGAACTCCTGTCTGTTTGAGGCAAGTGTGAATGTGGCCATTGGCCACCTTGATTAACATTGAATGGCCTTGCAGCTTCAAAACCTGGCTGCTTCCTGCCTGGGGGAATCCTTTGTTGGGAGGTGGGTGGTGGAAAGACCTCCTGTCTGTTTGAGGCAAGTGTGAATGTGGCCATTGGCCACCTTGATTAACATTGAATGGCCTTGCAGCTTCAAAGCCTGGCTGCTTCCTGCCTGGGGGAATCTTTTGTTGGGAGGTGGGTGGTGGAAAGAACTCCTCTCTCTTTGAGGCAAGTGTGAATGTGGCCATTGGCCACCTTGATTAGCATTGAATGGCCTTGCAGCTTCAAAACCTGGCTGCTTCCTGCCTGGGGGAATCCTTTGTTGGGAGGTGCTGGTGGAAAGAACTCCTGTCTGTTTGAGGCAAGTGTGAATGTGGCCATTGGCCACCTTGATTAGCATTGAATGGCCTTGCAGCTTCAAAGCCTGGGTGGTTGCTGCCTTGCGGACTACTAGTGGTCCACAGATGACAGGTTGGGAACCACTGGTGTAGATGGAACTGTGTGACCGAGAAGCTCATGCATGTACTGTATTTCCATGCTCTGGCCATGACACTGAGAAGGAAATCTGCACAGCTGACATGGAAATACAAACACAGGATGTTGCTTCCAAGTGGATGTTTTTGCTCGGACCAAGGCAGATTTCCTTCTGCTCTAAAGTTCCTTTCCTTACCTTGTCTGCTGGTGAAACATTTCCTCTCTTTCATACGAAAACCGATTGTGACAAACACTGCCAGGAATAAAAATACCGCGATGATCACGAGGGGCAACCATCGTGCCCGTAATGCTCCGTCACCTGCGAAAAGCAACAAAACATCCAATGTTGGCTATTGAAAAAACAATGCCTTTTAATGATAAACAAAACAAAACAATGTATTGTGCCCAGGGGACGCCCCCACCCCTGATTGGTGATGTTTTACCATCCTTGTGGAAGGCTTCTCTCATGTGCCCGCATGGGGAGCTGGAGCTGACAGAGGGAGCTCATCCATGCTCTCCCTGGATTCGAACCACCAACGTGTCGGTCTTCAAACCTGCCGGCACAAGGGTTTAACCTTTGTTGCCGGTACACAATGAGACAATGTGATTGCAAGCAACTGAAAAGTAAAGCATGGCACGACTCATGATCCCAGCAATGTGCCAAAACATGGTTTACTTTGTCTCTAGCATGGAGGGAAGCCTGGACTTGGAGAAAGGGCCGGGCAGCAAAGAACACTGCCCACCAAACCCAGTATTTTCTGTTGGTCATGGGAGTCATGTGTGCCAAGTTTGGTTCAGTTCCATCGTTGGTGGGATTCAGAATGCTCTTTGATTGTAGGTGAACTATAAATCCCAGTAACTACAACTCCCAAATGACAAAATCATTTTTTTTTTAGTGAAGGACATACATTGCGTTGTTAGGTGTCTTGTGTCCAAATTTGATCTCAATTTGTCCAGTGGTTTTTGAGTTAATCCCACAAATGAACATTACGTTTTTATTTATATAGATGAAGGATCTGGGATGTGGGATGTGAATGGCTCACCTTCGTGGGGGCAAACAGAGAGCAAGTCAAAGGAGGCCTTCTTCTGATCCGCCGGATTGGAGACCAGGCAGGTGAAGTTGGAGTCCTTTGCACTGGTCCGCATGGAAACATGGAGACGCCAGCCATCGGAGGAGAGCTGATACCAGCCTGAACTTCCTTCTAAGGTCCTGAGATCATTCCCGATCCTCCAGGAGACGTTGAGTCCGGCCTTTTCAGACAGCCAACACTCCAAGGTCACATTACAGCTTGTTGACGAGTTGGAGACTATTTGGTGGAGAACTTGCGGCACCGGAACAGGATCTGTTAAAAATAGAGAGAAGAGTACTCTTTCCAAAGTAGCCATGCCTTTGTTCCCTTGACAATGTACAAAAACTGGCTACTACCTTTGAGAAACACCAGAATCAAAACAGTAACCATCCAGACACAGGAACCGCCCCTGGCAGCAAGCAATCAAGGGCCAGGGAATGCCACCCAGACAAAGGATGTCTCCAGGCAATAGGGAACAAAGGCCTGGCTACTTATAGAATCATAGAATCATAGAATCAAAGAGTTGGAAGAGACCTCATGGGCCATCCAGTCCAACCCCCTGCCAAGAAGCAGGAATATTGCATTCAAATCACCCCTGACAGATGGCCATCCAGCCTCTGCTTAAAAGCTTCCAAAGAAGAAGCCACACCACACTCCGGGGCAGAGAGTTCCACTGCTGAACGGCTCTCACAGTCAGGAAGTTCTTCCTAATGTTCAGATGGAATCTCCTCTCTTGTAGTTTGAAGCCATTGTTCCGCGTCCTAGTCTCCAAGGAAGATGCCCTCACTATTGATGATGCAATCTTCTCAGTTAGGTAAAGGTTGTCTTCTGACATTAAGTCCAGTCGTGTCCGACTCTGGGGGTTGGTGCTCATCTCCGTTTCTAAGCCTAAGAGCCGGCGTTGTCCATAGACACTTCCAAGGCCATGCGGCCAGCATGGCTGCATGGAGTGCCATTACCTTCCCGCCCGAGCGGTACTTATTGATCTACTCACATTTGCATGTTTTCGAATTGTTAGGTTGGCCAAAGCTGGGGCTGACAACAGAAGCTCACGCCACTCCCCGAATCCCACTCAAAGTCTTTCTAATTGCACTATTCAGACTTGTTTAATAGACATTGGTTCTTTCTCCCACCCTGGATATTCCACAGGTATGTATTATACTCCAATTGCTTTACCACCGTCAGATCCTCTGAAGATACCAGCCACAGGTGAAACGTCAGGAGAAAATGCTGCTAAGCATGGCCATACATCCCAGAAATCGCACAAAAGCCATGAAAGCCTTTTACAACATATGATGATGATAGAGTTGGAATACATCACATGGGCCATCTAGTTCAACCCTCTGCAATCAGGAAAAGCACAATCAAAGCAACCCCCAACAGATGGCCATCCAGACTCTGTTTAAAAGCCTCCAAGGAAAGAGCTTCCACTACAATCCACGGCAGAGAGTTCCACTGTTGGACAGCCATTCCGGTCAAGAAAATAATAATAAATCACTAGATGTAGGAAATCTGCTGACTGGCTGTCAGTCCTAGCTTCTGCCTACCTAGCAGTTTGAAAGCATGTAATGCGAGTAGATCAATAGGTACTGTCTTGGTGGGAAAGTAAAAAGGCACCCCATATAGACATGCCGGCAATGACAGAAGAAAATCTATGGACAACAGGCTCTTTGGTGTGGATAAATGGAACAAGAGCATCTTCCCATGGCTGGAGATGAACATTACCTCCGGACGCCGGAGATGGAAAAAGAAAGGCATTTACCTCTGTCTGATATTGCATGTCGTTGTTCACTATTTAAAAGGCACTAAAAGTTTGCCTTATATATGTAAAAGTGTAATCCGCTCTGAGTCCTTCCGGGGAGATAAAGCAGAATATAAATAAAGTCTATTATTAGTAATTTATTTATTTATTTCACATTAAAAGCATTGCATAAATTAGCATAAAACTGATAAAAATAGAAGGAGCACAAGTGGCTAAATATCTTTTGATGAAAAACGAGCAACAGCAACTGCATTATCTGTAACCTCCAACAACTCTTCCTCTGTACATGAGGCAGGACATTGCTGACAAACAAACAGATGCAGAGTTGTCTGTTCTGCTCCACAGTCGCACAATTCTTTTAGGTCGTGCCATTTAGCCAGGTTGTCTCATTATTAGTAATGAATAAATTATTAGGTAAAGGTAAAGGTGACATTAAGTCCAGTCGTGTCCAACTCTGGGGGGTGGTGCTCATCTCCACTTCTAAGCCGAAGAGCCGGCGTTGTCCATAGACACCTCCAAGGTCATGTGGCCAGCATGACTGCATTACTTATTAATAATTTATTAATAATTTATTAATAAAGTATAATTATTAGTAATAATAATAATAATAATAATAATAATGCTTCATTAATAACCTTCCCTCTCTTCCTGAAGGGATTCAGATCTTCCTAACGTTCAGGTGGAATATTATTAGTAATAATAATAATACTTCATTAATAATCCACCCTCTCTCCCTGAAGGGATTCAGATCTTCTTAATGTTCAGGTGGAATATTATTAGTAATAGTAATACTTTATTAATAACCCACCCTCTCTTCCTGATGGGTTTTCAGATCTTCCTAATGTTCTCCTTTCCTGTCATTTGAACCCATGGCTCCATTGAGTCCTAGTCTCCAGAGCAGCAGAAAACAAGCCCTGCTTACTATTACCTTTGACAGCCTTTCCAATACTTAAATATGGCTCTCATGTCTCCTCTCACCCTTCTCTTCTGAAGGCTAAACAGACCCAGTTCTTTAAGCCGCTCCTCAGAGGGATTCATAGTCTCCAGACCTTTGGTCCTTATAGCTGCCCTCCTCTGGACACCTTCCAGCTTGGCAATATCTCCCATAATAGGTCACATCAAAATCCATAATTTTGGCCCAAGACTTATCCATGAGGCCGACTTATCTGGTACTTACCATAGACCTTGAGGTGGTACAAATGCTCTTGAATCTCATTCGAGCGAAAGTTCACCCGGGCCGTATACAACCCGCTGTCCTCTTTCTCCAGGTTTCGGATCCTCAGGCTGGTCTCATCCGCCAGTTCCAACCGGTCATTGTGATTCCCACGCACTAGTGCCCCATCTCGGAATTCGGCTATCTTCAACCGTGTGCCACTTTGCAGCTGGAAATCCCAATCGATGCTATGTAACGTCTCTGGTGTGGAAATGTTTCTGATGGACAACAAAACTGTTCCATTCAGCATCCCATTGACCTGGTAGCCGGGCATCTGTATCGGATCATTTACAGCACCTTAAACAAAGATTATTATTATTATTATTATTATTATTATTATTATTCTGCTTTCCGCTCTTAAACAAGACTCAGCCCCCTTCTACACTGCCATATAATCCAGATCAGCAAAGCAGAAAATCCACATGATCTTTTTTGAACTGGATTATATGAGTCTACACTGCCATATCATCCAGTTCAAAGCAAATAATCTGGATTTTATATGGCAATGTAGGAGGTAATAGGAATGGGGAGAAGAAAGATAAGCAAAAATGATCAAAGTGTCTGCTTCCTCCAAAAAGCCCCGCTGAAAGTCCCAAACGGAGTTCCCGTCCTTTTCTGTTTATCTTGGAGATCCAAACACATTTTGTTTATTCCAGAATATTTTCAGCCTGCAACTTTGGAAAAACAAAGACTTTTATACTAGGTTTGTTGACATTGGGAAGAACCGGGGGTGGGGGGGGGGGCTTGATCAGTATTTAATAGCCTTGCAGCTTCAAAGCTGGCTGCTTCCTGCCTCAGGGGATTCCTTTGCTGGGAGATGCTTCCCACTGGAGTGGAACTCATCTATCGGACAGATGGCAAGCCATTTAACCTCAGCAGACGGAAAGCCAAAACCAAGGTTACAACATGTGTTATAGAACTCCAGTATGCTGATAACAACACCATCTGTGCGCATTCAGAAGAAGACCTACAAGCCACTCTAAACACCTTTGCAGAAGCTTGCGAGACTTGGCCACGGTGGTACACACTCTGGTTACATCCCGTATAGACTACTGCAATGCTCTCTACGTGGGGTTGCCTCTGAAGACTGCCCAGAAACTACAACTAGTCCAACGAGTGGCAGCCAGACTACTAACAGGAGCGGGGTACAGGGAGCATACGACTCCTCTATTGTGTCAGCTCCACTGGCTGCCAATCAGCTTCCGAGCACAATTCAACGTGCTGGTGTTGACCTATAAATCCCTAAACGGTTCCAGCCCAATTTACCTGTCCGAATGGATTCTCCCCTATGAACCATCAAGGTTGTTAAGATCTTCTGGAGGAGCCCTGCTCTCGGTCCCACCTCCCTCGCAATTGCATTTGGCGGGAACGAGGGACAGGGCCTTCTCAGTGGTGGCCCCTCGGCTCTGGAATTCCCTCCCGATGGAGATTAGATCTGCCCGTTCCCTCCTGACTTTTAGAAAGCTGGTAAAATCATGGCTTTGGGATACTGCATTTGCAGAATGGTGATTGAGTCAATAACTGCTGACCTTACTGGCGGATGGTGATGAATTTGTGATTTCACTCTGACGAACTGACTTTTTTGTAATTTGTATGAACCGTATTTTAATGTATTTTATATTGATGATGTATATTTGTTTTTATCTTACTATATTGAAACCTCTGTTGTTAGCCGGCCTGAGTCCCTCTCCGGAGGTCGAGAAGACCGGGTTATAAATAAGTAAATAAATAATGGGAAGCTCGGCCTGTCACTGAACATCGAGAAAACCAAAGTGCTCTTCCAGCAGTCACCGGCCAACCCCTCTCCAATGCCAGAGATACAGCTTAATGGTGTAACATTAGAAAATGTTGACCATTTCTTCTCCCTTGGCAACCATCTCTCCACAAAAGTCAACATTGACACTGAAATACAACACCGCCTGAGCTCTGCAAGTGCAGCATTTTTCCAAATGAAGCAGAGAGTGTTTGAGGACCGTAGGGGACATCCGTAGGGAGACCAAGGTGCTTGTTTATAAAGCTATTGTCCTCCCAACCCTGCGAGACGTGGACAGTCTACAAACGCTACATGCAACTCATGGAACGATTCCATCAATGTTGTCTCCAAAACATCCTGCAAATCTCTTGGGTAGACAAGCGGACAAATGCCAGAGTAGTGGAAGAAGTAAAGACCACCAGCATTGAAGAGATGGTCCTCCACCATCAACTCCGCTGGACCGGCCAAGTTGTCCGGATGCCCAAAGCAGTTGCTCTGCTCTGAATTCAAGAATGGAAAACGGAATGTTGATGGGCAGGAAAAGAGATTGAAAGATGGCCTCAAAGCCAACCTTAAAAACTCTGTCATAGACACTGAGAACTGGGAAGCCCTGGCCCTTGAGCGCTCCAGCTGGAGGTCAGCTGTGACCAGCAGTGCTGCAGAATTTGAAGAGGTACGAATGGAGGGCGAAATAGAGAAAGGTGCCAAGAGGAAGGTGCATCAAACCAACCCTGACTGGGACCACCTTTTACCTTCTCACTGCGGGAGAAGATGCAGATCAAGAATAGGGCTCCACAGTCACCTACATCACCAGGACACTACACTTGGAGGACCATCATCCTCGGACTATGAGGGAGGGAGGGAGGGAGGGAGGGAGGGAGGAGAAGAAGGAAAGAGAGAAGGAAGGAAGGAAGGAAGGAAGGAAGGAAGGAAGGAAGGAAAGAAGTTGAGAAAGAAGAAAGGAGAGAAAGAGGAAGGAAAAGAAAAGAGGGAAGGAAGGAAAGAGGAAGAGAAAGAAGAAAGGAGAGAAAGAGGAAGGAAAAGAAAAGGGGGAAGGAAGGAAAGAGGAAGAGAAAGAAGAAAGGAGAGAAAGGGGACAGAAAAGACAAGGGGGGAAAGAAGGGAAGAGGTAGTGAAAGAGGGAGGGAAGGAAAGAAGGAAGGATGGAAGCAAAAAGTGAAAGAAGGATGGAAGGAGGGAGGGAAAGAAAAAAGGAAAGAGAGAAGGAAGCATGGACGCAAAGAGTGAAGGAGGGAAGGAAAGAGATAGAGAATGAAGAAAGGAGATAAAAGGGAAGGAAAAGAAAAGGGGGAAGGAAGGAAAGAGGTAGAGAAAGAGGGAGGGAAGGAAAGAAGGAAGAATGGAAGCAAAAAGTGAAAGAAGGAAGGAAGGAGGGAGGGAAAGAAAAAAGGAAAGAGAGAAGGAAGCATGGACGCAAAGAGTGAAGGAGGGAAGGAAAGAGATAGAGAAAGAAGAAAGGAGAGAAAGAGGATGGAAAAGAAAAGGGGGAAGGAAGGAAAGAGGTAGAGAAAGAGGGAGGGAAGGAAAGAAGGAAGGATGGAAGCAAAAAGTGAAAGAAGGATGGAAGGAGGGAGGGAAAGAAAAAAGGAAAGAGAGAAGGAAGCATGGACGCAAAGAGTGAAGGAGGGAAGGAAAGAGATAGAGAAAGAAGAAAGGAGAGAAAGAGGATGGAAAAGAAAAGGGGGAAGGAAGGAAAGAGGTAGAGAAAGAGGGAGGGAAGGAAAGAAGAAAGGATGGAAGCAAAAAGTGAAAGAAGGATAGAAGGAAGGAAGGAAGGAGGGAAGGAAGGAAAGAAAAAAGGAGAGAGAGAAGGAAGGAAGGAAAGAGGTCGAGAAAGAAGAAAGGAAAGAGGAAGGAAAAGAAAAGGGGGAAGGAAGGAAAGAAGGAAGGATGGAAACAAAAAGCAAAGGAAAGAAAGAAAGAAAGAGGGAGGGAGGGAAAGAAAAAAGGAAAGAGAGAAGGAAGCATGGAAGCAAAGAACGAAGGAAGGAAGGAAAGAGATAAAGAATGAAGAAAGGAGATAAAAGGGAAGGAAAAGAAAAGGGGGGAAGAAAGGAAAGAGGTAGAGAAAGAGGGAGGGAAGGAAAGAAGGAAGAATGGAAGCAAAAAGTGAAAGAAGGAAGGAAGGAGGGAGGGAAAGAAAAATGAAAAGAGAGAAGGAAGCATGGATGCAAAGAGTGAAGGAAGGAAGGAAAGAGACAGAGAATGAAGAAAGGAGATAAAAGGGAAGGAAAAGAAAAGGGGGAAGGAAGGAAAGAGGTAGAGAAAGAGGGAGGGAAGGAAAGAAGGAAGAATGGAAGCAAAAAGTGAAAGAAGGATAGAAGGAAGGAAGGAAGGAGGAAAGGAAAGAAAAAAGGAGAGAGAGAAGGATGGAAGGAAAGGTCGAGAAAGAAGAAAGGAAAGAGGAAGGAAAAGAAAAGGGGGAAGGAAGGAAAGAAGGAAGGATGGAAGCAAAAAGCAAAGGAAAGAAAGAAAGAGGGAGGGAGGGAAAGAAAAAAGGAAAGAGAGAAGGAAGCATGGAAGCAAAGAACGAAGGAAGGAAGGAAAGAGATAAAGAATGAAGAAAGGAGATAAAAGGGAAGGAAAAGAAAAGGGGGGAAGAAAGGAAAGAGGTAGAGAAAGAGGGAGGGAAGGAAAGAAGGAAGAATGGAAGCAAAAAGTGAAAGAAGGATAGAAGGAAGGAAGGAAGGAGGAAAGGAAAGAAAAAAGGAGAGAGAGAAGGATGGAAGGAAAGGTCGAGAAAGAAGAAAGGAAAGAGGAAGGAAAAGAAAAGGGGGAAGGAAGGAAAGAAGGAAGGATGGAAGCAAAAAGCAAAGGAAAGAAAGAAAGAAAGAGGGAGGGAGGGAAAGAAAAAAGGAAAGAGAGAAGGAAGCATGGAAGCAAAGAACGAAGGAAGGAAGGAAAGAGATAAAGAATGAAGAAAGGAGATAAAAGGGAAGGAAAAGAAAAGGGGGGAAGAAAGGAAAGAGGTAGAGAAAGAGGGAGGGAAGGAAAGAAGGAAGGGTTCTAATTGTTCCATCTTTGATATTCTGTGCTTCCTTTCTAGCTGCAAAATAATAATAATAATAATAATAGTAGTAGTAGTAGTAGTGATAATTAATTACTACTTAATTGTTGGGAGGTTGGAGGCCCATCTGGATCAGTTCCTTGCTCTTCATCCTTCCAAACTGGTGGCTTTGCTTGGACCTCCTTGGACTTACCAAGAAAGGAGCAGATGAAGGTGATGGAGAAGAGGGCAGTCCTTGGAGAGCTCCATGGTGGCATTGGCTTGCCAGTCCCTCCGGCCAAGGGAGAGGAAGACCCTTCTCCTTTCAAAGAGACCCACTTTGGGGGGTCTTCTCCCCCATCTTTGCAGTCGAGGAGGAGGACTTTGGAGCCATGCTCTGCCTTCTCTGGGCCTCTCTGAACAAAGAGGGGAAACACAGCTGCCAGGAAGTAGGCGGGCTGAATTAGGGAAGGACAAACTCAAGCCCTCATGTATTGTCGAAGGCTTTCATGGCCAGAATCACTGGGTTGCTGTAGGTTTTTTTGGGCTATATGGCCATGGTCTAGAGGCATTCTCTCCTGACCTTTCGCCTGCATCTATGACAAGTATCCTCAGAGGTAGTGACAGTAGATAACTGTCATTTTGCTACTGTTATGAATCATAATGTCAGTATCTGATATGCAGGGGGTATTTTCATTCACTGGCCCAAATTTGAATACTGGCGGGGTTTGGGAGGGATTGATTTTGTCATTTTGGCGCCGATTGTTTTTAAGTGCAGGAAAGTGCAAAGATTATAGTTAGATAAGTGACAACAAATAAATCTCTTATTTCTGTGGTTGCCAAGCAGCTCTTCCCACTTCCGCCCCCTGATGCTTAATGTGGCAGAAAGCATTGAGATCGTGGCAGATGGAAAACACCACGATCACTTCATATATTTGCGTGGTTTCGTCTCCTGGCAGCAGAACAACAATCGAACTCAGTGCAAATGTCAGACAGAGATGCAAATGATAAAAACCCACTGCAGTAGGAAACTGTAGGTCTTCCTGTTGTCGAACACGGACCTCTCCCTCCCCCCCACCTCAGGTCAAATTATTAAATTGACAAACGTGGTACTGCAGCGGAGAGTTCCACAGGTAGTAGGAGCCCCTTTGTCATTAAAATCCACTTTTGTGGATGATCCACGGTCTGGAGAAGCCCACCCGGGAGACTTTTTGATACTTTTTAGCAAAGATTTCCCCCTTTTACTACTTACATTAGAGCAGTGGTTCTCAACCTTCCGAGTGCCACGACCCCTTAATACAGGTCCTCATGTGGTGGTGGGGTGCTCTCTGGATGTAGGTGAACTACAACTCCCAAACTCAAGGTCAATTCCCACCAAACCCTTCCTGATTTTCTGTTGGTCATGGGAGTTCTGTGTGCCAAGTTTCGTTCAATTCCATCATTGGTGGAATTCAGAATGCTCTTTAATTGTAGGTGAACTATAAATCACAGCAACTCCAACTACTAAATGTCAAGATTCTATTTCCCCCAAACTCCAGCAGTGTTCACATTTGGGCATATTGAGTATCCATGCCAAGTTTGCTCCAAATCCAGCATTGTTTGAGTCCACAGTGCTCTCTGGATGTAGGTGAACTACAACCACTTCAGGCAGAGGATGCTTTAAGGCAGGGGTCCTCAAACTTTTCAAACAGAGGGCCGGGTCACAGTCCTTCAAACTGTTGGAGGGCCGGATTATAATTTGAAAAATCTATATACATAAAAATGTAATGTTCTTTTGTGGGATTAACATAACTCAAAAACCACTGGACGAATTGACACCAAATTTGGACACAAGACACCTCTCAGGCCAACGAGTGACCATCACTCATAAAACACTGAAAAACACAGCAGAAGGGACTTAAAAAGCAACCCCCCCCCAAAAAAATACATTACAATGCATGCGCAAAACCACACACACACACACACATCTATGTATATATACACACACACAACACATACACAGAAAGGGGGAAAGAAGGAAGGAAAGAGAGAAGGAGGGAGAGAAGGAGGCAAAGAAGGAGGGAAGGAGAGAAAGAAGGAAAGAAAGAAGGGTAGAGAAGGAAGGAGAGAAGGAGGGAGAGAAAGAGAAAGAAAGAGGGAAAGAAGGGGGAAGGAGAGAAAGAGGGAAAGAAGAAGGATGGAAGGAAAAAAGAAGGGTAGAGAATGAAGGAAGGAGAGAAGGAGGGAGAGAAAGAGAAAGAAAGAGGGAAAGAAGGGGGAAGGAGAGAAAGAGGGAAAGAAGAAGGAGGGAAGGAAAAAAGAAGGGTAGAGAATGAAGGAAGGAGAGAAGGAGGGAGAGAAAGAGAAAGAAAGAGGGAAAGAAGGGGGAAGGAGAGAAAGAGGGAAAGAAGAAGGGAAGAAGGAGGGAAGGAAAAAAGAAGGGTAGAGAATGAAGGAAGGAGAGAAGGAGGGAGAGAAAGAGGGAAAGAAAGAGGGAAAGAGGGAAAGAAAGAAGGGGGAAGGAGAGAAAGAAGGAAAGAAAGAAGGGTAGAGAAGGAAGGAAGGAGAGAATGAAAGAGGGAAAGAAGGAGGGAAGGAAAGAAAGAAGGGTAGAGAATGAAGGAAGGAGAGAAGGAGGGAGAGAAAGAGAGAAAGAAAGAGGGAAAGAAGAAGGGAAAGAAGGAGGGAAGGAGAGAAAGAAGGAAAGAAGGGTAGAGAAGGAAGGAAGGAAGGAGAGAACGAGGGAGAGAAAGAGAGAAAGAAAGAGGGAA
The DNA here is from genome assembly GCF_037176765.1 of Anolis sagrei. NCBI lineage: Eukaryota > Metazoa > Chordata > Lepidosauria > Squamata > Anolidae > Anolis > Anolis sagrei. The sequence continues at coordinate 6,894,777 of NC_090032.1, forward strand.
AGAAGAAGGGGGCAAAGGAGGGAAGGAGATAAAGAAGGAAAGAAAGAAGGGTAGAGACGGAAGGAAGGAGAGAAGGAGGGAGAGAAAGAGGGAAAGAAAGAGGGGAGGAGAAAAGGAAAGAAAGAAAGGTAGAGAAGGAAGGAGAGAAGGAAATAAAAAAGTGAAAGAGGGAGAGAAGGAGAGAAGGAATGAAAAAGAGAAAGAGGGGGGGAAGGAAGGAAAGCGACAAGGAAGGATGGAACCAAAGAGAGAACATCAGGAGAGAATGCTTCTGGAACACAGCCATACAGCCCAAAATCTACAACCCAGATGATGTCTGTGTGTGTGAAGGGAGGGGGTTCTTGCCCAGCAGAGGAGGAGGAAGAGGAGGAGGAGGAGGAGGAGGGTCTTGGCGGGTGCTTCCCTGGTGGAATTATTTGGGGTTCTTTTACCCCGCCCTTCTCACCCCGAAGGGGACTCAGGGCGGCTTACAAAAGCAAGGCACAATTTGATGCCTGCATCATAAAAACAATCAAACACAAAATTACATCAATACACAGTTAACACCAAATATACATTATAACCATAAAATCAATAAAATCAATAAAACCAAATACACACCCAGTTTCTCCTCTTACATGGTCAGCGTTCGCTACTCATAGATCTAGTTTTACGTTCCACTTCATCAATCCTGCTGGTCTTACTCGCCTGGTTGTCTGATTTAATTGCCGGAGTGCCCAAAGGCCTGGTCCCATAGCCAAGTCTTCACCTTTCTCCTGAAGGCGAGGAGGGATGATGATGCCCTGATTTCCCCCGGGAGTGAGTTCCACAGGTGAGGGGCCACCACTGAGAAAGCCCTGCTCCTCGTCCCCACCAGCCTCACTTGTGACAGTGGTGGGGTCGATAGCAGGGCCTCCCCAGATGATCTCAGACTCCGAGGTGGGACGTAGAGGGAGATACGTTCGGACAGATACACTGGACCGGAACCGTACAGGGTTTTGTAGGTCAAAACCAGCACCTTGAATTGTGCTCGGAACTGAATCGGCAGCCAGTGGAGCTGGCATAGCAGGGGGGTGGTATGCTCCCTGTATGTCGCTCCGGTGAGCAATCTGGCTGCCGCTCGCTGGACTAGTTGAAGTTTCTGAACAGTCTTCAAGGGCAACCCCACGTAGAGCGCATTGCAGTAGTCTATTCGGGATGTAACAAGAGTGTGGACCACCGTGGCCAGATCAGACTTCCCGAGGTACGGGCGCAACTGGTGCACAAGTTTTAATTGCGCAAAAGCTCTCCCGGCCACCGCTGAGACCTGGGGTTCCAGGCTTAGCGATGAGTCCAGGATCACTCCCAAGCTGGAAGGAGACCCCTCCCTCCCTCGCTTGCTCCCTCCGTACTGACCCCCTCCCTCTGCACCCTCCGTACTGACCCCCTCCCTCTGCACCTTGCTTTGCAGAGAAGCCCATGGAGTCCCTGCCCTGACAGGCAGAGACTCGGGAGGCGCACCATGCCCGGGACGCAGCTGCTGCTCCGCCTCGCTCTGATCTGCGGAAGCACGCAGCTCGTGGCCCCTTCTCGAAGACAGAAGAGCCGGCTGGGCCTAGGGAGGCAGAGGACGAAGCAGCCCCGAAGGTGCTTCGCCCGCTGCCTCCCCCCCTTCTCCTGCCGTCGGGATGAGGCCAGGCCCCTTCCTGAAGGCAGGAGAAGAGCCGGCTGGGCCCAGGGAGGAGGAGGAGGAAGCAGCCCCGAAGTTGCCTCGCCCGCTGCCTCCCCCCCTTCTCCACACCCCGCGGGCCGGATAAATCCGCGGGCCAGATAAAGGTTTCGGCAGTGACCAGGGGAGCATTCACACAATTAAAACTTGTGCGCCAGCTGCGCCCGTACCTTGGGAAGTCTGACTTGGCCACGGTAGTCCACGCACTGGTTACATCCCGTATAGACTACTGCAACGCTCTCTACGTGGGGTTGCCTATGAAGACTGCTCGGAAGCTACAAATGGTCCAACGATCGGCAGCCAGGTTGTTAACAGGAGCGGCACTCAGGGAGCACACCACTCCTCTGTTGCGCCAGCTCCACTGGCTGCCAATTTGCTACCGGGCACAATTCAAAGTGCTGGCTTTAGCCTTTAAAGCCCTAAACGGTTCTGGCCCGACCTATCTGTCTGAACGCATCACCCTCTATGAACCAGTTAGGACATTAAGATCATCCGGGGAGGCCCTGCTCTCGATCCCGCCAGCCTCACAAGCACGGCTGGCGGGGACGAGAGACAGGGCCTTCTCAGTGGTGGCCCCTCGGCTGTGGAACGCCCTTCCTGCAGATATTAGATCGGCCCCCTCCCTGCTGGCATTCAGGAGAAGAGTGAAGACCTGGCTCTTTGAACAGGCATTTAATTAAGCAGTGCAATTAATTGATTGATCTTGGAACTTGGAATAATGGACGAGGAGATCGGATTATGACTTTACTGATGAGATGTGATGGATTAGTTATATGGATGTATTGATGTTATATTGATGTACTGATGTATTGTTATATTGATGTAGTTCCCTTAGTCACTGTTTTAATTGCTAATGTCGTGCACTTTGTATATTGGTTTTGTTGTAAACCGCACTGAGTCGCCTACGGGCTGAGAGAATGCGGTATACAAATAAAGTAAATAAATAAATAAATGCCCTCGGGGGGCTGGATCCAGCCCCCGGGCCTTAGTTTGGGGACCCCTGCTTTAAGGCAAGTAAAGGAGGAATAGGGATCTGTCCTTGTCAAACTGGGACCCTTAAAGGGCAGGAGTGTTTGCGTTAATTGAATCTGCTACTTCTCTAATGAGGACAATCCTGCAGAGACTTTTCTCAAAGTGCCAGTTAGCGGGCCTCCAATCACAACCAGAATAAACTGTGTCATGCATTACAGGTGGGTCGACCATGGCTGCATGCTGGGATTTGTAGTTTAGCAAGGCCCCACCATGCTTTGGCAGAGGGCGCTCAATTCCTGGTCATTTTAGGCAAGGCTCCTCTGTCACCTGTCCCTTGCCACCCTCGAAATCAGTGGTTCTCAATCTTCCTAATACCGCGACCCCTTAATACAGTTCCTCGTGTTGTGGTGACCCCCAACCATAACATTATTTTTGTTGCTACTTCATAACTGTAATTTTGCTACTATTATGAACCGTAATGTCAATATCTGATATGTAGGATGTTTTCACTGGGCCATACTTAGCACGAAAACCCAATACGTCCACATTTGAGTACTGGTGGGATTGGGACGTGATATTCACTTTGTCATTTGGGGGTTATAGTTGCTGGGATTTATAGTTCACCTACAATCAGAGAGCATTCTGAATGCCACCAAAAATGGAATTGAACCGTATTTATTTATTTATTTACCTTACTTCTATACCGCTGTTCTCAGCCCGAAGGCGACTCACAACGGTTCACAACAAATACGAACAGCAAAAATTCAGTGCTACAGTATAGAAACAGTTAACAACCTAACACATTACACAATTAATAAACAGTTACTACAATACCCATTCACTGTCGTCTCGTCATCAAAAACATGTTCGAGATTCGTCATCCATTGTTCCATTCCAGTGTTCATTAACCAATCATTGCATTATTCGAACGCCTGCTCAAACAGCCAGGTCTTCACCTTTTTGCGGAATACCATTAGAGATGGTGCTAGTCTAATGTCCGTAGGAAGGGCGTTCCACAGCCGAGGAGCCACCACCGAGAAGGCCCTATCTCTCATCCCCGCCAGCCGAGCTTGAGAAGCAGGCGGGATCGAGAGCAGGGCCTCCCCAGAAGATCTCAAAGTCCTGGTGGGTTCATAGGCAGAGATGTGGTCAGATAGGTAGCACACAGAACTCTCATGACTAACAGCAAACACTGGAAGGGTTTGGTGGGCATTGACATTTGGGAGTTGTAGTTGCTGGGATTTATAGTTCACCAATTAAAGATCATTCTGAATTCCACCAAATATGAAATTAAAGCAATGTTGGCACAAAGAACTCCCATGACCAGTAGAAAATACTGGAAAGGTTTGGTGGGCATTGACCTTGAGTTTTGGAGTTGTAGTTCACCTACATCCAGAAAGCAGGAGGAGGGCTTTTAGTGGGAGGATTCGCTGTCTGCTTCAAAAAAAGAAGAGAAGGACAGGCAGGGAGATCTTCTGCCAAAGGCGTTCCTAAGACCATCAGAAATATGTGTTTTCTGATGGTCTTTGGCAGGGGTCCCCAAACTAAGGCCCGGGGGCCAGGTCCGGCCCCCCGAGGGCATTTATCCAGCCCGCGGGGTGTGGAGAAGGGGGGGAGGCAGCGGGCGAAGCATTCTCTCCTGATGTTCTCTCTTTGGTTCCATCCTTCCTTGTCTCTTTCCTTCCTTCCCTCCCGCTTTCTCTTTTTCGTTCCTTCTCTCCTTTTCTCCCTCTTTCACTTTTTTATTTCCTTCTCTCCATCCTTCTCTACCTTTCTTTCTTTCCTTTTCTCCTCCCCTCTTTCTCTCCCTCCTTCTCTCCTTCCTTCCATCTCTACCCTTCTTTCTTTCCTTCTTTATCTCCTTTCCTCCTTTGCCCCTTCTTCTTTCCCTTTCTTTCTCTTTCTCTCCCTCCTTCTCTCCTCCCTTCCTTCCTTCCTTCCTTCCTTCCTTCCTTCCTTCCTTCCTTCCTTCCTTCTCTACCCTTCTTTCTTTCCTTCTTTCTCTCCTTCCTTCCTTCTTTCCCTTCTTCTTTCCCTCTTTCTTTCTCTCTTTCTCTCCCTCCTTCTCTCCTTCCTTCATTCTCTACCCTTCTTTCTTTCCTTCCCTCCTTCTTTCCCTCTTTCATTCTCTCCTTCCTTCCTTCTCTACCCTTCTTTCTTTCCTTCTTTCTCTCCTTCTCCTTCTTTCTTTCCCTCTTTCCCTCTTTCTTTCTCTCTTTCTCTCCCTCCTTCTCTCCTTCCTTCATTCTCTACCCTTCTTTTTTCCTTCCCTCCTTCTTCCCTCCTTCTTTCCCTCTTTCTCTCCTTCCTTCCTTCTCTACCCTTCTTTCTTTCCTTCTTTCTCTCCTTCTTTGCCTCCTTCTCTCCCTCCTTCTCTCTTTCCTTCCTTCTTTCCCCCTTTCTGTGTATGTATTGTGTGTGTGTATATACATAGATGTGTGTGTGTGTGTGTGTGTGTGTGTGGTTTTGCGCATGCATTGTAATGTATTTTTTTGGGGGGGGGGTTGCTTTTTAAGTCTCTTCCACTGTGTTTTTCAGTGTTTTTATGAGTGATGGTCACTCGTTGGCCTGATAGGTGTCTTGTGTCCAAATTTGGTGTCAATTCGTCCAGTGGTTTTTGAGTTATGTTAATCCCACAAACGAACATTACATTTTTATTTATATAGATTGTTCAAATTATAATCCGGCCCTCCAACAGTTTGAAGGACTGTGACCCGGCCCTCTGTTTAAAAAGTTTGAGGACCCCTGGTCTTTGGTAACCCCTTTAAAACCCCACTCGTGACCCCCAGGTTGAGAAACACTGGATTAGACCCTAATTGATGGCACTGTGCTTGTACTTTTTAAAAGTTTCCTTTTCACTGCATGGAGCTACAAGAGGTTTTGTCTGTTTGGAAATAATTTCTCATATTCTGAGGCTTTTATTTCAAAAGCTTGTTTGTGCAAAAAGCAAAAACCCTCCCAAACCCACCACTGTTCACATGAAAGCCATTTTGTTTCTTAGGCGTCGTCAGTGTCATGCAGAACCCTTAAAACGCCAGTGTTGATATAGGCTGTATCCATAGGAACGGAACGTCTGTATGGGGGATCGGTTCTGGATTGTTGGTGGCAGAAGGCCAGGAGAATGTCTCCTTTGTGACCCACTTCTAGTTCAATAGGAAATAGCACAGTCTTTGTTGGGAGAGATTCCATTTCACAAGTGAGAAATATGGAGCCGGGTGACTGCCCTTATTTTCCCCTGTGGGAAATCGTCTTCTGTTGCACTGTTATTTGGGGGAATCTGTTTATCCTCTTCGGCTATGCCACCTTCAGGATGTTAAAACGTTGGGCATCCCGAAAGTCTCCTGACAGCTTCACAACATCTTTGAAGAGCAAGTCAGTAGAGTCTTTTTGGTCAGAAGAGGATGAGGACGAGTTCCTGAGTTTTTGCTCTTCCCTGACATCTTCAGAGAGCGAAGAGTCTTCCTTGGAAGAAGATGAAGACGGCCCAGACCGTCTTCCTGTACAAAGGCTTTATTTCAGGTCCTCACTGGAAAGCAGCCACAGCCAATCTCCGGAAGCTCTTTGTGGTGCCTCAGAGGCTCCCTTTGTGTCTGACTCTGTGCGGCAAACTTTGGAAAGACACCAGCTCATGGAGAGACTGCAGGAAAAAATGGGGCTGCCTTCCATCTTCCGCAAATCACAGAGGGCCTTTTTTCCACCTGCTCTGAAGCCCACTTTCCGATTGTCCTCCGAAAGGGACCAAGGTGGGACCAAGGCATCATCCGATCCTTTTCCAGAATGCAAACTTCAGGAGGAACCTGGAAGAACGCCTGAAGAAGATGGTTGAACAGAGGCAATGGGGACTTCCCAGAAGATTCCGGGAGATGCTGGCCTCCAGGCGTTTGCCCACACTTGCCTTCAAGGGGGAGTGCCCTTGTGCTAGAGCAAAGGGTGCGGACGCAAGGATGACTCACCAGCACTGTCCCTGCCATGCTTCCACATCCAGTGAGGGGTCCCGTAGCTCTTCCCAAGCCAAAATTTTGATTCGTATTGGGAAGTACTCGCTCCAGATTAGACAAAAGGCCCTTTCTAAACGGGTGGAGATTTCCCTGAAAGTCGTTGCCCCAGAAGAGGAGGGGAAGCATCCTCTGTCCAAGCTGATCCTGGCTACTTCTATTGGCCGCCCACAGGAGCGCAGTGGACCAAGCCTCCTCCTACGGCAGAGGACCGACCGCATGTCCATGAACCTGAAGTGCAAGTCCCTCCAGGCCATATGGAACCACCAAACCCAGTGCCTCCAGTCTCTGCCCAAGGCAGCACCCACTCCTTCTCAGCCACGGCCAGATACTCCACCCCAGACACTCACCGTCATTGAATTCAGAGACATAGACACACAATTTCTGCTCCACCGTGTGCGTCATGTCATTGGGAAGAAACTCCAGCGGCAGTGGGGACAGCCGAAGCTGGTACGACAGTCCTTGGAGAGCTTCCTCCCAAAGGCACAGATGCTTGATTTCTGTCGGATGCCTCTGCCGGACATAGATGTGAAGGTGTACTTCAGCAGCTCCCTGACTTCCAGCTGCTCAGAGACCGCACAGCGCCTGGACAACCACATTAGGAAAACGATTGCAGAGAGGATGTTTGGCCTTCACGGGAGGGTCATGCACTCTCTTCATAACTTCATATCAGGCCCCCTTGCAATGCCAGAGGTAGCCAGGAATAGCAGGGAGGACTCAAGGTCTCTTCAAGGCGAGACACCTGAAAGGATGTTTCCTTCAGATGAGGCACTCTTGCAAAGACAATGTCAAGAATGCAACCAGTGCACAATGCTGCGAAGACATGTGGCCAAAAGGGCCGTGGAGATCTACCTGGAACTGGCAGGTGTGGCATTCGAGATGACCCCAGTAACTGCCAACCAGGTCGGGAAATGCCACAAACTTCCAAAAATGATCCCACATGGGATGAAAACCCATCAGCTGCGAATCCAAGAGCTCTCCTTCATGGAACGTGAAATCTTGGGCCGCCTTGTATTCAACCTCATCCACAAAGACTTGATTTTCGAGTGGGGCCTGTCCACGTTCTACCAAAGATCCCTCTCGTTCCTGTCTCCAGATGTCAGGTGTCAGGGAGTCTCTCCTTCCTCAACTTGCAGGAGCACAAGAGTCGGGTTCCCTTCCTCAGAGATCCTGCTGTTCATTGGCCGGGAAACACAGATGGAACTGGAATGGCCCATCAGAAGGAAGATGGTGCAGCACTTGTGGGGGCTGCCCCGTCTTGTCCAGAGGTCCCCGAGGAAGCTGTCCTCAGGAGCCCCACACATGCAGAGACCTGGGCAGATGGACGTGGCTGTGCTCCCTTCTCAGCTCCCCTTCCTCAGCGAGGCCACCCAACGACAGCTGGAGAGAAACGTGCAGAAAAGGGTCATCTTCCGGGAATGGCACCTGCCCAAGAGAGTCCTTAAGTCCCTCTTTCTGCTTTGCCCTGAGATGGTTATGATGCGGAGCATCTTTCCCCCCCCCCCCCCCAAGTATTTGTAGTTCGCCAAGGGCCGGACAATGGATTCTGTTGCTTCCTGACCCAGCACACATAACTGGGTTCCTGTTTCCTCTCTGTGAATTCTCTGGCTTGTGCACTGGAACCTGGACCCTGATCAGGGAAATGTAGTTTCCCAAAGGACACTGCTTCACAGATCGCAACCTGGAAGCCCCCCCTTTGAACTCACTTGCTTGCCCTCTCCTATTGACTTTCTGCTCCACATCCCGGACTGTTTTCAGCCACACCTTTGGACTCAAACCTCAGACCAGGCTAGCTTGGAGGGACAAGCAGCCTCAGCCTACATGCGCCTTCACCAAGGAGACTATGATTCCAACAAGAATGAAATACATTTATTATTGTTGTCTTTAATAAACTTTGCTGGGTTGGGGATGGGGATTCATTTATGGAATGTGTGAAGGATATGAAGCATGATGAAATGTATATAATGGAAATCTATCATATGAAATGTACCCTGACCCTCTCCCCCATCTTTTCTCCCTCTGAACTTTGCCCCAAAAAGAATGTGACCTGAGGTTACTGCCAAAGAGGAAATCCTATTTCCTCAAAAGTAAATCCATATTTGCATCTGCATGGCCGCAGTTGTTCTTATCTTGAGGTTCGTTTTCAGAGAGCAGACAATGGACTAAGAGATAAGTCAACAGAAACTCCGGTAAAAGGATGATTAACTCAACCTTTGGTATTTGTGCAGCTCCTTTGTCTTCAGGGCTCCCCTGTTTACAGAGTTTTGAGATCCAAATACCATCATCAGCCCCTTTTCATATTTCCTCCAGATCTCATCAACAGACCAGGAAACTCTTTTGTTTCTTCTGTCTGCCACCCCTTGACAAACACAAAGGCTCGGAAATCAGCTGGGGGACGCTTCCGGGGCGCCCCGCCTCCCCGTGGGCTGTCAAGCTGAGTCCCGCCTCCTGGCTGCTGATTGGACCATCTTCGGAGGCGCTAGGAAGGCTCCAATTTGCCCCCTGGAAGCAGCAACACTCGCCGATTGGAGGAGAGGCGGGACATGCGGCCAGGCCTCCTCCCAGCTGTTCCAGGGCCAGCCAATCAAGGCGAAGCCAGCTGAGGGAGGGCGGGCGGGAGTTTCAACTGATTTTCCTTTGTTCTGTGTGTATAAATATGCCTAAAAATCACTGTAAAGCTATGCTTATGGTGGAAATATCCCTGTAACGCATCTGATCTCAGCTGAATCACAATAAACGCTTCGGTCACTGGATACCTCTTCAGCCTGGTGAGATTAATTCTTAATATTGTCGCGCTTTTCGATTGGCTTTCGCTGGCTGCTCACCAAGGTCTCAAGACCCCATTCGCGGTCTTCCGGGATCTCCCTGCATGGGAGGGCCCCACAAAAGAGCTCGATATCAGTTAGAACCACAGATACGGAGCACAGATTGAGGAAACCGAGGGAATCAGCTCCACTGCAACCTTGGGTGTTCCCCATGTTGTGCTGTGAAGCTCTGGAGAAGATGGCGCTCCACTTTGAGAAGAAGTGTGTGGAGATGCACCTGGGAGTCTCTCAGGCCTTGACATCCCGGGAATGCCCCTCACCCCCTTTGAGGCAGCTTCTGCCCCAAAGGATCTTCCCTGGCCAGAGATGCCCCAAACCGCGGAGCCAATTCCTAACGTTTGGGCGCCAGGAGGACATGGACCACCTGGAATTGAACCTGCGGCGCAAGCATCTGATGTCCCTCTGGGGACGGGGCACTCGTTTCCTCGAGGATCTAGGTCCAAGGGCGCCTTGTGCCCCCTCCTGCTTGCAGCCCCTCAGACCCAAACAGGCAAAGGCATTTGCAGAAGAGGAGATCCCATTCCTCCAAAAGCAGGAGAGGGAAGTCTTGGAGCTCCATGTTAAAAGGAAGAGGCTCCAGCATGAATGGCGCTTGCCCGGATTGGTTGAGAGGTCACTTTCAGCATTCAGGCCAGGTCCCTGCTCACAGACTAACCACTCAAAAGCGTATATCTATGTCAATGTTCTGTGGCAGGATCCTCCTTTTATTCCACAAAGCAACTCCAAACACTTGAGAATGAAGCTGCAGTGGCAGTGGGGGCTGCCCAAGAGGATCCTGGAATCGCTGAAGGGTCTCTGCCCTGGGATTATAGTGGAACCCCCTGATGCCCAGCAGATGGAAGATGAGGTGGCACTCTCCCAGGGTCCTGGTCATCGTGTGGATCCTGGGCTCTCCATCCCTGGGAGAACAGAAAGGAATTTTCACCCCATGTTGGCACCCAAAATCATGAACAGGATGGAGGTCCACTTGGCCAGGAAGTACATGGAAGTGTACCTGGAATCCGTTCCAGATATGGTCAGGTGCTCATGGCTGCAGGTATCCTTCCTTTCCAGGGAACCCCTCCCCAGAAATATCCCTCCAGATTTAATGCAGAAGAAGCTCCACACTGTCTCCTTCCCATTTTTTCCATGCAGGGGATATGGACAAGATTGAAATGTCTGTGAAGTGCCACTATATGGCATTCCTTTGTGGCTTGGGGTCTCCCTATGCAGAGGCTTTCAGTGGGATGATGGAGCCCAAACCCACTCCTGAGCATCCAGGACCCAGAGGGAGCCATATTGATTTCTCAGAATCAGAAACACCCTTTCTCCTGAAGGAAGAGAGGCAAGCTTTAGAGACTTTTGTGTCAAAGAAGAAGATCCACCATGAATGGGCATTACCAGGTCTTGTCCAGAAGTCCATGGTGGCTTTTGTGCCAGAGCCTTCTCCAACACTGTCCAATCAGAAGACCATGATTGAGATCAACATCATTCAAGGGGAGCTCTCCTTCCTTTCTCAAAAAATCTCCAGTAGCTTGGAATTCCACTTTAACAAGAGGACCATCCAGCAACAATGGGGTTTGCCCAGGAAGGTGTTTCGGCCTCTCTATATGCTGACTCCAAGGGATGGAGGTCATCACCAAGAACTTTCTGATAAGCATGTTGATCAACTTGAAATAAAGCCTTGTTGGAAAACCTCATCGGAATCTCATCTCCTCCCTTGCCTTCTGGGCCTGTCACCATAAATTCCCAGTCTCTAACATTTTGGAGGTTCCACCGAGATCTGGGTGGTGAGTGCCCATTGGCTGGAGGACAAGAGGTGGCTTTTGGAGGCCCGGAGGGACGGCACCCATCTGGTGACAGCGGCTACTGGAGTGCGCTGAGAAATGGGGCCCCACCTGACTGACCAGTGGCTCTGCTTGTCGCAGCCCCCAGGTGTGTCCCGTCCGTCTCTGCCGAGAAAGAGGTCAACAACGCTTGAAAGAAGACTGCCGACAGGTCGGAGGAAGGAGGAACCAGGCATTCCAGAGGAGCACCGTCGTGTGTGGGTTGTAAGGCCTTGTTCCTGGGGGGGAAAAGCTAGCTGGAGGGAGGCAAGGGGGGGGGGGAAGGAACAGAAATCCCCCAGATAGCTGACTCGTGAGGGTGCCCCGAGACCGAGTTAGGCATTGCTCCCTTGGAAAAAAAAGAAAAGAAAAGAAAAGAAGAGAAACAGACAGAGAAGGGGGGAGGAACTGACCCCTTGGAAGTTTAAACAGTTTGCCGTGTCAGGGAACTGTAGAAATAAATTGTGTGTGTGTCTGTGTGTTGCAACACTGGATTGAGATTTGTGCATGTCTGAAGCGCTGTTTTGTGAAAAGGAAAGTGAGAAAGAGGAGTTGGATTCTTGTTATTTCAAATGGAAACCTGTTGTTCCAGTACTCAGGAAAGGATAGGAATGTGTTTGATGGAATTATGTGCTAAGGATTTCCCTACAACTTCTCTTGAGACAAAGAAGAGGCACAGGATTCATGTCTGAAATTGTTTTGAAACACAAAGTTTTTTGGTTGGAGACACAAGATAACAAGATGGGTTTTCTTCTTCTTCATATGACTGTGGGATGACTGCTGTGGTTTTATGTTAGGAGTACATAGAAACTCCCTCAAGATGTCAACAGATAAAATATGTTTTAAGTTAAACAAAACAAAACAAAACTGCCTTTTTAAAAGTCAAGTCGCGAGACACTGATTGATAAACAGAGTTCTTTACATTGTTTTTTGTTTGTTTGGTTTGGTATTTAATTCAAAAGGAAACCAGCAATTGACTTTTACAACAGAATTTACTTTTATGTGGATACAATAACTCTGGATATGAATCATAAAATCATAAAATCAAAGAGTTGGAGGAGACCTCATGGGCCATCCAGTCCAACCCCATTCTGCCAAGAAGCAGGAACATTACATTCAGGTCACCCCTGACAGATGACCATCCAGCCTCTGTTATAGTACTTAGCCCGAGGTGGCTATATTTCACAGCTTTCTTCAAACATAGGACAAAGTACCTCTACAGATTTTGTTATTTTGACCCAATCCCTCTACAAAGTTACTGAAAGAATTAATTCTGAAATGGGACATTAAACCAGAAAGACAGGGCAGTTTGCCCTGGAGTTGCCAGATTTAAAAGACAATGCCTTGCAAAGGGCCAAAAAGGTTTTTGCCCGATTTGAGAGACATTGCCAGCAAAAAGGTTAAACTGTTTATTTAGTTGAAAAAAGCAGGTTGAAGTTGGAAAAGCAAGTTGAAGATGAAATGAGCTACCAGTATAAAGGATTGCTTGCAGTAGATGGACAGAGGAATGTGAGATAAATCATGGAGAGGAAAACCGTGGAGAATTGTTTAAAAGGATGGAGAACGGTCGAGAGGACTTCGAAGTGAGAGATTGTAGAGGCCTGCCAATGAATGGAGTGAAAGCTATCGACGGAAACCGACGACAGATGGGTAATCAGTATCCCCCTCCCCCTTTTCTCTCACTATCTTTCTATTTATCGTTTTCAGCTCTTGAGCTCCTGGTATGAGACCCAGATCCTAAATTGGATATCCAAAAGGCACCACAGCCAGCTGGGAAGCCTAATGGGAGTCCAAAATACAGGAGCCTATCCAAAGCACCATTTGCTGGATAGGACAAGCTAAAGACGTGAGATATGGTGACTTTATTTTACAGACTTTATTTACACAGAGACTGACTTTAGAGACTAGAGACTGGTGGATATAGAGACTTGTTGGACATAGAGACTTTCTTCATTTTACCTGGAATTAAATAGACTAATTTCTTCAATCAAGAAGGGGAACACATCCCCAGTTTGACTCAGATTGCCTTTGTACAGGAGACTAAAAAGACATAAAGGTTGGATACATATGTGTGCAGCCATGTTTGGTCCTGATAATGAAAACCGGATTTGACATATGTGCATGGCCACATTTGGGCTAGACAGCAAAACCTGGACTTGATATCCTTTCTCAAGTTGAATGATTTCTGTTGCTGAATCGTTAAAGTGGTTATTGTTACCATTAAGTTCTGATTGCTAGCTTGGTCTTCCTTGTTCCCAGCTTGTGTCCGCCCCTCCTACCGTGCCTACCAAGACCTGGGGGGTGAACTGCCACACCCAGCAAAGAAGAGGAGCCAGGAGAGAACCCCCAAAAGAGGGGCCGGAGACAAGGAGCGACACTCTAAGACTGATAGGGATATCCCCCGGAATGACACAGCCAACGAGCCTCTGGACTATGGATCTGCAAAGGTGCAGGGGGAATCCATACTTGGCTCCAGGGTGAAAGGCCAGGTCCCAAGGAAGGGCTCATCACAGGAGAGCCCCCATTCCTCTGCCCCACTCAGCAAGGAAGAAGAGCGAGGAGAAAACCCAAAAAAGGGGCCGGAGACAAGGAGCGACACTCTAAGACTGATAGGGATATCCCCCGGAATGACACAGCCAACGAGCCTCTGGACTATGGCTCTGCAAAGGTGCAGAGGGAATCCATACTTGGCTCCAGGGTGAAAGGCCAGGTCCCAAGGAAAGGCTCATGACAGGAGAACCCCATTCCTCTGCCCCACTCAGCAAGGAAGAAGAGCCAGGAGAGAACCCCCAAAAGAGGGGCCGGAGACAAGGAGCGACACTCTAAGACTGATAGGGATATCCCCCGGAATGACACAGCCAACGAGCCTCTGGACTATGGCTCTGCAAAGGTGCAGGGGGAATCCATACTTGGCTCCAGGGTGAAAGGCCAGGTCCCAAGGAAGGGCTCATCACAGGAGAGCCCCCATTCCTCTGCCCCACCCAGCAAAGAAGAGGAGCCTGGACTGCCCCACTCAGCAGGGAAGAGGAGCCAGGAGAGAACCCCCCAAAGAGCGCCGGAGACAAGGAGCGACACCCTAAGGCTGATAGGGATATCCCCCGGAATGACACAGCCAACGAGCCTCTGGACTATGGCTCTGCAAAGGTGCAGGGGGAATCCATGCTTGGCTCCAGGGTGAAAGGCCAGGTCGCAAGGAAGGGCTCATCACAGGAGAGCCCCCATTCCTCTGCCCCACCCAGCATGGGAGAGGAGCCAGGACTGCCCCACTCAGCAGGGAAGAGGAGCCAGGAGAGAACCCCCCAAAGAGCGCCGGAGACAAGGAGCGACACCCTAAGGCTGATAGGGATATTCCCCGGAATGACACAGCCAACGAGCCTCTGGACTCTGGACTATGGACTGCCCCATCCAGCAAGGAAGAGGAGACAGGAGGAAACCCCCAAAAGAGGGGCCGGAGACAAGGAGCGACACCCTAAGCCTGATAGGGATATCCCCCGGAATGACATCGCTTTAGCTTTATAAATCAAATCTGCAATGGTATTCCTTTTAAAAATTGAGCCCAAACCTTTACAGTTCAAAGATATTATCCTCAAGTGTTCCCCCATTTCTTTACCATTCTACTTGACTGGTCCCTAATTCGTGCTCCCCCCTGTTTTACCCCCCTCTCCCTCCTTCCCCTCCCTTCCCTCCCTTCCCTTGTGTAGTGTTCTTCTCCCCCTATTCCTTTCACCCCACTATGTTCAAAGACTACTTGTCTCGAACCTGGTTTACTCCAAACCATTTTGTGGTGTGGGGGGAGGGACCCATCAGACTGTATATAGTTCGTAAGTAAATCGATGTATATAGAATATATGTAGAAGGTAGATAGAGTGTTTATGGGATAAATATAGAGTGTACATAGAGTAATAATCATAATAAAGCTTTTGTTTCTTCTGGACACTGCCTGCTTTGCTTGGTTTCTTTCATGCCATAGGAATTAACTGGCCACAGTTGGTCTGACCCCACCTTGAGACCCAAAGGCTGCCCCTCCTCTCTGTATGGAGATTTGGGCACCAGAAGCCCCTCACACCTGGACCCAAACTGGCTCAAGTGTAGGGCAAGGGATCTCTTGGCTTTTAGGTATTGAAATTTTCCCTGATTAAAAGTAAACCAAAATAATAATACAGAGAGGGTGGACAAATGGATTATTTGTGTGATGTTTCCAAACATGGACAACAATGGGTGAACGTCTGGAGAGAGCAACGTGTGATGGGACAACAGAACTTGAAACAGGACAATTGGGCATTTAACAATATGGAACAATATGGGGTTTGTAGTTTACTGAAGCTGTTAAAGGCTCCTCCCTAAACTACAAACCACAGAATTCTGCAGGAGGCAACAACTGGATTTAAAGTGGATTCATTCTCTAGTGTGATGACGTTAAATCTATCCGAGTTACTCAGTTGTACTCAGTAGTCTTCAGTTGATTTGCCATCGCACTGTAGAGATTTGGCCCCACCCACCTCCCCTCCCCACTGTTTTTTGGTGAACCCCTCCACCCCCTTTGAAATCTTATGGTGGATGTTGCATGCAATGCGGTAATAGCCCCAATCTCTTCTGCATTTGGTCAGACATTCTCACTTGGAATAAGAATTCTGTCTCCAGATCTGGGCAAAGCAATTTAGGAAGGAAATGGACAAGATGGAAGATGTCCAGAGAAAGGCCCTTGGGGTTAGGATGTTTTGATTCTATGACTATCTGCTGAGAGGAATCGGATGGGGTCCTCCTCCCAAGCAGAAGGGGACCAGACCTGATGACCTTTAGAGGTCTCTTCCTTGGAGTCTCCTTCCCTAAGCAGAAGCTGGATGGCCATCTACTGGGTGGGCTTGGATGGTGTTCAGCTGCCTGACAGAAAGGGGTCGGACTGTGACCCTCCTAAACTCACTGTGACCCTCATCCAATGATTGATCAAGAACAAAACTTGGCACATAGTTTTGCAGTTTGGAGGAGGATGAACCATGGATGATGGGACTTGCAGTACCATCACTCACTTCCTGAGAAAATTGCACTTTCTGGTGCAATTTGGAGGAGGATGGACCACAGATGATGGGACTCGCAGTACCTTCAATAACTTCCTGAGACCACTGTGAGCCATATAAATAACTGATAAAGACCAACCTTAATACACAATTCCTTTCTCAAATAACCCGGGCAGCGCCGGGTCTCCAAGCTAGTCTTTAATAAAAGAGAGGAGGAATCCAAGGTCAGCAGTCTTCAGATAAAATTTTAAAAAAATTGAAAGTTTTTAGTTTTAACTTCCTAACACAGTTTTAACTTCCTAACAATAGCTTCTGCACTCTGACAGACTTCTACACCCAAGCTCACTCAAGGCTCAACTCTAACTTCGAACAGGCTCGAGGCAAAGGATTAACTATGTGTGCTAGACTATATGTTTGTAAATAGACAAGCAATAGGAAGAATATATTATATATAGTTCACAAAAAAAGTACTCAACTGTTTACATACTTACTTTCTTACTTAAGAAAGTAAGTAAGACTGAAACTGAAACTGAAACAGACTGAAAACCAAAACCAAGGTTACAACTCCAGTATGCTGATGACAATGTCGTCTGTGTGCATTCAGAAGAAGATCTACAAGCCACTCTAAACACCTTCACAGAAGCATACACGAAGCTTGGCCTGTCACTGAACATCGAGAAAACCAAAGTGCTGTTCCAGCAGACACCAGCCAACCCCTCTCCAATGGTGTAACATTAGAAAATGTTGACCATTTCCGCTACCTTGGCAGCCACCTCTCTACCAAAGTCAACATCAACACCATGACAATAATCGCAATCAACATCGAAGGAATGTCAGCTGCCAAAGAACAACTGCTCTATGAACTGTGCCGAGATAAGAAATGTGACGTGCTGTGTGTCCAAGAAACACACAGGGATGAACGACAGAAACGACCCAAAGTTCCAGGAATGATCCTAGTAGCGGAAAGACCACATGCGCAGTATGGAAGTGCTGTCTTTGCCAAACCAGGCCTCCAAGTCAGCAGTGCCCACAACACTGAAGAAAACAATATCGAGGTTATAACAGTAGACATTACTGCTCAAGCAGGGAGCTTTGAGATGGTAGAACAGAAGCTCTCCGAAGCTCTAGGTGTTCTTACTGCCTATTACAGGGAAAACCATCTGATCCCTAATCCATCTAAAACACAGACATGCGCCTTTCACCTTAAGAACAGACAAGCATCCCGAGCTCTGAGGATGACCTGGGAAGGAATCCCACTGGAGCATTGCAGCGCACCCAAATACCTGGGAGTCACTTTGGACCGTGCTCTGACCTACAAGAAGCACTGCCTGAACATCAAACAAAAAGTGGGCGCTAGAAACAACATCATACGAAAGCTGACTGGCACAACCTGGGGATCACAACCAGACACAGTGAAGACATCTGCCCTTGCGCTATGCTACTCTGCTGCTGAGTATGCATGCCCAGTGTGGAACACATCTCATCACACTAAAACAGTGGATGTGGCTCTTAATGAGACATGCCGCATTATCACGGGGTGTCTGCGACCCACACCACTGGAGAAATTACACTGCTTAGCCGGTATTGCACCACCTGACATCCGCCGGGAAGTAGCAGCCAATAGTGAAAGGACCAAGGCAGTGACATCTCCAGCTCATCCCCTGTTTGGGTATCAGCCAGCACGTCAACGACTTAAATCAAGACATAGTTTTCTTAGAACTACAGAGACACTCGCTGGAACACCCCAGCAAGCGAGAGTCCAAAAGTGGCAGGCCCAAACCCAGCACCTCAATTCATGGGTGATACCAGATGAGAGACTCCCCCCTGGGCACTCAGAAGACTGGGCGACTTGGAAGGCGCTGAACAGATTGCGCTCTGGCACCACGAGATGCAGAGCCAACCTTAAGAAATGGGGCTACAGGGTGGAATCCTCGGCATGCGAGTGCGGAGAAGAACAAACCACTGACCACCTGCTGCAATGCACCCTGAGCCCTGCCACATGCACGATGGAGGACCTTCTTGCGGCAACCCCAGAGGCACTCCAAGTGGCCAGATACTGGTCAAAGGACATTTAACCAAATACCAAATTTACAAAATCTGTGTGGTTTTTTTTTCTTTCTTTTTTTTTCTTTTTCTTTTTAATCTCTGTGTTTGTTTTGCTCTGTTGGAATTGTAATACAATGGTTGCTGATGACACGATAAATAAATAAATAAACATCAACACCGAAATACAACACCGCCTGAGCTCTGCGAGTACAGCATATTCCCGAATGAAGCAGAGAGTGTTTGAGGACCAGGACATCCGTAGGGATACCAAGGTGCTTTTCTATAAAGCTATTGTCCTCCTAACCCTGTTCTATGCCTGCGAGACGTGGACTGTCTACAGACATCACATGCAACTCCTGGAACAATTCCATCAGCGCTGCCTCCGGAAAATCCTGCAAATATCTTGGGAAGACAAGCGGACAAACGTCAGTGTGTTGGAAGAAGCAAAGACCACCAGCATTGAAGCGATGGTCCTCTGCTATCAACTCCGCTGGACTGGCCACGTTGTCCGGATGCCTGACCACCGTCTCCCAAAGCAGTTGCTCTACTCTGAACTTAAGAACGGAAAACAGAATGTTGGTGGGCAGGAAAAGAGATTGAAAGATGGCCTCAAAGCCAACCTTAAAAACCGGAAATCTTCCTATTAGGGTTAGTAGAGGAAGATTTAGAAATGGAGAAGAATGAAGACATCATATTCACATATATCATCACAGCAGCGAGAATTGAATTTGCGAGAGTCTGGAAAGACGACCAAGCTCCCACTATTGAACAATGGTTAAACAAACTTCTAGACATTAAGGACATGGACAAGTTAACATTTTGTCTGAAAAGATGTTCCGGGTCCCCAATAAGACAAACCAACTGGGAAGCGACTGCATCTCCATCTACGAACCCACACGCTCACTCTGATCATCTGGGGAGGCCCTGCTCGTGATCCCACCCACGTCGCAAGCGCGTTTGGTGGGGACACGGGACAGGGCCTTCTCTGTGGCGGCCCCCCGACTTTGGAATGCCCTCCCAAAAGATCTCCGACAGGCCCCTACTTTAGCAGTTTTCAGAAGGAACCTAAAAACCTGGCTGTTCCGATGTGCCTTCCCAGATTAGGAATTTCCCCCTTCCCAAGTCCTAGAAGCACCTTAGCACAACTGATGTTACTGCACACCGCACCTTTTAATCCATGTTCCTCCTGCCATCTCAGCATTTTAACCTCTGTACCCCATTGCGAACCAGTTTTAATTGTGTCCTGAGGTAGTTATTGTTGTTATTTTGCTTGATTGTTTTGATTTGCTTTGTTTATTATTGTGTTATGTTTTATTGTATTGTGTTTTGAGGCTCTGGCCTGTGTAAGCCGCATCGAGTCCTGCGGGAGATGCTAGCGGGGTACAAATAAAGTTAATAATAATAATAATAATAATAATAATAATAAGCGGTAGAGGAATACGAAAAAGAGAGCTCGGAAGACAGAACCGCTCATGGAAAATAAGGGAAAGGACAAATGGTAAAATCCTTGAAACAGAAGGGTCAAAAAATCTTCGGAACCATAACCCCCCCCAGGTAAAGAATCGGGGGGAGGCTCTGAAAAGACACAAATAAGAAAGACAGAAAGGATACAAAAGAAGGGAAGTCTTTTTACATTCTGTGTAGGGAACTGTATTTTAGTATGGTGTGGTAAGTTGTGGTATATCTAAATGTGTGTAGGTATGTTTCTACCCTATCTGTCCCTCCCCCAATTCCCAACCTCCACACTTTGCCCTTCCCTTCCTCTCCCTCATACCCACTTCCTATCCTTTTTCCCTCCCACGTGCCCTCCCCCCTCTGCTGCTGCCTCTCCCTATCCTCTCCTCACCTATCTAGCCTCCCCTGCCCTCTATCCTCAGGTTGTTGAATGTAAGATGTCAGGATTTTTGGCGAGTGTACACATGATGTTGTATTTTAATATTTGGAAAATTAATAAAGATTATTTTAAAAAAAGCCAACCTTAAAAACTCTGGCATAGACAGTGAGAACTGGGAAGCCCTGGCCCTTGACCGCTCCAGCTGGAGGTCAGCTGTGACCAGCAGTGCTGCAGAATTCGAGGAGGCACAAGAGGAGGGTGAAAGAGAGAAACGTGCCAGGAGGAAGGCGCGTCAAGCCAACCCCGACCGGGACCGCCTTCCCCCTGGAAACCAATGCCTTCACTGTGGGAGAAGATGCGGGTCAAGAATAGGGCTCCACAGCCACCTACAAACCCACAAAAATAGTCATCAAGGAAGACCATCTTACTCGTCCAACGAGGGATCGCCTAAGTAAGTAAGTAAGTAAGTAAGTAAGTAAGTAAGTAAAAAAGGAATAAAAGGAATTCAGGAATTCAGGAACATCTGCCAGAGAAGCAGATGGCGGAAACAGAAGAACGGCCTGCCTCAGGGGAGCGTGCTTGCTCCATCCATGTTCAACATCTACACAAATGACCAGCCACTGCCAGAAGGGACAGAAAGTTTCATCTATGCTGACGATCGTGCCATTACTGCTCAAGCAGGGAGCTTTGAGATGGTAGAACAGAAGCTCTCCGAAGCTCTAGGTGTTCTTACTGCCTATTACAGGGAAAACCATCTGATCCCTAATCCATCTAAAACACAGACATGCGCCTTTCACCTTAAGAACAGACAAGCATCCCGAGCTCTGAGGATTACCTGGGAAGGAATCCCACTGGAGCATTGCAGCGCACCCAAATACCTGGGAGTCACTTTGGACCGTGCTCTGACCTACAAGAAGCACTGCCTGAACATCAAACAAAAAGTGGGCGCTAGAAACAACATCATACGAAAGCTGACTGGCACAACCTGGGGATCACAACCAGACACAGTGAAGACATCTGCCCTCGCGCTATGCTACTCTGCCGCTGAGTATGCATGCCCAGTGTGGAACACATCTCATCACACTAAAACAGTGGATGTGGCTCTTAATGAGACATGCCGCATTATCACGGGGTGCCTGCGACCCACACCACTGGAGAAATTACACTGCTTAGCCGGTATTGCACCACCCGACATCCGCCGGGAAGTAGCAGCCAATAGTGAAAGGACCAAGGCAGAGACATCTCCAGCTCATCCCCTGTTTGGGTATCAGCCAGCACGTCAACGACTTAAATCAAGACATAGTTTTCTTAGAACTACAGAGACACTCGCTGGAACACCCCAGCAAGCGAGAGTCCAAAAGTGGCAGGCCCAAACCCAGCACCTCAATTCATGGGTGATACCAGATGAGAGACTCCCCCCTGGGCACTCAGAAGACTGGGCGACTTGGAAGGCGCTGAACAGATTGCGCTCTGGCACCACGAGATGCAGAGCCAATCTTAAGAAATGGGGCTACAGGGTGGAATCCTCGGCATGCGAGTGCGGAGAAGAACAAACCACTGACCACCTGCTGCAATGCACCCTGAGCCCTGCCACATGCACCATGGAGGACCTTCTTGCGGCAACCCCAGAGGCACTCCAAGTGGCCAGATACTGGTCAAAGGACATTTAACCAAATACCAAATTTACAAAATCTGTGTGGTTTTTTTTTCTTTCTTTTTTTTTTCCTTTTTCTTTTTAATCTCTGTGTTTGTTTTGCTCTGTTGGAATTGTAATACAATGGTTGCTGATGACACGATAAATAAATAGGAACTTCTAAAGCAAGAGCTTGATAATCGATCCAAGCAAAATATTAACTATGTGTGCTAGACTATATGTTTGTAAATAGACAATCGATGTTGTTGTTGTTGTTCATTCGTTCAGTCATCTCCGACTCTTCATGACTTCATGGACCAGTCCACGCCAGAGGTCATTTCTTGATATGTAACAAGTCAGAAGACAAATAACGGTGCCACAGGAATGCAGTCTGAAATACTGAGAATGAAAGCCGTTTTTTTCCTACCCGGCTCTCACTATCTCTTTTTTAACTTCACACCTTTTTTGTTTTTTAAACAAATATAGAAGATCTTCAAAGAACAGATGGAAGTCCACCCAAATTTTTATTTTTTACTTTCATTATTATTTTGATTTGTGATTTGTTTTTTTTCTTCTTCTCTCCTTGATTGGACTCTTTGATTTTTCTGGATAATTTCCCTTTTTTCTTTTTCTCTCCCTTTTCCCTTCACCGACCATTTCTTGCTTATTATTATTTCCTTCTTTCCTATCTCCTCCACAATTATTCCCTCACTTTCCATGTACTCACATTATAAAGCAATAAAAATTATTTTTAAAAAAAGAAAAGAAAATAGGCAACACGGGCCTTTTTTACTTTTCTTAAGACTCAAGATCTATTTATCTAGCTGCTTTTCACTAACAGCAATTCCTAAAACTTCTTCTTTAAGTACTTCTTCCTGAAGAAGAGAAGGCTGAGAGGAGATATGATAGCCATGTATAAATATGTGAGAGGAAGCCACAGGGAGGAGGGAGCAAGCTTGTTTTCTGCTTCCTTGGAGACTAGGATGCGGAACAATGGCTTCAAACTACAAGAGAGGAGATTCCATCTGAACATGAGGAAGAACTTCCTGACTGTGAGAGCCGTTCAGCAGTGGAACTCTCTGCCCCGGAGTGTGGTGGAGGCTCCTTCTTTGGAAGCTTTTAAGCAGAGGCTGGATGGCCATCTGTCAGGGGTGATTTGAATGCAATATTCCTGCTTCTTGGCAGGGGGGTTGGACTGGATGGCCCATGAGGTCTCTTCCAACTCTTTGATTCTATGATTCTCTGTGCCAAGTTTGGTTCAGTTCCATCCTTGGTGGAGTTCAGAATGCTCTTTGAATGAAGGTGAACTAGAAATCTCAGCAACTACAACTCCCAAATGATAAAATGAATCCCCTCCCAACCCCACCAGTATTCAAATTTGGGCATATTGGGTATTTGTATGAAATTTGGTCTAACAAATTGCCAATTTGGGTATGAGGTTGGCTTGAGAGAACTGGCCCATAGCATTGGAAATTGGGATGGGGGGGGGGGGGGAATAAGCCATTCACCGGAGGAGCTTTGCTGAGTTATCCTCAAGAGCTCAGTGACTCAGTTTCCCATCCCCCGGGGGCTGTCCGCACTGACCTGCAAAGCATGAAGTTGGGAAGGACGTGTAAACAGAGACTCTGGCTAATTTTAGAGGCCTTTGCAATTCATCCTTGCTCTTTCATGATGTAAGCAGAGGGAACGGGGCTGCATCTCCCTGCCCCAAGGACACAAACGGAAGGCGACAGACTCCCATCTCCCGCTTTTCATAAAATCATAGAGTTGGAAGGGACCACATAGGACATCTAGTCTAACCCCCTGCCGTGCAAGAAAAGCACAATCAAAGTATCCCTGACAAATGGCAATCCAGCCTCTGTTTAAGAGGGAAATGAAAAGTAATGCCTCCACCTTCTGACCTACAAGAAGCACTGCCTGAATATCAAGCAAAACGTGGGTGCTAGAAATAATACCATATGAAAGCTGACTGGCACAACCTGGGGATCACAACCAGACACAGTGAAGACATCTGCCCTTGCGCTTTGCTACTCTGCTGCTGAGTACGCATGCCCAGTGTGGAACACATCTCACCACACTAAAACAGGGGATGTGGCTCTTAATGAGACATGCCGCATTATCACGGGGTGTCTGCGCCCCACATCACTGGAGAAACTACACTGCTTAGCCGGTATTGCACCACCTGACATCCGCCGGGAAGTAGCAGCCAATAGTGAAAGGACCAAGGCAGAGACATCTCCAGCCCATCCCTTGTTTGGGTATCAGCCAGCACGTCAACGGCTTAAATCTAGAAATACAGAGATAATATCTACAGAGATATTACATTTTTAACAAAAACAAGCAAACAAACAGACAAAACACATAATTTGCAAGCTTGGTGGTTGATTTGAATGCAATATTCCTGCTTCTTGGCAGAATGGGGTTGGACTGTATGGCCCATGAGGTCTCTTCCAACTCTTTGATTCTATGATTCTATGACAGACTCTGTTCCTAATCCTTTAACTGTACTTCACAAACGGCAGTCCCTAACCAACTGTCATTTTTTAAACTCTCCCTCTCACTCCCTTTTTGAACTTAACTCCGCCCCTTTAGAATGTTCAGCTCTGCTCTTCCCAACTGTCTGCACTGATCTGCATAGGACCAATCGGCCTCCATATGCAAATGATCTTGTCCGCTGTTGCTATCCTACTTGTCTCTAATCTTCCCTATCTGCCCCCTGCAAACATAGAGCTATGCACTAAAATTTCATATAGAGTAACAAATTCACTGCAACGGGACTTAATGTCAGGGGAAAATCTTTACATTTTTTTGGAATTTTTGGAATTTTTTTTATTTTATTTTTATTTTATTTAAGTAAACATACATTTGCAAGTGTTTGTTGCATATCGTGCAATACTTTCTATCTATTAATGTTCTATAATCATTAATCTCATAATATATTTCTATTAAGGGGTCACAGTCTACTATTTAAATAATACATAGAAAGATACCATAGATTTTTACTTTACATCCACTTCTTCCTTGTCTACAGTCTTATAGGATCCTCTATATACATTTTTAGTTTAATTTTTCATTAAGGTGTTGAATCATAGAATCAAAGAGTTGGAAGAGACCTCATGGGCCATCCAGTCCAACCCCATTCTGCCAAGAAGCAGGAATATTGCATTCAAATCACCCCTGACAGATGGCCATCCAGCCTCTGCTTAAAAGCTTCCAAAGAAGGAGACTCCACCACACTCCGGGGCAGAGAGTTCCACTGCTGAACGGCTCTCACAGTCAGGAAGTTCTTCCTCATGTTCAGATGGAATCTCCTCTCTTGTAGTTTGAAGCCATTGTTTTGTGTCCTAGTCTGCAAGGAAGCAGAAAACAAGCTTGCTCCCTCCTCCTCCCTGTGGCTTCCTCTCACATATTTATACATGGCTATCATATCTCCTCTCAGCCTTCTCTTCTTCAGGCTAAACATGCCCAGTTCCCTAAGCCGCTCCTCATAGGGCTTGTTCTCCAGACCCTTGATCATTTTAGTCGCCCTCCTTGGTTGCCATTCGTTGCCATTCATTAACGAAGTTGTCTAATATTTCTCTTCTTAATAATACAGTTATTTTGTCCATTATCAACATATCTATAATATATATTTTCCCATTCTTCTAAAGGAGGTATCTCTGGGGTTTTCCCCAATATCTAGCATATACTATTCTAGCTGCCACTGTTGTGTAAAACAACATTTTTCCAAATTTTCTTTCCAATTCTTCCACGGGCATATTCAAAAGGTACATTTGAGGTGTCATTTTGAAATTTGTGTTTAACATTTTTTCAAGATATACGTGGATCTGTTTCCAGTAATTTTTTACTTTGCTACAAGTCCACCATGTGTGGTAGAATGTACCTTTTTCTTTCCCACATTTCCAACATTTGTTGGAACAGGGTTGTTGTAGGTTTTTTCGGGCTGTATGGCCATGGTCTGGAGGCATTCTCTCCTGACGTTTTGCCTGCATTTTGGCAAGCATCCTCAGAGGTAGTGAGGTCTGTTGGAACTAGGCAAAAGGGTTTATATATCTGTGGAATGACCAGGGTGAGACAAAGGACTCTTGTCTGCTGGAGCTAGGTGTGAATGTTTCAACTGACCACCTTGATTAGCATACAATGGCCTGACTGCGCCTGGGGCAAACTTTTGTTGAGAGGTGATTAGATGTCCCTGCCTGTTTCCTCTCTGTTGTTGAGCTGTTGCAATTTTAGAGTTTTTTAATACTGGTAGCCAGATTTTGTTCATTTTCATGGTTTCCTCCTCTCTGTTGAAATTGTCCACATGCTTGTGGATTTCAATGGCTTCTCTGTGTTGTCTGACATGGTGGTTGTGAGAGTGGTCCAGCATTTCTGTCTTCTCAAATAAAATGCTGTGTCCAGGTTGGTTCATCAGGTGCTCTGCTATGGCTGATTTCTCTGGTTGAAGTAGTCTGCACTGTCACCCCAGCTTCTGCCAACCTAGCAGTTCAAAAACATGCAAATGTGAGTACATCAATAGGTACCACTCCAGCGGGACAGTAACGGCGCTCCTTGCAGTCATGCTGGCCACATGACCTTGGAGGTGTTTATGGATAACGCCAGCTCTTCGGCTTAGAAATGGAGATGAGCACCAATCCCCAGAGTCGGACATGACGGGACTTAATGTCAGGGGAAAATCTTTACATTTACTTATAAATCCCAGCAACTACAATTCCCAAATGTCAAGGTCTATTTCCCCCCAAAACCCATCATCATTCAAGTTTGAATGTATTTGATATTTGTGCCAAATTTGGTCCAGTGAATGAAAATACATCCTGCATATCAGATATTTACATTACAATTCGTAACTGTAACAAAACGACAGTTACGAAGTAGCAACAAAAACAATGTTATGGTTGGGGGTCACCACTCCATGAGGAACTGGATCAAGGGGTCGTGGCATGAGTAAGGTTGAGGACCACTGCCCTACAGTATAAACCAGGGGTCCTCAAACTTTTTAAACAGAGGGCCAGGTCACAGGCTCTCAAGTTGTTGGAGGGCCAGATTATAATTTGAAAAGAAAAAATGAATGAATTCCTATGCACACTACATATATCTTCTTTGCCAGAGCGCAGTCTGTTCAGTGCCTTCCAGGTCGCCCAGTCCTCTGTGTGCCCAGGGGGGAGTCTCTCATTTGGTATCAGCCATTGGCTGAGGTTCTGGGTTTGAGCCTGCCACTTTTGGACTCTCGCTTCCTGAGGTGTTCCAGCGAGTGTTCAACATCTACACAAATGACCAGCCACTGCCAGAAGGGACAGAGAGTTTCATCTATGCTGATGATCGTGCCATTACCGCTCAAGCAGGGAGCTTTGAGACGGTAGAACAGAAGCTCTCCGAAGCTCTAGGTGCTCTTACTGCCTACTACAGGGAAAACCAGCTGATCCCTAATCCATCCAAAACACAGACATGTGCCTTTCATCTCAAGAACAGAGAAGCATCCTAAGCTCTGAAGATCACCTGGGAAGGAATCCCACTGGAGCATTGCAGTGCACCCCAATACCTGGGAGTCACACTGGACCGTGCTCTTACCTACAAGAAGCACTGCCTGAACATCAAGCAAAAAGTGGGTGCCAGAAACAACATCATACGAAAGCTGACTGGCACAACCTGAGGATCACAACCAGACACAGTGAAGACATCTGCCCTTGCGCTGTGCTACTCTGCTGCTGAGTATGCATGCCCAGTGTGGAACACATCTCACCACACTAAAACAGTAGATGTGGCTCTTAATGAGACATGCCGCATTATCACGGGGGGTCTGCGCCCCACACCACTGGAGAAATTACACTGCTTAGCCGGTATCGCACCGCCTGACATCCGCCGGGAAGTAGCAGCCAATAGTGAAAGGACCAAGGCAGAGACATCTCCAGCTCATCCCCTGTTTGGGTATCAGCCAGCATGTCAATGACTTAAATCTAGAAATAGTTTTCTAAGATCTACAGAGACACCCCCTTGTAAACCGGCCTGAGTCCCTCGTTGGAGGTGAGAAGACTGGTATATAAAAGTTTTAAATAAATAAATGAATAAATAAATCTCACCCACTATATTACTTTGTATAGTTCTCTTTAATAATAGTTTACTTTCAAATAAAAAAACACAGTTTTAACTTCCGAACAATAGCTTCTGCACTCTGACAGACTTCGACACTCAAGCTCCCTCAAGGCTCAACTCTCACTTCGAACAGGCTCGAGGCTCAACTGACATTTCCAACTGTCATCCTCTCCCCATTATTACTGGCATAAAAATCACCCGAAATATTATAGGAGTGAAACTGGGAAATAAGTCACTTAAATACTTAGGAGTAGAAATTCCAAAAAATTTAAACATTATCCAATCAAACTTCCACCACTTTTGGAAAACCACAAGTAAATTACTTAACACCTTGGGGGAAGACTTTTCAGGACATCCCTTCTAGACTTAAAATGTATAAAATGAAGATTCTACCCACATTCCTACATTTATTTCAATGTCTGCCAGTAAACATCTCTGCAAAACTCTTTAAGAAGTGGGACAGCGCCATCAAAAAATGGGTCGCAGGAGGGAATAAAAACAGAATCTCTAAAGTTATATTCTGAACATCGAAGATGTTCTATGGCACCCGAAGATGTTCTATGGCACATCGAAGATATTCTATGGCACCCAAGAAATGGAGGGATGGGGAGCCCCATCCTTGGAGTTGTATTATAAGGCATGCCATATTGCTTGAGTTATTTATTGATAGAATCATAGAATCAAAGAGTTGGAAGAGACCTTATGGGCCATCCCGTCACTTCAAGGATGCCATCCATCCATCTTGCCCTTGGTCGGCCCCTCTTCCTTTTGCCTTCCACTTTCCCCAGCATCATTCCCTTCTCTAGGCTTTCCTGTCTCCTCATGATGTGGCCAAAGGACTTCAACTGTGTCTCTAGTCTCCTTCCCTCCATGAGCAGCCGGGCTTTCTTTCCTGGAGGATGGACTGGTTGGATCTTCTCGCAGTCCAAGGCACTCTCAGAACTTTCCTCCAACACCACAGCTCAAAAGCATCGATCTTCCTTCGCTCAGCCTTCCCGAAGGTCCAGCTCTCACATCCGTAGGTGACTACAGGGAATACCATGGCTTTGACTAGGCAATGGATCTTGGTTGCCAGTCTGATGTCTCTGCTCTTTACTATTTTATCGAGATTGGACATTGCTCTCCTCCCAAGAAGGAAGCGTCTTCTGACTTCCTGGCCACAGTCTGCATCTGCACTCATCTTTGCGCATAGAAATACAAAGTCTGTCACGGCCTCCACATTTTCTCCCTCTATTTCCCAGTTGTCAATCATTCTTGTTGCCATAATCTTGGTTTTTTTGATGTTTAGCTGCAACCCAGCTTTTGCGCTTTCTTCTTTCACCTTGATTAGAAGGCTCAGACAATCGATAGGAAGAATATATTATATATAGTTCACAAAAAAAAGTACACAACTGTAGAATGAGGCGAACCACCCTGTGAGAACCTGGAAGCAACCGACTGACCTATCCTATCCCCGTACCCTTTCCCATTCCCCTCCCTACCTCCCCACTTTACCCCACCCTTGGTTGTAGTTCCCCTTCCCCGCCTTGCCATCCCCCCCCCAATATCCCACCACGTCCATCCTGAGATTTTATTGCAACTTTGTAAAACAAAATTAATATATATATATATATATATATATATATATATATATATTTAAAAAAATAATAATCTCAAAGTTTTTAGAGATCAGCATCAAAACTGGCCCTTGAGCCCTTGGACAGAGGCTGCTCCCCCCTTCCATAAATCTCACCCACTATATTACTTTGGATAGCTCTCTTTAATAATAGTTTGCTTTCAAATAAAAAAAGCACAGTTTTAACTTCCTAACAATAGCTTCTGCACTCTGACAGACTTCTGCACTCAAGCTCAAGGCTCGATTCTAACTTCGAGGCTCAACTGACCTTTCCAACTGTCATCCTTCAGACCTGAGCATTCTAAACGGTCACTCCTCTCCCCATTATGATTGGCATTGGCCATTGAACCTTGAGCAAATTTAATTAGACAGGACCATGAGCTAACAATGAGATGTGGCGGCAAAAAAAGCCAATGGGATTTTGGCCTGCATCAAGAGGAGCATAGTGTCTAGTAGGCTTGGGCGGTTTCGTTCGTTAATTTCGTAATTCGTTATTAATTCGTATTTAAATTAGCTTACGATCCAATATTGAGCCATGCAGGAATAGTGTGAGGAGTAATTAAGAATCGAAACAATTTTTCCAATTTTCGTAATTATTTCGTAATTATTTTCGTAATATAATATAACAACATATAATATATAATACAATATATTATAATAATATAATATACAATAATATAATATAATAATATATAATATAATATATATTATATAATATAATAATATATAATATTATATTATAATAATAAAATATATAATAATATATAATACAATATAATATATAATATACAGTAACATAATATAATAATATAAAATATAATATAATATATAATATAATAATATAATAATAATATAATATATAATAATATAATATACAATAATATAATAATATAATATAATATAATATAACACCAACAGTCAACAACAGAGGGAGAGGGAAGCTTCAGAAGTTCCCCCTGTCCCATTTGGAGGTTTTTTTTAGCATATTGCGCAATTGCGTCTGCCATTAACGAATCAATTCGAAATTTACGAAATTTCATAAATTTCGAACTTTTTAAAGAAAAAATTCGGAATTCTTTAAGAAAACGAAACGCAACAGACCCCCTAAAAATGAAACGAGTTTTTTTCGGTTGTTACCCAAGCCTAGTGTCTAGATCTAGGGAAGTAATGCTACCCCTCTATTCCGCTTTGGTTAGACCACACCTGGAATATTGTGTCCAATTCTGGGCACCACAATTCAAGAGAGATATTGACAAGCTGGAATGTGTCCAGAGGAGGGCGACTAAAATGATCAAGGGCCTGGAGAACAAGCCCTATGAGGAGCGGCTTAAGGAGCTTGGCATGTTTAGCCTGAAGAAAAGAAGGCTGAGAGGAGATACGATAGCCATGTATAAATATGTGAGAGGAAGCCACAGGGAGGAGGGAGCAAGCTTGTTAGCAATAAAGATCAAACTTGGCACACTGAGTCTCCATCATGCACTCTACATACTGGTGCAGTTTGGAGGAGGATACACCATGGACGATGGGACTTGCAATACCTGCACTCCCTTCCTACGACCATTACAACTGCCAACAATGATGGGTCAGGACCACAATTTACACAGAGAGCCTGCATGACCCAAGACTGCTGCAACCCTCATGCAATGACTGATCAAGACCAAACTTGAGCCTCCATGACCCACTCTCTATCCTGGTGCAGTTTGGAGGAGGATGGACCACAGATGATGGGACTCGCAGTACATTCACTAACTTCCTGAGACCACTGTGAGCCATATAAATAACTGATAAAGACCAACCTTGATACACAATTCCTTTCTCTAATAACCCGGGCAGCGCCGGGTCCCCAAGCTAGTTAATAATAAAACCCCATTGTTGGAAGATTAGAGGCCCATCTACATTAGTTCTTTGCTCTTCATCCTTCCAAACTGGAGAGTTTGCTTGAAGTTGTTGAAGGACTTACCAAGATGCTAAGGCTTACCATTCAATGCTAAGGCTTCCTGCCAAAATGGAACTGTAGAGGAGAGTCTACTGAAGAAGCCAGTAACTGCCACATACCAGTACTGCCATCTGTTGAGGAGTTACGAAGGTGGAGGCATTACTTTTCATTCAACCCTCGTATAAACAGTATTTAAAAATTCCCAAGGAGATTGAATCCCAACTTCCATGGCTTTTGTGGTGGCTACTGCCCTGTATTTGTTCTAGAAAGAGGACATTAAGGCAACTTTCAGGGACTGATATTTTCAAGGGGCTGGGCTAGATGACCTCTTGGAGTCCCCCCCCCCCCCACTCTATGACACTCGGCTGCATTGAGAGGCTGGAATGCTTTGGAACAGAGATCTGGCCTCTCGTTCTTCCTCTTTCTCCACTTTATATCTTCCGCTTTTCATTCAGCCCTTGTACTTCAATCCCAGGCAGTTTGGGGGCTTTCCTTCTCTCTGTGCAGAACACAACAAACACCAACCAAAGCAAATCAAGAACAAAGAAAGCCGAAATTATTTTGGATTCCCCGGGTTTTCCACAATGTTTATTTTGAATGACGCAAGGAAAAGTTAGCAATAAAGTTAATTCCCATTTCTCAAGGTGTTTTTTTGTGCGTGTGAGGCCGCATTGTTGCTGCCACCTTCCTTTAGTCCTGGTGGGTGGGGATGATGGGAGATGTAGTACAGACACAACGGCTTTCTCCATCTTCTATACACACAATAAAAGTGAAAATATGTATGTGTGGCTATAGTTCCCACTCCTCCACAAGGACCACACTGCCCACCACCCAAGGAATACTTTAATTTCATTCTAGATTTTATGTATTTCCTCCACCAAAGACATCCCAGTGTTCCTTTCTCTCTCCATTGGTGTAAAATTTGCATGACCCCTCCGCCCGCTGCCTCTCCCTTAACCCTTTCCTATTCTTTTCTATGCCACACAGCAGAGAAATTGATCAACAACTGAACATACCAGAGAGGTTTGGGGAGAATTCACCATGATTTAGAGGAGTTGTAGGTCCTGGGATATATAGTTCTCCTGCAATCAATACTCTACCGATAATTGACCTGGAATTAACTTGGCACACAGAACCCCCATGACCAACAAAACATACCGCAGGTCTTGGGAGGTATTTATAGGAGTGTGGGGAAAATGAACCTTGATTTGTGGGAGTTGTAGTTCACCTACATCCAGAGCGCACTATTAATCCAAACAATGATGGATATGGACCAAACTTGGCATGCAGACCCGATATGCCGACATTTGAATACTGGTGGGTTTTAAAGGGAATTGGCCTGGGAATTTTGGAGTTGTAAGTACTGGGATGTATAGTTCACCTGCAATCAATGAGCACTCTGAACTCCATCAAAGATGGAATTGGACCAAACTTGTCACAGAGAGCCCCCACGACTAGGAAAAAATACTGGAGGTCTTTGGGGAAAATTAACCTTGATTTGTGGGAGTTGTAGTTCACCTACATCCAGAGAGCACCGTGAACCTAAACAAGGATGGATCTGGAACAAACTTGGAATGCAGACCCAATATGCTGACATTTGAATACTGGTGGGTTTTGAAGGAAATTGGCCTGGGCATTTTGGAGTTGTAAGTACTGGGATGTATAGTTCACCTGCAATCAATGAGCACTCTGAACTCCACCAAAGATGGAATTGGACCAAACTTGGCACACAGAGCCCTCACGACTTGGAAAAAATACTGGAGGTCTTTGGGGAAAATTCACCTTGATTTGTGGGAGTTGTAGTTCACCTACACCCAAAGCGCATTATGAACCTAAGCAATGATAGATCTGGACCAAACTTGGCCTGCATCCCCGATATGCCCAGATTTGAATACTGGTGGATTTTGAAGGAAATTGATCTGGGCATTTTGGAGTTATAGGTACTTGGATGTATAGTTCATCTGCAATCAATGAGCACTCTGAACTCCACCAAAGATGGAGTTGGACTAAACTTGTCACCCAGAGCCCCCACGACTAGGAAAAAGTACTGGAGGTCTTTGCAGAAAGTTCACCTTGATTTGGTGGAGTTGTAGTTCACCTACATCCAGCGAGCACTGTGAACCCAAACACCGATGGATCTGAACCAAACTTGGTATGCAGACCCGATATGCCAAGATTTGAATACTGGTGGGCCTGGGCATTTTGGAGTTGTAGGTACTGGGATGTATAGTTCACCTGCAATCAATGAGCACTCTGAATTCCACCAACGTTGGAATTGGACCCAACTTGGAACACAGAGCCCCATGACCAGCAAAAAATAATGGAGGTCTTTGGGGGAAATTAACCTTGATTTGTGGGAGTTGTAGTTCACCTACATCCAGAGAGCACTATGAACCCAAACAAGGATGGATCTGGACCAAACTTGGAACGCAGACCCAATATGCTGACATTTGAATACTGGTGGGCCTGGGCATTTTGGAGTTGTAGGTACTGGGATGTATAGTTCACCTGCAATCAATGAATTGATCTTCCTTTTTGGGAGTTGTAGTTCACCCACAACCAGAGAAACATCCTCAGCCAATATACATTTTCAGACTCACATCAGAATGACATACAAGAGATTCTGAAAACATCTCTAATCGAAACACCTTTTGAGTTCGTCCCAGACTGGATCAAAGAAGAAATTCAAAGATTAATCAGAAATATTTGAGAAAAAAATGTGGAAACAAATAAGAAATAGGCATTGCCGGAGAACTTCAGAGTCTTGCATTGTGCTGAGCTCTTGACGCATGAGGAGAAAATCCCTTTCGCAGGAATATGAATCTCTGAAATTGAGTTTCGATCCACTTCTTTGGAATCACAATACACAAGGTGGCGATGCTTGACGTTGTTCAAAACTAAATGCACATATTTAGCATTTAGCTGCCTGCACTCCTTCTATTTTTATCAGTTTTATACTAATTTATGCAATGCTTTTGATATGAAATAAACGAATAAGGTTGCTGTGAGCTTTCCGGGATGTCTGGCCATGCTCCAGTAGCATTCTCTCCTGACGTTTCGCCCACATCTATGGCAGGCACCCTCAGAGGTTGTGAGTTCTGTTGGAAACTAAATGGAGGAGTCCCCGGTGGTGCAGTGGGCTAAAACACTGAGCTGCGGAACTTGTTTCAGGTTCGAATCCAGGGAGAAGGGTGAGCTTCCGTTGTCAGCCCCAGCTTCTGCCAACCTAGCAGTTCAAAAAAATGCAAATGTGAGTAGATCAATGAGTACTGCTCCGGCAGGAAAGTAAGGGCGTTCCATGCAGTCATGCTGGCCACATGACCTTGGAGGTGTCTACGGACAACGCCGGCTCTTCGGCTTAGAAATGGAGATGAGCACCAGAGTCCCCGAGTCGGACACGACTGGACTTAATGTCAAAGGAAAACCTAAGTAAGTGGGGTTTATGTATCTGTAGAATGTCCAGGGTGGGGGAAAGGACTTTTGTCTACTAGAGGAACGTGTGAATGTTGCAATTTTCCAATGGAGATGATGAGAGCAGTCACCACTGTGTCTCTAAGAGCCGCCAAGAAAAAGTTCTAATTCGAAAGACTGTCATAATAATATTGGGAGCCGAGCTCCATCTGCTGGCCCTCTTGGTGAATAGTTCTCGAAGGACTTTACCCCAAAATACATGGAAAATAAGTCTATTTATTTAACAGTGTAGACCCCATCTCAAGGATGGAGATGGTGGTCAGAACATGGTCCAAAGCTGCCTTGAGTTTCATTTGGGGAAAAAGATAGGATGGAAATGAAATGATCACACCTGTAAATAAAGACGAGGGTTGAATGAAAAGTAAAGCCTCCACCTTTGTTACTTGGGTTTGGATGGGAATATTTTAATAAATCAAATGTGGAAATAATCCTTAGAATGTCCTCTTTAACTACCACTAGTCACTTTCCCACATAATCACCAGACAATTGGATACGTTTCTGCCAACAATGAACAAGTTTTCTGAAGCCGTTGTGGAAGAAGTCGACACTCTGTTTCCGCAACCAGCGTCAGCATCCTGGATACCCATCGTGCACAGATCTTCCGATAGCCAAGCAAAGCAATACTATTCACTTTTTCACATAACAACCAGACAATCGGATACGTTTCTGCCAACGATGAACAAGTTTTCTGAAGCCGTCACGGAAGAAGTCGACACTCTGTTTCTGCCACCAGCGTCAGCATCCTGGATACCCATCGTGCACAGATCTTCCAATAGCCAAGCAAAGCAATAATGTGACCCACTATTCACTTTTCCACATAACCACCTGACAATCGGATACATTTCTGCCAACAATGAACAAGTTTTCTGAAGCCTTCACGGAAGAAGTCGACACTCTGTTTCTGCCACCAGCGTCAGCATCCTGGATACCCATCGTGCACAGATCTTCCAATAGCCAAGCAAAGCAATAATGTGACCCACTATTCACTTTTCCGCATAACCACCTGACAATCGGATACATTTCTGCCAACAATGAACAAGTTTTCTGAAGACGTCACGGAAGAAGTCGACACTCAGTTTCCGCAAACAGCGTCTCACAGTTTTCTCAATGTTTTCATCAGATTCATAATGATGTCCCCGCAGATCTTCTTTCAATATCAGGAACAGATGGAAGTCAGACGCTGCTGAATCTGGACTGTATGGAAGATGTTGTACAGTCGTGAGATCCTGTCTCAAGTCTGTGCGATTTAATTTCAAGCATCAGCATCCTGGGTACCCATCGTGCACAGATCTTCTGATAGCCAAGCAAAGCAATAAAGTGACCCACACATAATCACCAGACAATTAGAAACATTTCTGCCAACGATGAACAGGTTTTCTGAAGCTATCATGAAAGAAGTCGACACTCTGTTTCTGCAGCCAGCATCTCACAGTTTTCTCATCCTGGGTACCCATTGTGCACAGATCTTCTGATAGCCAAGCAAAGCAATAATGTGACCCACACATAATCACCAGAAAATTGGATACATTTCTGCCAACGATGAATAGGTTTTCTGAAGCCGTCACGGAAGAAGTCGACACTCTGTTTCCGCAACCAGTGTCTCACAGATTTCTCAACGTCCTCATCAGAAGCATAATGATGTCCCCACATATCTTCTTTCATTATCGGAACAGATGGTAGTCAGACGCTGCTGAATCTGGACTGTATGAAAGATGTTGTATGGTCATGAGATCCTGTCTCAAGTCTGTGCGCTTTCATTTCAGGCATCAACATCCTGGGTACCCAGCGTGCACAGATCTTCCAATAGCCAAGCAAAGCAATAATGTGACCCACACATAATCACCAGACAATTGGATACATTTCTGCCAACGATGAACAAGTTTTTTGAAGCCGTCATGGAAGAAGTCGACACTTTGTTTCAGCAACCAGCGTCTCACAGTTCTCTCAACATCTTCATCATAAGCATAATGATATCCCTGCAGATCTTCTTTAATTATTGGAAACAGATGGAAGTCTGACAGTGCTAAATCTGGACTGAATGGAGGATGTCGTACGGTGGTGAAATCCAGTCTCTGAAGTTTCAAGTCTGTGCGCTTTCATTTCAGGTGTCAGCATCCTGGGTACCCATCGTGCACAGATCTTCCAATAGCCAAGCAATAATGTGACCCACATATAATCACCAGACAATTGGATACATTTCTTCCAACGATGAACAAGTTTTCTGAAGTTGTCACGGAAGAAGTCGACACTTTGTTTCTGCAACAAGCGTCTCACAGTTTTCTCATCCTGGGTACCCAGTGTGCACAGATCTTCTGATAGCCAAGCAAAGTAATAATGTGACCTTCACATAATCACCAGACAACTGGATACATTTCTGCCAACAATAAACAAGTTTTCTGAAGCCGTCACAGAAGAAGTCAACACTCTGTTTCCACAACCAGCGTCTCACAGTTCTCTCAACGTCTTCATAATAAGCCTAATGATGTCCCCGCAGATCCTCTTTCGTTATCGGGAACAGATGGAAGTCAGACGGTGCTAAATCTGGATGGTATGGAAGTTGTACGGTGGTGAGATTCAGTCTTTGAAGGTTCAAGTCTGTGTGCTTTCATTTCAGGTATCAGTATCCTGGGTACCCAACGTGCACAGATTTTCCGATAGCCAAGCAAAGCAATAATGTGACCCACACAGTCTTGTGAAATGCCGATTATGCTTGAAATTACTCTCTGTGTGATACAACGATTGTCCTGAATCAATCTGCCAACCTTTTGCTTGTGAAACTCGGTGGTTGCTGTCACAGGACGTCCAACTCTTTGTTTGTCATGCAAGTCAGATGTTCCCACCTCAACATCTTTAAACTGACTTGCCCAACGATGCACAGTATTCACATCAACACAATCACCATAAACAGCTTGCATTCTCTGATAAATCTCCTTTGGGGTGACACCTTCTGCTGTCAAGAATTCAATGACTGCACGTTGCTTAAGTCACATTGACCGACCGTCTGCTCAGGGTCCCATATTTCGCACTTTAACAACACAACTGTTCAATGCTATGGCTTCCCGTCAAAATGGAACTGTAGAGGAGAGTGTACTGAACAAGCCAGTACCTGTCGCATACCAGTACTGCCATCTGTTGAGTTACTAAGGTGGAGGCATTACTTTTCATTCAACCTTCGTATTTGTTCCTTATTGGTCCTTCTGCTATACACAAATGCCCCCCCCTCTGTCTTTTCTTCCTCTTCTTCCAGGAGAAGTTTCCCATGTATGATGGATCAATCCACAAAGACTCCATTAATGATTGAGAGATCCATTAGAACTCCACCAGTTGTTCTACTCCTTGGAGTTCATGTTTGAAATGTTCTCAAAGGCTGGGTCTTTTGTTTGGAGAGCTCTTTGCTTCCATACTTTATGAAAGCCAACACGTTCTACTTTTCCAAGTGTGGGTCATTGGAGCCAAGACTTGGAAAGAAGTCTTTGAGAAGGAAGTTACGTTCCTCCATGGTTGGTTGGGGTCAAGAGAGAGAAATATGGCCTTTTCCCTTCTGAATGGCTTCATAGGAACATCCAAAGTGATGCAAATTTGGCACATAGTTTGCTTCAGTCCGAGCGATGGAGGACGAGGAGGTGGGACTCATGCTTGGTAAATCCCACTTTGCAGGTTTCTGTTGGGAAACAAAATTATTGCAATTAATAAATAATAATAATAATAATAATAATAATAATAATAATATGTATATTTTGCCCTATCTCCCGATAGGACTCTGAGCAAATTACAGAATATACAAACACAGGTAAACATTCAATGCCTTGATACAATGAAACAGAAATACACAGACAAAGGCAAAGGCTTCCCATTTCATCTCCGGCTTCTGGAGGTGGTACTCATCTCTGGCTCTAGGGAAGGTGCTCATTTCCTTTTCCAAGCCAAGGAGCCTGCATCATCCATAGACACCTCCTGGTTGTGTGGCTGGCATGACTGCATGGAGTGCTTGTTT
This sequence comes from Anolis sagrei, assembly GCF_037176765.1. Classification (NCBI taxonomy): domain Eukaryota; kingdom Metazoa; phylum Chordata; class Lepidosauria; order Squamata; family Anolidae; genus Anolis; species Anolis sagrei. The sequence continues at coordinate 6,933,695 of NC_090032.1, forward strand.
GCCTTCCCGCAGAAGCGGTATCTATTGATCTATTCATATTTGCATGTTTTCAAACTGCTAGGTTGCTACTGGGCCCCCTGGTTGTGCAGCGGATTAAACTGTTGAGCTGTTGACCTTGCTGACCAAAAGATCAGTGGTTTGAATCCAGGGAGCAGGGTGAGCTCACACCGTTAGCCCCAGCTTCTGCTAACATAGCAGTTCGAAAACATGCAAATGTGAGTAGGTCAATAGGTACCGCTCCGGCAGGAAGGTAACAGCACTCTATGCAGTCATGTAGGCCACATGACCTTGGAGGTGTCTACGGAGTGTTGCAGTTACTTTGAATTCTTCATGCCAAGGAAATCTAATGTTTTGCCTCTCCTCCCTAGATATCATCACCGGGCAGGTCCAAAGCCCTCCTCTACTCATATTTGCATGTTTTCGAACTGCTAGGTTGCTACTGGTGCAGCAGGTTACACCGCTAAGCTGCTGAATTTGCTGACCAAAAGGTTGGTGGTTTGAATCCGGGGAGCAGGGTGACCGCCCTCTGTTAGCCCCAGCTCCTGCCAACCTAGCAGTTTGTGCGTAGATCAACAGGTACTGCTTTGATGGGAACGTAACGGCACTCCATGCAGTCATGCTGACGACATGACCTTGGAGGTGTCTACGGACAACACCGGCTCTTCAGCTTGGAAATGGAGTTGAGCACCAAGTCCCAGAGTTGGACATGACTAGACTTAATGTCAGGGGAAAACCTTTACCTTTACTTAGCATCATAATGAGCTCAAGGTGAATATTTGATTTATTTATCATGTCAGAAGCGAATTGAGAATATTAATTTATCATGTCAGGGGGAACATTTACCTTTACCTAGGTTGGCAGGAGCTGGGGCTAACAGCGGGTGCTCACCCCATTCCATGGATTCAAACTGCCAACCTTCAGGTTAGCAAGTTCAGCAGCTCAACGGTTTAACCCACTGCAGTCAATGTGCTAAATAAGGAATTAAGCCTAGGTGGTAGTTTGCAATTGGATAACTTTTGCTGCAGTGCCAAAGGGTCTTGTCTATGGGTTGTTGTAGGTTTTTTCGGGCTATATGGCCATGGTCTAGAGGCATTCTCTCCTGACGTTTCGCCTGCATCTATGGCAAGCATCCTCAGAGGTAGTGAGGTCTGTTGGAACTAGGAAAAAGGGTTTATATATCTGTGGAATGACCAGGGTGAGACAAAGGACTCTTGTCTGCTGGAGCTAGGTGTGACTGTTTCAACTGACCACCTTGATTAGCATTGGATGGCCTGACAGTGCCTAGAGCAAACGTTTGTTGAGAGGTGATTAGATGTCCTTGTTTGTTTCCTCTCTGTTGTTGTGCTGTAGTAATTTTAGAGGTTTTTTAATACTGGTAGCCAGTATTAGGTCTTGTCCATATAATGTGTGTCTGAGAGACACTGGGAGCAGCAGCCTCTTGAAAGTACCAAGACCTGCGTGTTTGGTATGGCTGACCGTCTCATGATCATGACGAAATAAATCTTGCTTTTGTACTTCCCCTGAGACTGGGTGTTTGTCTTTCTGCCTCCTGCGACCGGACCCAATGCAGGGACCCTGAATAGGGGGTCCCCAACAGAGGAAGTGTGAATCTGGTCACATTTCAACCTCCCCCGTGTCCCACTGTTCTTACCAGGGGTCTATGTGACATCCTCTGTCGGCGTGTCTGGGCTCTTTTGGATCTGGTCATAAATGGTGGTCAGGAGCCGTTCCTTTTGGGGGCTTTTCTCCACGTTACTTTCCTGGAGACCTAGGGGCTGAAAAGAAAGAAGTGAGCAGGGAGGAAGAGAGACCAAAGATGCAAAAAATTGGGGAAGTTTTCACATTCTGCATGGTGAATTAATGAGGCTATCAGTCTCACTGGGATTCTTGATTAGCATTGAATGATGTGGCAGCACCAACAAAGGATTCCCCCAGGCAGACCTTGAAACTGCACTCTCACAGTTAATAATAATAATAATAATAATAATAATAATAATAATAATAATAATAAGGATTTAAAGATCGTACTGCAAAGACTCTGGCACAAGCCAGTCAAGCTAGTCCCTGTGGTGATCAGCACACTGTGTGCAGTGCCTAAAGACCTTGGCCTGCACTTAAACACAATCGGCACTGACAAAATTACCACCTTTCAGCTGCAAAAGGATCTACACGCATTATTCGCCGATACATCACACAGTCCTAGACACTTGGGAAGTGTCCGACGTGTGATCCAATACAAAAGTCAGCATAGTGATCTTGTTCGCTGTGAACTTATCTTGTTGTGTTTCAAACAACAACAACAACAACAACAACAAGGTATGAGCCAGAAACACAAGGCTCCCTGCTCAGACTACACAGAGAAGCCACTGATATCCAAAAGCTTGTGGACAATGTCAACAAAAATAAGAAAACCATGAAAATGAACAAAATCTGGTAACCAGTATTTTAAAAACCTCCAAAATCAGGGCAGTAAATAAAGAGTGACATTAAAAAATAGGAATTCCAGACATGAAACAATCGTGGCCAGCTAACACCCCAAAGAGACATAATCTAGAGCCGAGGCCCACCTTGGAGGCCTCTGGGCCGTCTCACCTTATTGTTACCTTCTGGGGGGCTCCTCCGGAGAATCTCCGCATACTGGGGGTCTGTGGGACTCTCCTCCACTTGGACGGTTGGGATGGTGCCTGAGGACAGAAGAACGGGAATGAGAGCTTGTGGTGCTCATTTCCATTTCTAAGCCGAAGAGCCGGCATTGTCCATAGACACATCCAAGGTCATATGGCTGGCATGACTGCATGGAGCACCGTTACCCTCCCGCCAGAGAAGTACCTATTGATCTACTTGGCAGAAGCTGGAGCTAAGAGTGGGAGCTCACCCCACTCTCCAGAAGCTGGGGCTAAGAGCGGGAGCTCACCCCGTTCCCCAGATTTGAACCGGCAACCTTTTGGTCACCAAGTTTAGCAGTGCAGTGGTTTAACCCACTGCACCACCGGGGGCTCAATAATAATAATAATAATAATAATAATAATAATAATAATAACTCATTAAAATAAAGTTACTACTTAATTCAACGTTTGACTGTGATACACAGAAATCTAAACAGAGAGAAAAGGATTGCAAAACCAAACATTGTGCCGAAAAGAAGACTCAGTGACAGTTGTAAAGCGACAATAAAGGCATCGGTATCTCTCCCTGGACCGTTGTGTTACCTATTATGGTACAAAGCCTGATGTAATTATGGTCTTAAGGGCGTTGGGCTCACCTGCCTCCGCCGACTTCTCATTGTTGATCCGCCAGCACCAAAACGCCGCCCCGAGACTTAGCACTAAGAGGATGAAAGTCAGCACGACGTAGCCGGACTTAGAGAAGGAGGCCTCGGCTGTTGGGATTGGAAAACACAGGGTGAGAGATTAGGGCCGGAAAGAATATCTATTGTGAATGCAAAATCTAGAAATCACTGTTCCTTGGAGGGAACTTAAAAGGTGTGGAGACTGGGATTTGGAGGGAGGGACTTCCTGATGAAGACATGAGTCTCAGGTGGAGACTGCAGAAGACCCTTTGACCTAACAGAAGACCTACTCTGGAAAATGGGTGGAACACTTTTTGGACTCTCATTCCATCTATCCATTTGTCATACTATCCACCTATCCAACTATTCATCTGTTGTAATAGCTTACGATCCATCTATCCATCTATCTTACTATCCATCTATCCATCTATCCATATATCCTACTATCCATCTATCCAACTATCCATCTATCATACTATCCATCTATCCAACTATTCATCTATTCTACTATCCTATTATCCATGTACCCATCTATCAATCTATCATACTATCCTACTATCCACCTATCCAACTACCTATCTGTGCACCTATGCATCTATTCATCAATCATACTATCAATCTATCCTTCTATCATACTATCTTACTATCCTACTATCCAACTATTCTACTATCCATCTATCCAACTATCCATCTATCCTATCATACTTTCCTACTATCCATCTATCCAACTAACCATCTATTCTACTATACTACTATCCACCTATCCTTCTATCATACTATCCTTTTATCCAACTAACCATCTATTCTACTATCCATCTATCCAACTATCCATCTATCCTACTATCCATCTATTCTACTATCGTATTATCCATCTATCCAACTATCCATCTATCATATCATACTATCCTATCCATCTATCCAACTATCTATTCTACTATACTACTATCCATCTATCCTTCTATCATACTATCCTTCTATCCAATTAACCAAGTATCCATCTATCCAACTATCCTACTATCCATCTATCCAACTATCCATCTATTCTACTATCCTACTATCCATCTATCCAACTATCCATCTATCCAACTATCCTACTATCCATCTAACCAACTATCCATCTATTCTCCTCCCCTACTATCCATCTATCCAACCATCCATCTATTCTACTATCTTACTATCCATCTAGCCATCTATCCTACTATCCATCTATCCAACTATCCATCTATTCTACTATCCTACTATCCATCTATCCAACTGTCCATCTATTCTACTATCCATCTATCCATCTATCCAACTGTCCATCTATTCTACTATCCATCTATCCAACTATCCATCTATTCTACTATCCAACTATCCATTCTACTATCTAACTATCCATCTGTCCTACTATCCATCTATACAACTATCCATCTATTCTACTATCCTATTATCAATCTATCCAACCATCCATCTATTCTACTATATTACTATCCATCTAGCCATCTATCCTACTATCCTACTTTCCATCTATCCAACTACCCATCTGTTCTATTACCCAACTATCTAGCTATCCATCTCTCATACTACTATTCATCTATACAACTATCCATCTATTCCTCTCTCATACTATCTATCTATCCAACTGTTAATCTATTCTACTATCATACTATCCATCTATCCAACTACCCATCTATTCTACTAACCATCTATCCATTTGTCATACTATCCTACTATCCATGCATTCAACTACCCATCTATTCTACTATCCTACTATCCATCTATCCTTCTATCATACTATCCAGCTATCCATCTATTCTACTATCCATCCATACATTGATCCATCTATCCATATATCCTACTATACATTGATCCATCTATCCAACTATCCATCTATCATACTATCCATCTATCCATCTGTCATCCTATCCTACTGTCCATGTATCCACCTATCCATCTGTTCTACTATCCTTCTATCCATCTTTCCTACTATCCATCTATCATACTATTCTCCATCTATCATTTGTATCCATTATTTCTCTTGACTCCTCCTTGAACCATATCTGCCAGGATTCCATAGGTTGCAGCCCTGGTCATTCAAATACAACCATAGTGCTATAATTGTGTAGTATGAAAGGGACTTATCAATCTGCCAATGCAATGTATGTGGCTGTGGCAACCTCAGACCCAACTGTGAGCTAGAAGAAGACAGCAACCAGTGATGGGTCCAAACTAGGAAATCTTCTCCCTCTCACCTCCGCTCTGGCAGATCCGTTGGAGGTCGAAGGAGACAATCTTGTGCTCAATGGGGTTGCTGGCGAGGCAGGAGTAAGTGGTGTTGAGGGAGGCCGGGAGCAGCGAGAGGCGGAGGGTCCTGCCGTCAGGGGAGATCTGGTACCGGTCGGTGGCCCCCAAGTCCCGGATGGGGTTGCCTTTCCTCCAGGTGATGTTGACGGGGCCTTTGCTGGGAGACAGACACTGCAGGGTGACGTTACACCATTTCGGGGTGCTAGAGACCAGCTGGCTCTGGATCCGGGGTGTTGAAACTGGTTCTGTCCAAACCAAGAGCAAGAAGAAAAGCTTGAAAACTGTCCATGAGAAAGGATCGAGGAACCTTAGTTGAACATGAGTCAAGAGTGAGATGCGGCAGCGAAAAAGGCCAATGCAATTCTAAGCTGTATCATCTTGACACTAGACCATCTGAACATGAGGAAGAACTTCCTGACTGTGAGAGCCGTTCAGCAGTGGAACTCTCTGCCCCGGAGTGTGGTGGAGGCTCCTTCTTTGGAAACTTTTAAACAGAGGCTGGATGGCCATCTGTCAGGGGTGATTTGAATGCAGTATTCCTGCTTCTTGGCAGAATGGGGTTGGACTGGATGATGGCCCATGAGGTCTCTTCCAACTCTTTGATTCTATGATTCTATGACTGCATCTTTCCTCCATATTGACACTAGACTGTAGTCTAATGTCAAGATGGAGGAAAGTCATAGTCCCATTGTTTCCTGCTTTGGTCAGGTCAAACCCATTCTGCCATACAAGAAGGCACAATTAGAGCTCTCCCAACAGATGGTCATCCAGCCTCTAGATTCCAAAGAAATTAGACTCCAAAGAAACATAGCCCACTGTCGAACAGCTCTGACCAGCAAAAAGTTATTTCTAACATTAAAGTGAAATCTGTTTACCTGCACTTTGGATCCATTGCTCTACTGTGTTTAAGGATAGACTACTGCAATGCACTCTACATTGGATTGCCCTTGAAGACTGTTTGGAAACTTCAAATGGTCCAATGCGCGGCAGCCAGATTTCTAACTGGGGCAGCATACAGGGAACATACAACTCCCTTGTTACGCTAGCTCCACTGGCTGCCATCCGGGGAGAGGCGGATGAGCTCCCTCTATCAGCTCCAGCTCCTCATGCGGGGACATAAGAGAAGCCTCCCACAAGGATGATAAAACATCAAATCATCCGGGCGTCCCCTGGGCAATGTCCTTGCAGACAGCCAATTCTCTCACAACAGGAGTGACTTGCAGTTTCTCAGGTCGCTCCTGACACGACAAAAAAACCCCAAAAAACAACTGGCTGCCAGTCTGCTACCGAGCCCAATTCAAAGTGCTGCCTTTAACCTATAAAGTCCTAAACGGTTCTGGCCCAGCTTACCTGTCCGAACGTATCTCCTTCTATGATCCACCTCAGAGATTAAGATCTTCTGAGGAGGCCCTGCTCTCGGTCCCACCTTCCTCACAAGCATGACTGATGGGGACAAGAGACAGGGCCTTGTCAATGGTGGCCCCTTGTAAAGAACTCCTTACCTTAAACAGCTAGAATGTGGACCTGGGGAAGCCCTGACAGCCATCTTAAGATAGGGAAACAAGGAGACGCCATCTTAGTTAAGGGTTTTCTAGAGGGGGCAGAGATTAGACAGCCAGGATTGGTTAGAAAATAGGGGCGGAGCCTAGCGTTCAAAAAGGAAAAAATGTACCTTTTGAACTGAGGCTTGGGTTAGCAGTTGGAAATTGTCCGTTGTGAGTTTGTCAGTTGGTGATAACAGTTGGTTGGTGTTAGATAGGAGAGCTGGGTTAATCTTTTGTGGTATTCAAGAGCTAGAGAAATTAGCTAGGAATACAGATGGTAGAACAGGACCTTATTTGTGGTCTGTTCTTTGTCCCTGAGGAAGGCTAGGTCAAAGGCTATTGGCTAGGTTCCAAAAAGAGGGAATTCTTGTTTGGAATTATTATCAGCGATTAATTTCCTGAGATAATCTCCTGTTTTGTTAACATCAAGATTTGAACCCAGAACCCATCTAAGAATTGTACATCAAACGTAACCAGAAGCGTATGTACCAGTAACTTACTGAAACCACTACGCATTTGTACCAGAAGAAGTTTAAGCTTGTTAAATAAACATTTTATTATTGTTAACACTTTATAACAGCCACAGTGTGAACCTCATTGTGATATAAACCCTCTAAAGAAAACAAACACTATTGTAACACAAAAGGTTGTTACTAAGTATACTCTCCACATACAACTCAGCCTGATGACCAAACAAAAAGGTGGCAGCAAAAACAATTGAAGAAACCGTTTCAAACCTTCAGGTCAAAATATGTCAAGTTGTCTCTTTCCTGTATTAAAAATCCCCCTGCACCTATATATAATGGTTAGCAACTTGTGGAATTCACTATTTTAAAATCCCCTGTTCCTTTCCCTGCTGAGTTCCTTATAATTAATGGTAATCGGCTGAGGATGCCTGCCATAGATGCAGGCAAAATGTCAGGAGAGAATGCTTCTAGAATATGGCCATACAGCCCGGAAAACTCACAGCAACCCAAGACTGTGATTATTACAATTTGTGCTGGCACGGTAGTGCCAGAAGATTTGAATTTCTTTTTCTTGCACTGCTAGTTTGTATGAATTTATTTAAGTCATACTTTTTGCAATCAGGTAGCTTCCCCAGGTTGCAGTCATAGGGCCAGCCACCTGTCTATCATCATTAGAGTATTTAGACCCTCCCTTTTCCCCAGGGTTTTGGATACAAAGGAGGACCTTTGTTCAGTCTCACTGTTTGAAGCCTAACAGTAGGATGTGTGGGATTCTCTTTCCCACCGGCACAAAAGCACTCGGGCTATCCATAAAGTAGCTTGGTGCTGGGAGTAGGGGCCTCACGCTAGCAAGGTAAAGAAAGATTGCCCAGGGAGGGGTCAGAAGTTTTCCCTAAGGAAGGAAGGAATCTGCCCTTGATAGCAGATTGAGGAAGCTACCGGTTTTCCAAGGTTACAAAGCATTTAATGCATTTGTTTGAAGATTTAAGCCTAAATAAAGAACTTTGTTGAACTTATTTTGAGCCTCAATAGATCTTCGTGCTGGGAAATCTAAGGGGCCCTTCAGCTGAGGCACCCCGGCGTCCTGTTGGGCATACAGAAGGCACATCCTGTAAACAGACATTATTTCAGGCCCAGTGTGCGACAGCACACAAATAGTGGAAGGCCAACTTATCTCCAAAAAGGGTCACACTTCCAAAAGGCTAAGGAGATTCTGGTTTTCCAAAAAGATATGCATTTCCAAAATAAAGTGGGACTGTGACTTCCTTCCATTTAGACCAGTGTTTCTCAACCTGGGGGTCGGGAGTGGTCTGTTCTTTGTCCCTGAGGACAAAGAACCTGGGGGGGTCGCGAGAGGGTGTCCGAGGGTCACCAAAGACCACCAGAAAACAGTATTTTATATTGGTCATCTGGGTTACATGTGGAAAGTTAGGTCCAATTCTGTTGTTATTGGGGTTCAGAATGCTCTTTGATTGTAGGTGAACTATAAATCCCAGCAACTACAACTCCCAAACGTCAAGGTCTATTTTCCCCAAACTCCACCAGTGTTCACATTTGGGCATATTGAGTATTCATGCCAAGTTTGGTCCAGATCCATCATTGTTTGAGTCCACAGTGCTCTCTGGATGTAGGTGAACTACAACTCCAAAACTCAAGGTCAGTGCCTACCAAACCCTTCCAGTATTTTCTGTTAGTTATGGGAGTTCTGTGTGCCATGATTGGTTCAGTTCCATCATTAGTGGAGTTTGGAATGCTCTTTGATTGTAGGTGAACTATAAATCCCAGAAACTACAACTCCCAAATGTCACGATCTATTTACCCCAAACTCCAACTGTGTTCACATTTTGGATTATTGAGTATCCATGCCAAGTTTGGTCCAGATCCATCATTGTTTGAGTCCACAGTGCTCTCTGGAGGTAGGTGAACTACAACTCCCAAACTCAAGGTCAATGCCCACCAAGCCCTTCCAGTATTTTCTCTTGGTCGTGGGAGTTCTGTGTGCCATGATATATTCAGTTCCATCCTTGGTGGAGTTCAGAATGCTCTTTCATTCCATCAGACAGGAAGACATAATCAAATCCCTCCTGACAGATGGCCATTCAGCCTAGAGCTGGAAGAGACCCCTAAAGGCCATCCGGTCCAACCTCATTCCATCGGACAGGGAGACATAATGAAAGCCCTCCTGACAGATGGCCATTCAGCCTAGAGCTGGAGGAGACCTAAAGGCCATCCAGTCCAACCTCATTCCATCAGACAGGGAGACATAATGAAAGCCCTCCTGACAGATGGCCATCCAGCCTCTGAATCATAGACCCCTGAAGGCCATCCCACTTAACCCCATTCTGGCAGGCAAGACGACATCATCAAAGCACTCCCGACAGATGTCCATCCAGCTTCTGAGTCACAGAATCCTAGATTTGGAAGAGACCCCTAAAGGCCATCCAGTCCAACCTCATTCCATCAGACAATCAAAGCCCTCCTGACAGATGGCCATTCAGCCTGTGAATCATAGAAACCTAGAGACAGAGCAGAAACAGTACCTATTGTTTTCGAACTGCTAGGTTGGCAGAAGCTGGGGCTAACAGCGGGAGCTCACCCCGCTCCTTGGATTCGAACCGCCAACCGTTCGGTCAGGAAGTTCAGCAGCTCAGCAGTTTAACCTGCTGCGCCACCAGGAGGCCCTACTTTACAAAAAGATTGTGATTATTACAAATAGTGTGAATACCAACTGATCTTCAGATCAAAAAGTTGTGCCGAAGCAGAATAGAGTGGGACTGTGACTTTTTAGACACTATACTAGACTGGAATCGCATTGGCCTTTTGAGCTGCTGCATCACACCGTTGGCTCATTCCCTTTCCCCCATATTTCAAAACAAAGACTCACCGTAGACCGCAAGTTGGAAAATCTGGTCTTCCACAATGGCCGGAAGCAGCTTGATCCGGGCCCCGAAGATACCACTGTCGTTCACCTCCAAGGCTCGGATCCTCAGGGTCTCGTTGAACATGTCCACCCGCTGCTTGAACCTGTCGCCAGGATCAGGCCGCTCGAATTTCCCATCCCGAAAGACGGCTACCAAGAGGGCAGGTCCGGGTCCAGCTCGGTAGCTCCACTCGATCTCCCTGACTTTGGCCCGGGGTGCAAGACTCACCGAGAGGACGGCTGAACCCCCTAGGACCGCATTCACTCGTCGAGGAGGGCTTTGGACCTGCCCGGCGATGATATCTAGGGAGAAGAGGCAAAACATTAGATTTCCATGGCATGAAGAAGGCAAAGTACCTGCAACACTCCATAGACACCTCCTGGTTGATTGGCTGGCATGACTGCATGGAGTGCTTGTTTACCTTCCCGGAGTGCTTTTTTGCCTTCCCGGAGTGCTTGTTTGCCTTCCCGGAGTGCTTGTTTGCCTTCCCGGAGTGCTTGTTTACCTTCCCGGAGTGCTTTTTTGCCTTCCCGGAGTGCTTGTTTGCCTTCCCGGAGTGCTTGTTTGCCTTCCCGGAGTGCTTGTTTGCCTTCCCGGAGTGCTTGTTTACCTTCCCGGAGTGCTTTTTTGCCTTCCCGGAGTGCTTGTTTGCCTTCCCGGAGTGCTTGTTTGCCTTCCCGGAGTGCTTGTTTACCTTCCCAGAGTGCTTGTTTGCCTTCCCGGAGTGCTTGTTTGCCCTCCCGGAGTGCTTATTTACCTTCCTATTGATCTACTCATATTTGCGTGTTTTCGAACTGCTAGGTTGGCGGAAGCTGGGGCTAACAGCAGGAGCTCACCCTGCTCCCTGGATTCGAAGCACCAATCTTTCGGTCAGCAAGTTCAACAGCTCTGCAGTTTAATCCGCTGCACCACCAGGGAGCTCAGTAGCAACCTAGCACTTCGAAATCTTGCAAATACTCTGGGACTCGGTGCTCATCTCCATTTCTAAGCTGAAGAGCCGGTGTTGTCCGTAGACACCTCCAAGGTCATGTGGTCAGCATGACTGCATGGAGTGCCGTTACGTTCCCATCAAATCAGTACCTGTTGATCTACGCACATTTGCATGTTTTCAAACTGCTAGGTTGGCGGGAGCTGGGGCTAACAGTGGGAGCTCACCCTGCTCCCTGGATTCGAAGTACCGATCTTTCGGTCAGCAAGTTCAACAGCTCTGCAGTTTAATCCACCTCACCACCCAATAGGAGGCCCAATAGCAACCTAGCAGTTCGAAAACTTGCAAATACTCTGGGACTCGGTGCTCATCTCCATTTCTAAGCTGAAGAGCCGGTGTTGTCCGTAGACACCTCCAAGGTCATGTGGTCAGCATGACTGCATGGTGTGCCGTTACGTTCCCATCAAAGCAGGACCTGTTGATCTACGCACATTTGCATGTTTTCAAACTGCTAGGTTGGCAGGAGCTGGGGCTAACAGCAGGAGCTCACCCTGCTCCCCGTATTCAAACCACCAACCTTTTGGTCAGCAAATTCAGCGGTTTAACCTGCTGCACCACCAGGGGGCCCAGTAACAACTTAGCAGTTCGAAAACATGCAAATATGAGTAGATCAATAGGTACTGCTGCGATGGGATCATCTGTGGGCAGGCAAACAAGCACTCCATGCAGTCATGCCAGCCACACGACCAGGAGGTGTCTATGGACAATGCAGGCTCCTTGGCCTGGAAATGGAAATGAGCCCCTTCCCTAGAGCCAGAGATGAGTCCTGCCTCCAGAAGCCGGAGATGAAAGGGGAAGCCTTTGCCTTTGTCTGTGTGTTTCTGTTTTGTTGTATCAAGGCATTGAATGTTTACCTGTGTTTGTGTTTGGATATGCTGTAATCTACTCACATTTGCATGTTTTCGAATTGCTAGGTTGGCAGAAGCTGGGGCTCACAACGGAAGCTCACTGGATTGGACCACCGACAAGTTCAGCAGCTCAGCGGTTTAACCCGCTGTGCCACCGGGGTCTCCTAGAGTGCATGCATGTGTTCCCTCGCTGTTTCGCAGTTCGCTATTTGCAGACTCGCTGTTTTGCGGTTTTTCAATAAATATTAATATAACAATTCAGAACTGATGGTGTTATCATAAAGGGGCACCCAAAGGCCATCTAGTCCAACCCCCTTTGGGGGCTTGTAGTTGCTGGGATGTATAGTTCACCTACAATCAAAGAGTATTCTGAACCCCACCAATGATGGAATTGAACCAAACTTGGCACACAGTTGTCCCATGACCAACAGAAAATACTGGAAGGGTTTGGTGAGCAGTGTCCTTTGGTTTTGGAGTTGTAGTTCACCTACATCCAGAGATCACTGTGGACTCAAACAATGATTGATCTGGACCAAACTTGGCACAAATACTCAATATGCCCAAATGTGAACACTGGTGGAGTTTGGGGAAAATAGAATCTTGACATTTGGGAGTGTTAGTTGCTGGGATTTATAGTTCACCTACAGTCAAAGAGCATTCTGAACCCCACCGACGATAGAATTGGGCCAAACCTCCCACACAGAACCCCCATGTGGGCCACAGCAATGCGTGGCAGGGGACGGCTAGTATATAATAATAATAATAATAATAATAATAATAATAATAATAATAATAATGTGATATGACATAAGGGCTAATCAATAAAATTACTTACATAATAATAATAATAATAATAATAATAATAGTTATGTGTTGTCAAAGGCTTTCATATCCAGAATCACTGGGTTGCTGTGAGTTTTCCAGGCTGTCTGGCCATGCTCTAGAAGCATTCTCTCCTGACATTTCACCCACATCTATGAAAGGCATCCTCAGAAGTTGTGAGGTCTGTTGGAAACTAGGCAAGTGGGGTTTATATATCTGTGGAATGATGTCCAGGGTGGGAGGAAGAACTCAGGCACTCCCACAGGTAGGAAACAGCCAGGCTTTGAAGCTGCAAGGTCATTCAACTAATCAAGGTGGCCAATTGCAACATTCGCACTTGCCTCAAGCAGACAAGAGTTCTTTCTCCCAATCTGGATATTATTCTACAGATATAGAAACCCCACTTGCCTAGTTTCCTACAGACCTCGCAACCTCTGAGGATGCCTGCCATAGATGGGGGAGAAATGTCAGGAGAGAATACTTCTGGAACATGGCAGCTTCATGTCTGGGGGAATCCTTTGTTGGGAGGTGTATTGAAAAACTCTAAAATTGGGACAGTAAATTAAGAACAACACTCAGAAGTCAGAAGAATTCCAGACATGAAACAATCAGGGTAATCAATTAGCGCTCTGAACTCCACCAAAGATGGAATTGGACTAAACTTGGCACACAGAGCCCCCATGACTAGCAAAAAAATACTGGAGGTCTTTGGAGGGCTTTATAGGAGTTGTAGTTCACCTACATCCAGAGCGTACTATGAACCCAAACAATGATGGGTCAGGACCAAGGCTGGCATGCATCCCCGATATGCTCAAATATGAATACTGGTGGGTTTTGAGGAGAATTGGCCTGGACATTTTGGAATTGTAGGTACTGGGATTTATAGTTCACCTTCAGTCAACGAGCACTCTGAACTCCACCAAAGATGGAACTGGACCAAACTTGGCACACAGAGACCAGCAAAAAATACTAGAGGTATTTTGGGGAAATTCATCTTGATTTGTGGGAGTTGTAGTTCACCTACATCCAGAGAGTACTGTGACCCCAAAGACCGATGCATCTGGACCAAACTTGGCACACAGACCTGATATGCCGAAATTTGATTACTGGAAGGGATTGGGGAAAACTGACCTTTCTTTTTGGGAGTTGTAGTTCACCCACAACCAGAGCAACTGTGACCTTCACCGATGATGGACCTGGACCAAACTTGGCACACAGAACCTCCTTGACTAACTCAACCTACTGGTGGGGTTTGAGGGGACTGACTCACCATAGTGGGAGTTGTAGTTCACCCACAACCAGAGAAACTGTGACCTCTACCGATGATGGACCTGGGCCAAACTTGGCACACAGAACCCCCATGACTAACTCAACATACTGGAGAGGTTTGAGGGGACTGACTCACCATAGTGGGAGTTGTAGTTCACCCTACAGCCAGAGAGTACACTGAACCCCACCGAGGATGCATCTAGACCAAACTTGCCCAACATAACAAACTTTGAGTACTGATGGGAGTTTCAGGGAGTTAACCTGGCATGATGGGAGTTGTAGTTCACCCACAACCAGAGAAACTGTGACCTCCACTGATGATGTACTTGGACCAAACTTGGCACACAGAACCCCCTTGACTAAATCAACATACTGGAGAGGTTTGGGGGGACTGACTCACCATAGTGAGAGTTGTAGTTCACTCTACAGCCAGAGAGCACACTGAACCCCAACAAGGATGCATCTAGAGCAAACTTTCCCAACATAACAAACTTTGAGTACTGATGGAGTTTCAGGGAGTTAACCTGGCATGATGGGAGTTGTAGTTCACCCACAACTGTATGCATTTTGTACAATTTTAAAATGGATGTGGAGTGTCCACAAGATTAGCCTATGCAAAGTACCATGTCAATGGCATAGAAAGTAAAATGCATTCACCTGCACACCAACTAGGGTCAAGCAGGCCTTCGTCGGCTAGCTGTGCCCTTGGCTCATCAGTCTGGCCAAACAAGCCAACTGCACAAGAGAGAGAGAGAGAGAGAGAGAGAGAAAGGAGGGACGGACATTCAGACCCGGAAGGCTCTGTCTCCATTGTAGATCGGAGCAAGCGTCCAGAAGAAGGCACGGACGGGACTGCAAGACACGAGCAACACTTGGTTTGGTCACCGGGATCTGGTTCTGGAAATGGGGGTCGCTTGAGAGCTTGGAAAAGTTCCTTCCCTTTTTGTTTGGAGGCGACAACTTACATCTGAGAGCCGCCACCCCCCAAAAGAGAATTTGACTAAGCTCTTGGCTTATTATTATTATTATTATTATTATTATTATTATTATTATTACAAAGATTAAATGGCCATCTGTTGGGGTGCCTTGATTCTGCTATTATTATTATTATTATTATTATTATTATTACAACAAAGGCTGGATGGCCATCTGTTGGGGGTGCTTTGATTGTGTTTTTTCTGCATGGCAGAAAGAGGTTGGACTGGATGACCTCTGGGGTTGCTCCTATTATTATTATTATTATTATTATTATTATGAAGATTAAATGGCCATCTGTTAGGGGTGCTTTGATTGTGTTTTTACTGCATGGCAGAAAGAGGTTGGACTGGATGGCCTCTGGGGTTGCTCCTATTATTATTATTATTATTATTATTATTATTATTATGAAGATTAAATGGCCATCTGTTAGGGGTGCTTTGATTGTGTTTTTACTGCATGGCAGAAAGGGGTTGGACTGGATGGCCTCTGGGGTTGCTCCTATTATTATTATCATCATCATCATCATCATTATTATTATTACGAAGGTTAAATGGCCATCTGTTGGAAGTGCCTTGATTCTGCTGCTATTACTACTACTACTACTACTACTACTACTACTAAGACTGGATGGTCATCCGTTGGGGGTGCTTTGACTGTGCTTTTCCTGCATGTCAGAAAGGGATTAGACTGGATGACCTCTGGGGTTGCTCCTATTATTATTATTGTTATTATTATCATTATTATTATTACGAATATTGAATGGACATCTGTTGGGGGTGCCTTGATTGTGCTTTTCCTGCATGTCAGAAAGGGGTTGGACTGGATGGCCTCTGGGGTTGCTCCTATTATTGTTATTATTATTATTATGATTATTATTATTATTATTAAATGGCCATCTGTTGGGGGTGCCTTGCTGCTATTATTATTATTATTATTATTATTATTATTATTATTATTATGACAACAAAGGCTGGATGGCCATTTGTTGGGAGTGCTTTGATTGTGCTTTTCCTGCATGGCAGAAGGGAGTGATCCTGGATGGATCCCTGTTGCTGCTATTATTATTATTATTATTATTATTATTACAAAAGCTGGATGGCCATCTGTTGGGGGTGTTTTGATTGTGTTTCTCCTGCATGGCAGAAGGGAGTTGAACTGGATGGCCCCTGGGGTTTTTGCTATTATTATTATTATTATTATTATTATTATTATTATTATTATGACAACGACTGGCCATCTGTTGGGGATGCTTTGATTATGTTTTTGTTGCATGGCGGAAGATAGTTGGACTGGTTGGCTCCTGGGGTTTCTGCTATTATTATTATTATTATTATTATTATTATTATTATTATGACAAAGGCTGGATGTCCATCTGTTGGGGGTGTTTTGATTGTGTTTCTCCTGCATGGCAGAAAGAAGTTGAACTGGATGACCCCTGGGGTTTTTGCTATTATTATTATTATTATTATTATTATTATTATTATGACAATGACTGGCCATCTGTTGGGGGTGCTTTATGTTTTTGTTGCATGGCAGAAGATAGTTGGACTGGCTGGCTCCTGGGGTTTCTGCTATTATTATTATTATTATTATTATTATTATTATTATGACAAAGGCTGGATGTCCATCTCTTGGGGGGTGTTTTGATTGTGTTTCTCCTGCATGGCAGAAGGGAGTTGAACTGGATGGCCCTTGGGGTTTCTATTATTATTATTATTATTATTATTATTATTATTATTATTATTATTATTATGACAAAGACTCTGCAGATCCCAGTAAGGTGGTCTTTTGCAGCTGGCAAATGCGTGCCATAGATGTGGGTGAAATGTCAGAAAAGAATGCTTCTTGGACATGGCCAGACAGCCTGGAAAACTCACAGCAACTCAGTGATTCCGGCCGTGAAAGCCTTCGACAACACATTGAACAAGAGTATCCAAACACTCCAAAAGGAACTTTTCCAAGCTGTGGTTTGGCCTCCTCATTATCCAGGATCGTCAGTGGTGAAACCAAGTGGAGACAAAGAAAGTTAAGAACATGACAACGTACAGCTTTGAACATAAAACGCAGACTGAGAAGACACGGGGAAGGCATCCCTCCCAAAGTTACTCTGGCCCTCTGAAATAACCAACATGGAAACAGGGAAGGACAAACATGCAATGATATGAAAAATGGATGTCACGGGATCCTATGTTCCTATAGTGGAGGTCTTTAGGCATAGTTTGGATGGATTCCTTGGATTCCTTCCTGGAGGTTGGACTAGATGACCCTTGGAGAACCTTTCTACGCTATGAAGCTAAAGGGCCTCCTTTTGTATAGAACTGTAGAGTTGGAAGGGCCCTTAAAGGCTATCTAGTCCACCCTTCAATGCAGGATCTTTATCTAAAGCATCCCCAGAAGGGGCCAGATTCTTTTGGAAGATGTCTAGTGAAGGAAAAAAGGGGTGGAAGGGAGGGAAAGAAAGAAAGAAGGAAGGAAGGAAGGAAGGAAATAGGCAAGGAAGGAAGGATGAAAGGGTGGAAGGAAGGAAGGGAAGGAAGGAGGGAAGAGGGAAGGATGAAAGGGTGGAAGGGAAGAAAGGAAAGAAGGAAGGAAGGAGAAAGGGAGAGCAGGAAGGAGGAAGGAAAGAGGGAAGGAAGGAAGGATGAAAGAGTGGAAGGATGGATGGATGGAAGGTAAGGAAGGAAGGAGGAAAGAGGGAAGGAAGGATGAAAGGGTGGAATGGAAGGGAGGAAGGAAGGAAGCAGAAAGGGAGAGCAGGAAGGAGGGAGGAAAGAGGGAAGGAAGGAGGAAGGGGTGGAAGGATGGATGGAAGGAAGGGAAGGAAGAAAGGAGGAAAGAGGGATGGAAGGACGAAAGGGTGGAATGGAATGGAATGGAATGGAAGGGAAGGGAAGGGAAGGGAAGGGAAGAAGGAAGGAAGGAAGGAAGGGAGAGCGGGAAGGAGGGAGGAGAGAGGGGAGAAAGGACAAAAAGAAATGACAAAAGGGTGGAAGGGAAGGATGGATGGAGGGAAGGAAGGATGGAAGGAGAAAGAGAGAGAGAAGGAGTGAGGAAAGAGGAAAGGAAGGAAGGACGAAAGGGTGGAAGAGAAAGATGGATGGGTGGAAGGAAAGAAGGAAGGAAGGGAGAGCGGGAAAGAGGGAGGAAAGAGGAAGGGGAGGGGAGGGGAGGGGAGGGGAGGGAAGGGAAGGAAGGAAGGAAGGAAGGAAGGAGAAAGAGAGGGAAGGAGAGGGGAGGAAAGAGGGAAGGAAGTAAAGACAAAAGGGTGGAAGGGAAAGATGGATGGGTGGATGGAAGGAAGGAAGGAAGGAAGGAAGGAAGGAAGGAAGGAAGGAAGAAAGGAAGGAAGGAAGGAAGGAAGGAGGGAGGGAGGGAGGGAGGGAGGGAGGAAAGAGGGAAGGAAGAAAAAAGGGTGGAAGGGAAAGATGGATAGGTGGATGGAAGGAAGGAAGGAAGGAAGGAAGGAGAAAGAGAGAGGGGGAAATAGGGAGGAAAGAGGGAAGGAAGTAAGGGCAAAAGAGTGGAAGGGAAGGGGAGGGAAGGGAAGGGAAGGGAAGGGAAGGGATGGAAGGAAGGAAGGAAGGAAGGAAGGAAGGAAGGAAGGAAGGAGAAAGTAAGAGAGGGAAGGGGGGAGGAAAGAGGAAAGGAAGGAAAGACAAAAGGGTGGAAGGGAAAGATGGATGGAAGGAAGGAAGGAATGAAGGAAGGAAAAAAGGAAGGAAGGAAGGAAGGAGGAAAGAAGGAAGGAAGGAAGAAAAAAGGGTGGAAGGGAAAGATGGATAGGTGGATAGAAGGAAGGAAGGAAGGAAGGAAGGAGAAAGAGAGAGGGGGAAATAGGGAGGAAAGAGGGAAGGAAGGAAGGGCAAAAGAGTGGAAGGGAAGGGAAGGAGAAAAAAGGAGAGGAAGGAAGGACAAAAGGTTGGAAAGGAAGACTAGATGGAAGGAAGGGAAAGGAGGAAGGAAGGAGGAAGAAAGAGGGGAAGAAGGGAGGAAAGACGGAAGGAAGGACAAAAGGGTAGAAGGGAAGGAGAAGGAGGGAGTGTAGGAAAGAAGTTAGGGAGGGAAGGAGGAAGGAAAGAAAGAGAGAAGGAAGGAAGGATAGGATGGTGAGAGAGAGGAGGGCCTGAGAAAAGAGTCCAAGGGGATTGTGTGCAGACTTTTCTCACAAAGGGGGTCAAGGCCTCCCAGCTGGACTGGGGGGGGGGGGTGTCTTTCTTGCTGTCTTCCTTAATCTGTGCTGCCCCATCTGCCACTTCCTTGGGCCCCTCTCCGCCTAGACCCCCGGCCTCGTGTCAAATCCCTGGGGATGGCGTGGCACCCGCTGCCACCTCCTCTGCCAGCCGTGGTGCCCGGAGGTGCCCCCGCCGTCTCCTCGCTTGCGCCATCCTCGCTCGGTGGCAGAGCTGAACAGATGTGTCTGCGCATTAGGAGAAGATTAAATACCCTCCTCCTCTTGGAAGGGGGGTGGCCTCTCTATTTTTGAAAAAAAGAAGAAAGAAAAAAAAAACCCTTCAGTTGCCAGCTGCCAAAATTATGACCAGCTGGGCGCGTGTTCTGGATTTGTGTCCGTAGGGCTCCCCATGTGTCATGCCACAGTGGGGATTTACATGCATCTGGGGGGTCACACGATGGTGGCATGTCTTGGGCTGGTTGCATCTCTTGACCTTCCTCCTGACTTAAAAAACAAGCATCCTAACAGTTTGGTACTTGAACCTGCTGCTTTGGAGTCCAATTGAGTCTCTTTCTCTCGGGTTTCTTGGCTATCTGTCAGGAGGGCTTGGATTGTGTCTTCCTGCATGTCAGAAAGGGCTTGGGTTTGTCCTTGGGATCTTTTCTAACTCTACGATTCTATGATTCTGAGGCTGGATGAACATCTATTGGGAAGGCTTTGATGATGTTATCCCACCTGGCAGAATGGGGTTGGGCTGGACAGCCTTTAGGGGTCTCTTCCAACTCTAGGATTCTATGATTCCGATGCTGGATGACCATCTGTTGGGAGGGCTTTGATGGTGCCTTCTTGCTTGGCAGAAGAGGATTTGGCTGGGTGACCTTTAGGGGTCTCTTTCAAGTCTAGGATTCTATGATTCCAAAGCTAGATGGCCATCTGTTGGGAGGGCTTTGATGGTGTCTTCCTGCCTGGCAGAATGAGGTTGGACTGGATGGCCTTTAGGGGTGTCTTCCAAATCTAGGATTCTATTATTCACAAGCTGGATGGCCATCTGTCGAGAGGGCTTTGTTGGTGTCTTCTTCCCTGGCAGAATGGGGTTGGACTGGATGGCCTTCAGGGGTCTCTTCCAAATCTAAGATTCTATGATTCAGAAGCTGAATGTCCATCTGTCAGGAGGGCTTTGATGGTGTCTTCTTCCCTGGCAGAAGAGGGTTTGGCTGGGTGACCTTTATCTTTCAAGTCTAGGAGTCTATGATTCAGAGGCTGGATGGCCGTCTGTTGGGTAGGCTTTGATGGTGTCTTCCTGCCTGGTGAAATGGGGTTAGACTGGATGACCTTCAGGGGTTTCTTCCAACTCTAGCATTCTATGATTCAAAAGCTGGATGGTCATCTGTTGGGAGGGCTTTGATGGTGTCTTCCTGCCTGATAGAATGAGGTTGGACTGGATGGATATTTGTCGGGAGGGCTTTGATTGTGTCTTCCAGCCTGGCAGAGTGGAGTTGGACTGGATCGTCTTTAGGGGTCTCTTCCAAATCTAGAATTCTATGATTCAGAAACTGGATGGCCCTCTGTTGGAACTGCTTTGATGGTGTCTTCTTGCCTGGCAGAATGAGTTTGGACTGGATGGCCTTCAGGGGTCTCTTCCAACTGTAGGCTTCTATGATTCAGAGGCTGAATTGCCATCTGTCAGGAGGGCTTTAATGGTGTCTTCCTGCCTGGCAGAATGGGGTTGGACTGGGCGGTGTTTAGGGGTCTCTTCCAAATCTAAGATTCTATATTTAAGAGGCTGGATGGACATCTGTTGGGAGGGCTTTGATGATATCTTCCTGCTTGATAGAATGAGCTTGGACTGGATGGCCTTTTAGGGGATTCTCCCAACTCTAGGATGCTATGATTCAGAAGCTGGGTGAACATTTGTCAGGAGGGCTTTGATTGTGTCTTCCTGCCTGGCAGAATGGGGTTGGACTGGATGGCCTTTAGGGATCTCTTCCAACTCTAGGATTCTATGATTCAGAAACTGGATGGACATCTGTTGGGAGGGTCAATCTCAAGCAAGCTATCCAACTGAAGCCAAATCCAAGGCAACCAGGGGCTGCCCTTGGGCGAAGGGAGAGGGGGAGACTCTTCCTCGGACGAAGATTATTCCTCCCGGCAATTTTATCACAGCTTTATCCCGTTTTATCCCGAAGTTGGTTAGAGAACATTGTAATCTCCGCAAATCTCTTGTCCTCATATAGAAAGACATGGCTTTGAGGGGGGGGGGGGGGAGGAAAGGAGGGGGAGAAACCCTATGGATTATATCACGAGCAAGCAAGGCCGAGGAGGGATTTGGGGGACTGGGAGTGCATCTACATGGTTGAATTAACGCAGTTCGAAGCTAGATGGCCATCTGTCGGAAGAGCTTTGATGGTGTCTTCTTGCCTGGCAGAAGAAGGTTTGGCTAAGTGACCCCCTTTAGGGTTCTCTTTCATGTCTTGGATATAATGGTTCCAAATCTAGATGGCCATCTGTTGGGAGGGCTTTGATGGTGTCTTCTTACCTGGCAGAATGAGGTTGGACTGGATGGCTTTTAGGGTTCCCATCCAACTCTAGGAGTCTATACAGGCCAGATGGACATCTGTCAGGAGGGCTTTAATTGTGTCTTCCTGTGTGGTGGAATGAGTTTGGACTGGATGGACATTTGTCGGGAGGGCTTTGATGGTGTCTTCTTACATGGCGGATTGAGGTTGGACTGGATGGCTTTTAGAGGTCCCATCCAACTGTAGGATTCTATTATTCAGAAGCTGGATGGACATCTGTTGGGACGGCTTTGATGGTGTCTTCCTGCATGATGGAATGAGTTTGGACTGGATGGACATTTGTTGGGAGGGCTTTGATGGTGTCTTCTTACATGACAGAATGAGGTTGGACAGGATGGCTTTTAGGGGTCTCTTCCAACTCTAGGATTCTATGTTTCAGAAGTTGGATGGACATCTTTAGGGAGGGCTTTGATGGTGTCTTCCTGCATGGTGGACCGAGTTTGGACTGGATGGACATTTGTCAAGAGGGCTGTGATGGTGTCTTTCTGCCCGGCATAATGGGGTTGGACTGGATGGCCTTTAGGGGTCTCTTCCAACTCTAGGATGCTAGGATTCTATGATTCAGAAGCTGGATGGACATCTGTTGGGAGGGATTTGATGGTGTCTTCTTACCTGGTAGAATGAGATTGGACTGGATGGCTTTTAGGGGTCTCATCCAACTCTAGGATTTTATGGAGGCCAGATGGACATCTGTCAGGAGGGCTTTAAAGGTTTCTTCCTGCATGATGGAATGAGTTTGTACTGGATGGACATTTTTCAGGAGGGCTTTGATTGTGTCTTCCTGCCTGATGGAATATGGTTGGACTAGATGGCCTTTAGGAGTGTCATCTAACTCTAGGATTCTATGGAGGCAAGATGGACATCTGTCAGGGGAGCTTTAATGGTGTCTTCCTGTGTGGTGGATTGTTTGGACTGGATGGACATTTGTTGAGAGGGCTTTAATGGCGTCTTACTACCTGGCAGAATGAGGTTGGACTGGATGGCCTTTAGGGGTCTCATCCAACTCTAGGATTCTGATTCAGAAACTGAATGGACATCTGTCAGGAGGGCTTTGATGGTGTCTTCCCGCATGGTGGAATGAGATTGGACTGGATGGACGAGCAAGCAAGGCGAGGAGGGATTTGGGGGGCTAGGAGTGCATCTACATGGTCGAATTAGCGTAGTTTGACACCACTTTGATAGCTATGGAATCGTAAGAGTTGCAGATTGGCGAGCCCTACGTTTGGCACTGAAAGACCTTGTAAAACTACAGCTCCCAGGGGTCCCATGGCTTCTTGCTTGCGGTTGTGTAACAGAAACCAAAATTCCCAAATGCACCATAGGAGGGACACCAAATCCCATCACAAGGATTGGGATCGGGACCTTTGGAGCTTTCTATGATTTCAAACCAGAAGGCAGTCTGGGAGGCAAGTGTCTTCCCTTTCCAAGGGCTGGACTAGATGACCTTTGGGGCGCCCCTTTCCCCTATTGGATCCCAGCATTTTAAACTGATCACTCTTGTTTTTTCAAGGCACGGAGGGCTAGAAAGCAAATGGTTATTGAATTTTCATTTTTATATCATTGGATTGGTATAGAAATACTACAACTCATTTAAATATTAACATCATTATAATAGTAATAATGCAATAATAATACTTTCTAGGCATTGAATGTTTGCCTTTGTGTTTGTGTATATTGGAATCCCTCAGGGACATAGGGCGGAATACAAAGAAAGCATATTATTATTATTATTATTATTATTACTATTTTACCGACACAAAATCACAGTATGTCACAGCAAACAAGATCTATATGCTGGATTTCGTATCACACAATCACAAGTCGAACACTTCCCAAGTGTCTAGGACTATGTGATTATTATTATTATTATTACTATTATTATTATATAATACATTAAATCAAAATGCATTGTGTTAATAGTAATGATAGTTTAATGATAATAATCAATAATAAATGAAGTATAAATATAACGTAATACTAATAGTAATAATTAACAATATGTTAAAATACAAATTATTAATATTATTAGTAAGCATATAGTTTCACTATCCATATATATAATTTGAATGTCCACAGGCACAAGAGCACATGGTATTAATATCCATGTGCATAGGTGTATATATAATATCCACTGCAAAGGAGCACATTGTATTATATTATTATAATACTATAATACTAATATAATATAATTAGTATATTATAATATATAATAATATTATTACACACATATAAATATAATATATTCTAACATATATAATTATAATAATATAATATAGTAATACCATAATAATTATTATATTATATTATAATGTATAGTAATATTATAACACAGAGATATGAATATATATTTTGTTATAATATAATAAGTATTATATTACATATAATATTATATAATATCATGTTATATGTGATATTATATATAATATATAATTATATTATAATATAGTAAATATTATAATATAATATTATTTTATTATATATTAATATACTGTTATAATATATAGTAATATTATAACACATATATAAATATAATATATTCTATTATAACATATAATATAATAATATAATAATAACATATATCATAATATAATAATATATAATAATATAACACACACACATATAATATATTCTAACATATATAATATAATAATATAATAATATAATATTATAATATATAGTAATATTATAACACAGAGATATAAATATATATTTTATTATAATATATAGTCATATAATAATATAATATCATAAGTATTATTATATAATTATATAATAATAAATATTATTATATAATAT
The DNA here is from genome assembly GCF_037176765.1 of Anolis sagrei. Lineage (NCBI taxonomy): Eukaryota > Metazoa > Chordata > Lepidosauria > Squamata > Anolidae > Anolis > Anolis sagrei. Next base: position 6,958,647 of record NC_090032.1, read on the forward strand.
AATAAGTATCATTATAACATATATTAATATAATATTATAATATGTAATAATATTACAACACACACATATAAATATAATATAACATATAACATATATAATAATATAATATATTATAATAATATTATTATAACATATATAATAATGTAATTTAATAAGTATTATTATTATATAATATTATATTATTATATCATATATTGATATAATATTATAATATAACAAATATATAAATATAATATAACATATAACATATATAATAATATAATATAATAATATTATTATGTAATTTAATAAGTATTATTATTATATAATATTATATTATTATATCAAATATTAATATAATATTATAATAAATTATAATATAACACAAATATATAAATATAATATATTATATTATAACATATATAATATAATATTATAATATATTACATATTACTATAGACTATGATTTTGGGACGATGTGCTTTGTAAATTGTAAACTGGGAAGAATTGGGAGATTAAATTGTTATCATTATCATTATTATTATTATTATTATTATTATCATCATTATTATTATTACAACCTGTTTACACCTCTTGATTGATCCGTAAAGTGTCTGACACCATTAAAAAAATAGTATAAATTATAATCCACGTCCAAAAGAGACTTTCCTAGCCACTCATTGCTCCCTGTGGCTGGAAAAATATGTTTATTTTTACCTATTTTTAATAGATGCTTGTTAAAAAACAATGCGATTGCAAATCCACAACGTACGAATCTGAAAATTGACTTTACCAGTCTATGCTCAATGTGCCTGGAAACAAAAATCCTTCAATATTCCAGATTTATTCACATCTGCTTACTCTTTACAGAAGCCTTCCCAAAGGAATTTAGTTCCCTTTGCCCAGCAATGTGAGCATAGGAGACTATATTCCTCTTAAGTGATGCTCACACCTATATAGGGGACGTCTCAACAGGTGTATAAGTAGTTCGCTTACCTGTCAAGAAGCCGAAAACGGTCAAGAGCAACAATCCGACGGTGCCGCTTGTCCCGGCCACTGGATTCCTCTCCATCACCTTCTCCCCGGCTTCGGATGCTGCCTTGCTTTGGGGGTCTCAAAGAGGTCTCTCGTGGGCCGGGTGGGGACCCCGAAAGGGCATGTCATCCCGGCACAAAGGGGGTCCCCTTCTCGGCCACGTTATTCCCCCGCCAGCCTTAATTGGTACCCGTTAAGGGACCATAATTAAGACTTTGTGCCGTCAGCGGCTCCTACGCTCTGCAGAGAGCGGGTGCTTGTGACAGCATATTGTGAGTGTGTGTGTGTGTATCTGTGTGTGTGTGTTTTTCAGCTCTGGGCGGGTGCGGATTACCAACAGATTTAATCGGACCGGGTGCACCGTGTACCCAGGCCTGATGTCTCGGCTCATCAGGAAATCCTTCGTCAGGGCAATTAAATGATGGCTTGCCCCAGAGAGAAGCGGAAAAAGGGGCCCCCAACATCATCAAAGCCCTCCCGATAGATGTCCAACCAGCTTCTGAATCCTAGAATCCTAGAGTTGGAAGACATCATCAAAGCCCTCCCAACAGATGTCCATCCAGCTTCTGAATCCTAGAATCCTAGTGGGAAGAGACCCCCAAGGGCCATCCAGTCCAACCTCATTCCACCACGAAGGAAAACGTCATCAAAGCCCTCCCGACAGATGTCCATCCAGCTTCTGAATCCTAGAATCCTAGAATTGGAAGAAACCCCCAAGGGTCATCCAGTCCAACCTCATTCCACCACGAAGGAAGACACCATTAAAGCCCTCCTGACAGATGTCCATCTGGCCTCCATAGGATCCTAGAGTTGGATGGGACCCCTAAAAGCCATCCAGTCCAACCTCATTCCACCACGAAGGAAGACATCATCAAAGCCCTCCTGACAGATGTCCATCCAGCTTCTGAATAATAGAATCCTAGAATCCTGGAGTTGGAAGAGACCCCCAGGGACCATCCAGTCCAGCCCCATTCTGCCATGCAGGGAGACACAATCAAAGCCCTCTCAATAGATGTCCTCCCTGTGTTGTCACAGGCTTTCTTGGCTTGCTGTGAGTTTTTTGAGCTGTATGGCCATGTTCCAAAACATTCTCTCCTGACGTTTCACCTGCATCTGCGGCTGGCGTCTTAAGAAGTTCAGGCGAAATGTCCAGAGAGAATGCTACTGGAACATGGCCACACAGCCTGAATAATTCACACCACCCAGATGGCCATCCTGCCTCTGGATCATAGAATCATAGAGTTAGAAGAGATCCAAAGGCAAATCCAAGACACACTCCAAGCTCTCCCGACAGATGGCCATCCTGTGTTGTCGAAGGCTTTCATACCCAGAACCACTGGGTTGGTGTCAATTTTTCGGGCTGTATGGTTATGTTCCAGTAGCATTTTCTCCTGATATTTTGCCTGCATCTGTGACTGGCATCTTCAGAGGTTCAGGCGAAACGTCAGGAGAGAATGCTACTGGAACGTAGCCATACAGTTTGAAAAATTTACACCAACCCAGTGATTCCAGGTATGAAAGCCTTCGACAACACAGGATGGCCATCTGTCGGGAGGGCTTGGATTATGACTTTCTGCATGGCAGACACAATCTATTTTCCAGTAGCATTTTCTCCTGATGCTTTGCCTTGCATCTGTGACTGGCATCTTCAGAGGATCAGGCGAAACATCAGGAGAGAATGCTACTGGAACGGAACCATACAGCCCGAAGGTTCATGTGGCCAGCACAACTGGATGGAGCACCGTTACCTTCCTGCTAGAGCGGTACCTATTGATCTTCTCACATTTGCATGCTAGGTTGGCAGAAGCTGGGGCTAACAGTGGGAGCTCACCCTCCTCCCCAGACCTTTCAGTTAGCAAGTTCAGCAGCTCAGCGGTTTAACCCGCTGCGGCACCAGGAGCACCTTCATTGTGATGCTCATTGGCCATATCTATCCTGTGAAGTATTATAGGGAGAGGAGCCTCAGTTTCCCCAACGTAGATGTTGTTTCGCCCAGTTCTCTTATCCTTCAAACACCCTCCTTCCACACAAATATATTTGGCAGTGGCCGATGGATGGGAAGGAAGGGAAGTGTTGCCGAAAAGTGTGAAAGCAGCTTCTATTTTCGTATGAGACGGAGAGGAGTAATTGGCTTTCGATGGGGCGGAGGAAGAGAGCGATGGAACAGAAGGGGTGGATGGAGTTTCAGAAAAGCACACACACAAATAAACACAAAGACACATTGCGATGGAGAGGGCCGCTGGATTCGGCTTTGCCCTGGAGAGAAGAAAAAGATGATTCATGACGATGTGACCTTTTTAAAATGTGTGCTTATGAGCAGAGGACGGGGCGGGAGGAAGGAAATATCGGGGAAGAAAAAATATTATTAGTACTATTATTGCTATTATTAATAATAATCATGAAGTCAAACATGACCCCCCCCCCCCCCATAAGAGATAGTAACATAGTTTTACTAAGGACTAATCTCCCTGTTGTGCCACCTCTACAAAGTCCTGGAGAGACTTATTTTGCATAGAATTTGGCATGGAGCTGATGAACAACTGCACTGCATCCTGTCAGATCCCCAAAATCTGGAGGAAAGCAAGAGTCATCACCATCTTGAAGCCAGGCAAAGACTGCAATGACCCAAAAAGCTACAGGCCAATCTCCCTGTTGTGCCACCTCTACAAAGTCCTGGAGAGACTTATTTTGCATAGAATTACGGAAAAAAATAGACTCTTGTCTGATTCCACAGCAAGCTGGCTTCAGGAAAGGCAAAAGCTGCACATCGCAAGTGCTGAACCTGACTCAGCCCATAGAAGATGGCTTTGAAAGGCAGCAGATCACAGGAGCTGTCTTCATAGACCTGTCAGCGGCTTATGAGACCGTAAACCACAGCCTCCTCCTGAGAAAAATGTATAATATCACAAAGGACGACCACCTCACCCGCCTCATAGGAAACCTGCTACAGAACAGGAGCTTTTTTGTTGAGTTCCAGGGTCAGAGAAGCAGATGGCGGAAACAGAAGAACGGCCTGCCTCAGGGGAGCGTGCTTGCTCCATCCATGTTCAACATCTACACAAATGACCAGCCACTGCCAGAAGGAAACCATTTTTTTTTGGATCGACCAAGCCTAGTAGTTACCTGTAACAACTAGATACAGGTAACTACTAGGCTTGGTCGATCCAAAAAAAATGAACAACTGCACTGCATCCTGTCAGATCCCCAAAATCTGGAGGAAAGCAAGAGTCATTGCCATCTTGAAGCCAGGCAAAGACCGCAATGACCCAAAAAGCGACAGGCCAATCTCCCTGTTGTTCATCATCAGGTAGTCCTTTGTGTTAATATCACAAAGGACGACCATCTCACCTGTCTCATAGGAAACCTGCTACAAAACAGGAGCTTGTTTGTTGAGTTCCAGGGTCAGAGAAGCAGATGGCGGAAACAGAAGAATGGCCTGCCTCAGCGGAGCATGCTCGCTCCATCCATGTTCAACATCTACACAAATGACCAGCCACTCCCAGAAGGGACAGAGAGCTTCATCTATGCTGATGATCGTGCCATCACTGCCCAAGCAGGTAGCTTTGAGATGGTGGAACAGAAGCTCTCCGAAGCTCTAGGTGCTCTAACTGCCTATTACAGGGAAAACCAACTGATCCTTAACCCATCTAAAACACAGACATGTGCTTTTCATCTCAAGAACAGACAAGCATCCCAAGCTCCGAGGATGACCTGGGAAGGATTCCCACTGGAGCATTGCAGCGCAGATGGCCATCCTGTGTTGTCCAATGCTTGAACTCTGACCTATAAGAAGCACTATCTGAACATCAAGCAAAAAGTGGGCGCTAGAAAGAATATCATACAAAAGCGAACTGGCACAACCTGGGGATCACAACCAGACACAGTGAAGACATCTACCCTTGCGCTATGCTACTCTGCTGCTGACTATGTGGAAGACATCTCCCAGTGTGGAAGACACCTCACCACACTAAAACAGTGGATGTGGCTCTTAATGAGACATGCCGCATTATCATGGGGTGTCTGTGCCCTACACCACTGGAGAAATTACACTGCTTAGCCGGTATTGCACCACCTGACATCCACCGGGAAGAAGCGAATAGTGAAAGGACCAAGGCAGTGACATCTCCAGCTCATCCCTTGTTTGGGTATCAGCCAGCACGTCAATGACTTCAAGAAATAGTTTCCTAAGATCTACAGAGACACTCGCTGGAACACCTCGGCAAGCGTGAGTCCAAAAGTGGCAGGCTCAAACCCAGAACCTCAATCAATGGCTGATACCAAATGAGAGACTCCCCCCTGGGCACACAGAAGACGGGGCGACTTGGAAGGCGCTGAACAGACTCTGCTCTGGCACCACGAGATGCAGAGCCAACCTCAAGAAATGGGGCCACGAAGTGGAATCCACGACATGTGAGTGCGGAGAGGAGCAAACCACTGACCACCTGCTGCAATGCAACCTGAGCCCTGCTACATGCACAATGGAGGATGTGACGGCGCGAGTGGTGCCACCTATGTGTAGAACTGTTAGTTGCAAGATTTAAACTGTTGTATCATGCTTAATCCTGCCTTTTTACCCTGCTTATGTATAGTTGGATTGATTGTTTATTTATAGCTGTCAATCAGTGTTGTTTGCACCAGTTGAATTGCTTTCTCAAGCTCAATTGTTTGGCTCTACCTCTTCCTGGAAGAGGGGAGTGCTTCCCTTTTTCATTCTGCTATCAGAGTTTCTATCAGATGGACGTGAGTAAGAGACTTGGCTCTAAAAGCCCCTGCTTAAATTACCTCTCAGCACCAATTCTAAGGTTTTTTACCCTTGGGACTCATGCTTTATGTCCAGATTGTCCTGGACAACATTGAGGAGACCCAAGCGCCTTCAAACTGGTTCTTTTGGCACCAGAGGAAGGCCTTGTCCCTTCAACATAGGCCACTGGACTGGGGTTGTGTTTATTCCGATATTCACAGCCATTGAGGAAAGAGGGAACAGGAAAAGTTTCTCAGTTGCAAACTCCTTGGACTTCAGAGATTGTAAAGAGATAAATCCTTTATCCCTGTTGAAACATCAAGCTTATGCCCGAGAAAGATAACTCATTGTGAACAATAAATACCATTTCGAGTTATCTGTTGTGTTTTGGTCTTTGGGAGTTCCAGTTTCCTATAGGAGGGCAAGAAGCAATCCCCTGGGGAAAGATGCCACGTCCATGCGACGGCACAGAGGACCTCCTTGCGGCAACACCAGAGGCACTCCAAGTGGCCAGATACTGCTCAAAGGACATTTAATCCACTACCAAGCTTGCAAACGTTGTGTTTTGTCTGTTTGTTTGCTTGTTTGCTTTGTTAAAAATGTAATACAAATGTCTGGTTGCTCCTGACACGATATATAATAATAATAATAATAATAATAATAATAATAATAATAATAGTAATAATAATAGTAATAATAATAATAATAATAATAATCTGTTGTCTAGTTTGTTGATGGGAGATCAATCAAGTTACCCGAACATTTCCTTGCAGCAGTTGGCTTTTGCACGGAAACACATTTGCTGCTGCATTTGCGGATATTTTGCTCGCTCAGCCTAATGACAATGCCTTGATATTTCAGCATCGGAGACATCAAACTGCAACTCATTCCTCCTTTCTTGCACTGGATTGATGGCTCTGACCCATCTTTCTCCCTTGGCTAAAAAGGATCAGGCAGAGGCCAGTAGAAGCCGGGCAAATGCTCCCGATCTTGGCTGAACTGTGCTTTCATCTTGTGACCCCAAAACTCTTGGTTTTTTGTGACTGTTGACACTTTTGCTCTTGTTCTCGATCTCTATAGGATTGGAAATATTGAAGCAACAATTCATTAGACATCAGAAGACTAAAAACAAGGGATGAAGCCGGAAATGGATGAACGACAGAGGGATGACCAGGGAGAAAGATTCGAATACTAGAGTTGGACGAGACTTTGTGAACCATCCAGTCCAACCCCATTGTGTCACGAAGCAGGAAAACTGCATTCAAAGCACCCCTGGAAGATAGCCATCCAGCCTCTGCTTAAAAAGCCCCCAAAGAAGGAACCTCCTTCACTTTCAGCAGAGAGTTCCACTGCTGAACAGCTCCCGTTACAGTCAAGAAGTTCTTCCCCATATTCAGGTGGAATCTCCTTTCTTTCCTGTAGTTCAGTGGTTCTCAACCCCTTAATACAGTTCCTCATGTTGTGGTGACCGCCAACCATAATATTATTTTCGTTGCTACTTCATAAATTTTGTAATTTTGCTATTGTTATGAATCACAATGTGAAAACACATCTGATACGCAGTGTGCATTTTCATTCACTGGAACAAAGTTGGCAAAAATATCCACATTTGAATACTAGCGGGGTTGATTTTGTCATTTGGGAGTTGTAGTTGCTGGGATTTATAGTTTACCTACAACCATAGAGCATTCTGAACTCCACCAATGATGGAATCGAACCAATCTTGGCACAAAGAACTCCCACGACCAACAGAAAATACTGGAAGGGTCTGGTGAACATTGACCTTGAGTTTTGGAGTTGTAGTTCACCTACATCCAGAGCACACTTTGGACACAAACAATGATGGATCTAGACCAAACTTGGCACGAATACTCAATATGCCCAAATGTGAACACTGGTGAAGTTTTGAGGGAAATAGGCCTTGACATTTGAGAGTTATAGTTGCTGGGATTTATAATTTACCTACATTGAGTTTTGGAGTTGTAGTTCACCTACATCCAGAGAACACTGTTGACACAAACAATGATGGATCTGGACCAAACTTGGCACTAATACTCAATATGTCCAAATATGAACACTGGTGACGTTTTGTGGGAAATAGGCCTTGACATTTGAGAGTTATAGTTGATGGGATTTATAGTTTACCTACAATCAAAGAGCATGTTGAACTCCACCAATGATGCAATCGAACCAAGCTTGGCACACAGAACTCCCACGACCAACAGAAAATACTGGAAGGGTTTGGTGGGCATTGGCCTTGAGTTTTGGAGTTGTAGTTCACCTACATCCAGAGAGCACTGCGAATACAAACAATGATGGATCTAGACAAAACTTGGCACGAATACTCAATATGCCCAAATGTGAACACTGGTGAAGTTTTGAGGGAAATAGGCCTTGACATTTGAGAGTTGTAGTTGCTGGGAGTTATAGTTCACCTACATTGAGTTTTGGAGTTGTAGTTCACCTACAATATCAAAGAGCATTCTGAGCTCCACCAATGATGGAATTGAACCAAACTTGGCACACAGAACTCCCATGACCAGCAGATAATACTGGAAGGCCTTGGTGGGCACTTGACCTTGAGTTTTCGAGTTGTAGTTCACCTACATCTAGAGAACACTGTGTACTCAGAGATGGATCTGGACCAAACTTGATATGGATACTCAATATGCGCAAATGTGAACACTGGTGATGTTTTGGGGGAAATAGGCCTTGACATTTGGGAGTTGTAGTTGCTGGGATTTATAGTTCACCTACTTTGAGTTTTGAAGTTGTAGTTCACCTACATCCAGAGAGCACTGTGAACACAAACAATGATAGATCTGGACCAAACTTGGCACGAATACTCAATATGCCCAAATGTGAACACTGGTGACATTTTGGGGGAAATAGACCATGACAATTGGGAGTTGTACTTGCTGAGATTTATAGTTCACCTACAATCAAATAACATTTGAACCCCACCAATGAGAGAATTGAGCTAAATTTTCCACACAGAACCCCCATGACCAACAGAAAATACAATGTTTTCCGATGTTCTTTGGCGACCCCTCTGATATCCCCTCACGACCCCTCCAGGGGTCCCGACCCCCAGGTTGAGAAACACTATGTGGAAAAGTGAATAGTGGTAGTTAAAGAGCACATTCTAAGGATTATTTATGTGTTTGATTTATTAAAATGCCCACATCCAAACCTAAGTAACAAAGGGGGAGGCATTACTTTTCATTCAACCCTCGTACATTGTGACGCTCTCCATTGTACCTCGAATCCTCCAGTTTCTTGAAGGAATTGCTGCTTTCTGCACCGGGTAGCAAACATTATTCTGGGAAGCAGAGATGTATTCTAATTTATTCCACAATGAAAAAGGAAGGCAGGGAGGAGCGAGTTCTCCTTGCGGCTGTTGGGGAATGGCTTGCTGTGTTCCTGCTCGTCTCCTCGCTTTTGGTTCTCTGATCTTCCCCTGCAGACTCCGACAAGGCTACAGCCATTAAAGACAAGGAAAAAGAGAGGCTGCTTGCTTTTGATCCTCCTGTCTTGCTTTCAAATAAAATGAAATTCTTCTTAAAATGCTTTCCATTTTAATGTGCTTTTTGTCCTGTCTTGATTCGACAGGCTGCCTGAGGAGGGGGTGAAATCCATTTTCCCCCTCCAAACAAGCTGTGAAGGCCTAGTGTATCTTCGGAGAAGTTGGCGTGCTGTTTGATAGGATTCAGAGACTTCATCTTGTTATTGGGAAGCTTCCCACCGGAGTGGAAATCATCTATGGGATAGATGGCAAGCTATTATTTAACCACAGCAGACTGAAAGCCAAAACCAAGGTCACGACAACATCTGTTTTAGTACTCCAATATGCCAATGATAATGTAGTCTATGCGCATTCAGAAGAAGAAGCAAAATTACAAAATGTATGAAATAGCAACGGAAATAATTTTATGGTTGGGGGTCACCACAGCATGTGGAACTATAATAATAATAATAATAATAATAATAATAATAATACTTTATTTTTACCCCGCTACCATCTCCCCATGGGACTCAAACACAACAAAACAAGCAATAATAACAACAATACAAGCAAATAAAATATTAAGGGGTCACAGTATTAGGAAGGTTGAGAACCGCTGCACTAGACAATTGGATACATTTCTGCCAACGATTAACACATTTTCTGAAGCTGTCACAGAAGAAGTCGAAATTCTATTTCCACAACCAGCGTCAGCATCCTGTATACCCATCGTGCACAGATCTTCTGATAGCCAAGCAAAGCAATAATGTGACCCACTATTCACTTTTCCACATAATCACCAGACAATCGGATACGTTTCTCCCAACAATTAACAAGTTTTCTGAAGCCGTAACAGAAGAAGTCGACACTCCGTTTCCGCAACCAGCGTCAGCATCCTGGGTATTCATCGTGCACAGATCTTCCGATAGCCAAGCAAAGCAATAATGTAACCCACTATTCACTTTTCCATATAATCACCAGACAATTGGATACGTTTCTGCCAACGATTAACACGTTTTCTGAAGCTGTCACAGAAGAAGTCGACACTCCGTTTCCACAACCAGTGTCAGCATCCTGGGTACCCATTGTGCACAGATCTTCCGATAGCCAAGCAAAGCAATAATGTAACCCAATATTCACTTTTCCATATAATCACCAGACAATTGGATACGTTTCTGCCAACGATTAACACGTTTTCTGAAGCTGTCACAGAAGAAGTCGACACTCCGTTTCCACAACCAGTGTCAGCATCCTGGGTACCCATTGTGCACAGATCTTCCGATAGCCAAGCAAAGCAATAATGTAACCCAATATTCACTTTTCCATATAATCACCAGACAATTGGATACGTTTCTGCCAACGATTAACACGTTTTCTGAAGCTGTCACAGAAGAAGTCGACACTCCGTTTCCGCAACCAGTGTCAGCATCCTGGGTACCCATTGTGCACAGATCTTCCGATAGCCAAGCAAAGCAATAATGTAACCCAATATTCACTTTTCCACATAATCACCACACAATTGGATACGTTTCTGCCAACAATGAACAAATTTTCTGAAGCCGTCGCAGAAGAAGTCGACACTCTTTTTCCGCAACCAGTGCCAGCATCCTGGGTATCCATCATGCACAGATCTTTTGATAGCCAAGCAAAGCAACAATGTGACCCACACGTTCTTGCGAAATGCCAATTATGCTTTAAATTTCTGAGTGATACGATGTTCATCTTTAATCAATCTGTCAACCTTTTGCTTGTGAAACTCAATGGTTGCTGTCACAGGACGTCCAACTCTTTGTTTTTCACGCAAGTCAGATGTTCCCACCTCAACATCTTTAAATTACTCGCCCAATGACGCACAGTCTCATATCAACACAATCACCATAAACAGCTTGCATTCTCTGATGAATCTCCTTTGGTGGTTTCGAATCCGAGGAGCAGGGTGAGCTCCTCCTGTTAGGCCCAGCTTCTGCCAACCTAGCAGTTTGAAAACATGTTTCCCAATGGAAGTGAAACAACAATGAGGTTTGTTGTTCACTTGCCCAGGGTCTGTGGAAAGCTTTCGGCCTCAGTGGTTCCTCTCCAGCGGAAATGAAACAACCTGAAACACAATTGGCTCTTCCGCTGCCCACTTTGTCATCACCCACCCACTCCATCTTCCTGCCCAGGCGATTAATTTCCTCCCTTCGTCCCTTTTGTTGCAAAAGTTGTGCGGTCCATTTATCTTCATGGGCCTGATATTAATCCAGGATTCGCTTTCCTCGCTTGCCGTCCGCCCCATGCGTGGCTCGCTCATCCATCTTGCTGGCTGCCGCAAAAACAATTTCCTCTCCTTTTCCGACACCCTTTTGTTTCCTTTTTCTCTCTCTCCATCTTTTTGTACTGATTGCAGTTTCCTTCCCTCACCCTCTTTTCTCATCTTCCACCTTGGATGCATCTACACCAGGCTCGGGACTGGCTGCTAGGTGTTGGAAGGAAGAGAAGGAAGGAGGAAGGAAAGAGAGAATGAGGAAGGATGAAAGGGAGGGAAGGACGGAAGGAGAAAGAGGGAGAGAGGGAAGGAGGGAGGAAACAGAAGGAAGGAAGGATGAAAGGGAGGACAGGAAGGATGGATGGAGAAAGAAGGAGAGAGGGAAGAGAGAAGGAAGGAAAGACCAAAGGGAAGGAAGGACAAATAGGTGGAAAGGAAGGATAGAAGGAAGGGAAGGAGGGAGGGAGGAAAGAGAGAAGGAAGGAAGGATGAAAGGGAGAGAGGGAAGGATGGAAGGAGAAAGAGAGAGGGAAGGAGGGAGGAAAGAGAGAAGGAAGGAAGGACGAAAGGGAGGACAGGAAGGGTGGATGGAGAAAGAAGGAGAGAGGGAAGAGAGAATGAAGGAAGGATGAAAGGGAGGACGGGAAGGTTGGAAGAAGAAAAAGAGAGAGAGGGAGGGAGGGAGGTAAGGAGGAAGGAAAGAAAAAAGGAAGGAAAGACCAAAGGGAAGGAAGGACAAATAGGTGGGAAGGGAAGGATAGAAGGGAAGGAGGAAGGAAGGAAAGAGAGAAGGAAGGAAGGATGAAAGGGAGCATGGGAAGGATGGATGGAGAAAGAAGGAAAGAGGGAAGAGAGAAAGAAGGACAAAAGGGAGGACAGGAAGGATGGAAGGAGAAAAAGGGAGAGAGGAAGGGAGGGAGGTAAGGAGGAAGGAAAGAGAGAGGATAGGAAGGGAGGACAGGAAGGATGGATGGAGAAAGAAGGAGAGAGGGAAGAGAGAAGTAAGGAAGGACGCAAGGGAGGACCGGAAGGATGGAAGGAGAAAAAGGGAGAGAGAGAGGAAAGGAAGGTGGTAAGGAGGAAGGAAAGAGAGAAGGAAGGAAAGACCAAAGCAAAGGACGGACAAATAGGTGGAAGGGAAGGATAGAAGGAAGGGAAGGAGGAAGGAAGGAAAGGGTAAGGAAGGAAGGACGAAAGGAGGATAGGAGGGATGGATGGAGAAAGAAGGAGAGAGGGAAGAGAGAAGGAAGGACGAAAGTGAGGATAGGAAGGATGGAAGGAGAAAAAGGTAGAGAGGAAGGGAGGGCAGTAAGGAGGAAGGAAAGAGAGAAGGAAGGAAAGACCAAAAGGGAAAGAAGGACAAATAGGTGGAAGGGAAGGATAGAAAGAAGGGAGGATGGGAGGGATGGAAGGAGGAAGAGGGAGAGAGGGAAGGAGGGAAGAAAGAGGGAGGGAAGGAAAGACAAAAAGGAAGGAAGGAAGGAAGGAAGGAAGGAAGGAAGGAAGGAAGGAAGGGAAGGGAATGATGTATGGATGGAAGGAAGGAAGGAGGGAGGAAGAAAGGGAAGGAGGAAGGACAAAGAGAAGGAAAGAAGGACAAAAGGGAGGGAGGGAAGGATGGAAGGAGAAAAAGAGAGAAAGGAAGGGAGGGAGGTATAGAGGAAGGAAAGAGAGAAGGAAGGAAAGACCAAAGGGAAGGAAGGACAAATAGGTGGAAGGGAAGGATAGAAGGAAAGAGAGAAGGAAGGAAGGATGAATGGGAGGATGGGAAGGATGGAAGGAGAAAGAGGGAAGGAGGGAGGAAAGATGGAGGGAAGGAAAGACAAAAGGGTAAGAAGGAAGGATGAAAGGGTGGAAGGAAATGATGTATAGATGGATGGGTGGATGGATGGAAGGAAGGAAGGAAGGAAGGAAGGAAGGAAGGAAGGAAGGGGGGAGGAAGAAAGGGAAGGAGGAAGGACAAAGAGAAGGAAAGGACAAAAGGGAGGGAGGGAAGGATGGAAGGAGAAAAAGAGAGAGAGGAAGGGAGGGAGGTATAGAGGAAGGAAAGAGAGAAGGAAGGAAAGACCAAAGGGAAGGAAGGACAAAAGGGTGGAAGGGAAGGGGAAAGGAAGGAAAGAGAGAAAGAAGGACAAAAGGGAGGAAGGGAATGGAGGAAGGAAGGAAGAGGGAGGGGAGAAAGGGAAGGACAAAAGAGGAAGAAGGAAAGACAAAAGGGAGGGAAGGAAGGAGAAAGAGGGAAGGAAGGATAAATAGTGGAAGGGAAAGATGGAAGGAAGGAGAAAGAGGGAGGGAGGAGAGAAGGCAGAAGGAAAAAGAGAAGGAAGGAAAGACAAAAGGCAAGGCAGGAAGGACAAAAGGAAGGAAAGGAAAAAGAAGGAAGGGAGGGAGTAAGGGTGGAAGGGAAGGATGGAAGGAGAAAGAGGGAGAGAGGGAAGGAGAGAGGAAAGAGGGAAGGAAGAAAGGAAGAAAGGGAGGAAGGGAAGGATAGAAGAAAGAAGGAGAAAGAGAGGAAGGGAGGGAAGTAAGGAGGAAGGAAAGAGAGAAGGAAGAGAAGACCAAAGGGAAGGAAGGGCAAAAGGGTGGAAGGGAAGAAGGAAGGAAGGGAGGGAGGGAGGAAGGAAGGAAGGAGAGATGAAAGGAAGGATGAAAGGGTGGAAGGGAATGGAGGGAAGGAAAAGAGGGTGGGGAGAAAGGGAGGGAGGAAAGAGGAGGAAGGAAAGACAAAAGGGAAGGAGGGAAGGAAGGAAGGAACAGAAGGAGGAAAGAAAAAGAGAAGGAAGAAAGGGAGGAAGAGTGGATGGAAGGAAGAAGGAACGAGAGGAAGGGAATGGAGGGAGAAAGAGAGAGGGAAGAGATAAGAAAGGAAAGACAAAATGGAAGGGAGGAAGAAGAAAGAGGGAAGGAGAGAAGAAAGAGTGAAGGAAGGGTGAAAGGGTGAAAGGGAAGGATGGAGGGAGAAAGAGGGAGGTAAGGAAGGAAGGGAGAAGGAGGAAGGAAAGAGAAAAGGAAGAAATGATAGGATGTTGAGAGAGAGGAGAGCATGGGAAAAGAGCCTAGTGAGCCACATCCAGGCCTGGGTTGATCTACACTGTAGAATTAATGCAGTGTGGCACCACTTTAACTGCTGCAAAATCCTCGTGGTTACAATTTGGAGAGGCACCATTTCTCTTTGGCAGAGAAGCCGAAAGATCTTGACAAACTACAACTCCTGCGATTCTATAGAATGGAATTAAATGATATCAAACTGCAGTGTAGATGCACCCCGTGTTTTCTGGTTCCATTTCTTCTCTGTGGCTAATGCCCATCAATGAAAGCTATTCAAAACCAGCAAACGTTCCTTTTCTTTTCCCTTCCCATTTTTGTGTTGTTTTCCTGAAGGGTCTCAAGAGCGAGCAGCAAATTGCCGAGCCTCATGCATAATAAACCAGGCGTGCCAACACAAGGCGCTAAGGCACGGCACACAATTTGTATGCCGGCAGAAATCATTCAATGTGTTGCCAAGTTGGTGCGATTACCCCTGTGCTAAAGACCTCGGTGCGGAGCAATGCACATCGCTCCTCTTTGCGAATGTACCTGCGCTATTGCTGCCACCGTCTCTCTTTCTCATTCGCTTGCCTGCTTTCATGTCCCCCGTTGGCATCATCCAATTGTTGAAAGCTTTCACGAACTGGGTCAGTGGAGCAAGGCACCCGAGATGGCGCACAGCATTGCGCTAAGTCACCCTTGGATGGAGGCAGAGATCAGGGCGTACCTGTATTAAAGTTTTCCAATTGAGGGGCTTGCAAAGAGAGAGGTGGTTAGAGTATCTTGACTAAGATACTTGGACACCTGGGTTCGAATCCTCGCTCGGCTGTGGAAACCGATGAGGAGCAAGGAACAGGATGTTTAGACAGTTGTACAGTTGTCTATCTTGTCAGAGTATAATGGCACCTGACCTAACAACATTGGTCTTTTGGAACAGATACCAATGCATTTGGAAATGTTTATAAGGTTCCTTACGTTAAGAAGGAAGTCAACACAAGGCTCCTTACGTTTACCAACACCAATTAAGGAGAGTCAACATCTGCTAGGAACTGGGAAGTCAGGATGTTTAGACAGTTGTACAGTTGTCTATCTTGTCAGAGTATAATGGCACCTGACCTAACAACACTGGTCTTTTGGAACAGATAGCAATGCAGAGGGTGCTCACCAATGCTTCCTCTTCATCTTGGAAAGAAGTGACGAGTGGAGTGCCGCAGGTTTCCGTCCTGGGCCCGGTCCTGTTCAACATCTTTATTGACTTAGATGAAGGGTTAGAAGGCAGGATCATCAAGTTTGCAGATGACACCAAATTGGGAGGGATAGCCAATACTCCAGAGGACAGGAGCAGGATTCAGAACGATCTTGACAGATTAGAGAGATGATTGGCCAAAACTAACAAAATGAAGTTCAACAGGGACAAATGCAAGATACTCCACTTTGGCAGGAAAAACGAAATGCAAAGATACAGAATGGGGGACAATGCCTGGCTCGAGAGCAGTACGTGTGAAAAAGATCTTGGAGTCCTCGTGGACAACAAGTTAAACATGAGCCAACAATGGGATGTGGCAGCAAAAAAAGCCAATGGGATTTTGGCCTGCGTCAAGAGGAGCATAGTGTCTAGATCTAGGGAAGTCATACTCCCCATGCTCTATTCCGCTTTGGTTAGACCACACCTGGAATATTGTGTCCAATTCTGGGCACCACAATTCAAGAGAGATATTGACAAGCTGGAATGTGTCCAGAGGAGGGCGACTAAAATGATCAAGGGTCTGGAGAACAAGCCCTATGAGGAGTGGCTTAAGGAGCTGAGCATGTTTAGCCTGAAGAAGATAAGGCTGAGAGGAGATATGATAGCCATGTATAAATATGTGAGAGGAAGCCACAGGGAGGAGGGAGCAAGCTTGTTTTCTGCTTCCTTGGAGACTAGGACGTGGAACAATGGCTTCAAACTACAAGAGAGGAGATTCCATCTGAACATTAGGAAGAACTTCCTGACTGTGTGAGCCATTCAGCAGTGGAACTCTCTACCCCGGAGTGTGGTGGAGGCTCCTTCTTTGGAAGCTTTTAAACAGAGGCTGGATGGCCATCTGTCAGGGGTGATTTGAATACAACATTCCTGCTTCTTGGCAGGGGGTTGGACTGGATGGTCCATGAGGTCTCTTCCAACTCTTTGATTCTATGATTCAACACAAGGCTCCTTACGTTTACCAACACCAATTAAGGAGAGTCAACATCTGCTAGGAACTGGGAAGCCAGGATGTTTAGACAGTTGTACAGTTGTATGTTTGCCATATATGTGTTCTGTGATTCGTTCTGAGTCCCCTTCGGGGTGAAAATAAATATTGTAAATAATATAAATACAAACTGGTTGCCAAAATGCACCTTTTGTTCAGGAGGAGGAAAAAATATATTTTTAATTTACTCCACACGTCAGCTCTGTAATTTGGACCTGACAACATTGGTCTCTTGGAACAGATACCAATGCATTGGGAAATGTTTATAAGGTTCCTTACATTAAGAAGGAAGTCAACACAAGGCTCCTCACGTTTACCAACACCAATTAAGGAGAGTCAACATCTATTAGGAACTGGGAAGCCAGGATGTTTAGACAGTTGTACAGTTGTATGTTTGCTGTATATGTGTTCAGTGATTCGCTCTCAGTCCCCTTCGGGGTGAGAAGGCGTGAAAATACATATTGTAAATAATATAAATATGAACTGGTTGCCAAAATGCACCTTTTGTTCAGGAGGAGGAAAAAATAATTATTTTTAATTTACACCTGAGAATGAAATAAGTCAAAGTCGTCCTGATGTCAGCTCTGTAATTTGGACATGACAACATTGGTCTTTTGGAACAGATATCAATGCACTTGGAAATGTTTATAAGGTTCCTTATGTTAAGAAGGAAGTCAACACAAGGCTCCTTATGTTTACCAACACCAATTAAGGAGGTCAACATCTGCTAGGAACTGGGAAGCCAGGATGTTTAGACAGTTGTACAGTTATATGTTTGCCATATATGTGTTCTGTGATTCGCATTTGGAAATGTTTATAAGGTTCCTTACGTTAAGAAGGAAGTCAACACAAGGCTCATCACGTTTACCAACACCAATTAAGTAGAGTCAACATCTGCTAGGAACTGGGAATGAAATAAGTCAAATTCTGCCTCCTGACATCAGTTCTGTAATTTGAACCTGACAATATTGGTCTTTTGGAACAGACACCAATGCATTTGGAAATGTTTATAAGGTTCCTTACGTTAAGAAGGAATTCAACACAAGGCTTCTTACATTTACCAACACCAATGTAATTTGGACCTGACAACATTGGTCTTTTGGAACAGATACCAATGCAGTTGGAAATGTTTATAAGGTTCCTTACGTTAAGAAGGAAGTCAACACAAGGCTCCTTACGTTTACCAACACCAATTAAGGAGGTCAACATCTGCTAGGAACTGGGAAGCCAGGATGTTTAGACAGTTGTACAGTTATATGTTTGCCATATATGTGTTCTGTGATTCGCATTTGGAAATGTTTATAAGGTTCCTTACGTTAAGAAGGAAGTCAACACAAGGCTCATCACGTTTACCAACACCAATTAAGTAGAGTCAACATCTGCTAGGAACTGGGAATGAAATAAGTCAAATTCTGCCTCCTGACATCAGTTCTGTAATTTGAACCTGACAACATTGGTCTTTTGGAACAGATACCAATGCATTTGGAAATGTTTATAAGGTTCCTTACGTTAAGAAGGAAGTCAAAACAAGGCTCCTTACGTTTACCAACACCAATTAAGGAGAGTCAACATCTGCTAGGAACTGGGAATGAAATTTCCTCCTGACGTCAGCTCTGTAATTTGGACCTGACAACATTGGTCTTTTGGAACAGATACCAATGCATTTGGAAATGTTTATAAGGTTCCTTATATTAAGAAGGAAGTCAACACAAGGCTCCTTACGTTTACCAACACCAATTATGGAGAGTCAACATCTGCTAGGAACTGGGAATGAAATAAGTCAAAGTCTGCCTCCTGACGTCAGCTCTGTAATTTGGACCTGACAACATTGGTCTTTTGGAACAGATACCAACGCATTTGGAAATGTTTATAAGGTTCCTTAGGTTAAGAAGGAAGTCAACACAAGGGTCGTTACGTTTACCAACACCAATTAAGTAGAGTCAATATCTGGTTGGAACTGGGAATGAAATAAGTCAAAGTTGTCCTCCTGACATCAGCTCTGTAATTTGGACCTGACAACATTGGTCTTTTGGAACAGATACCAACGCATTTGGAAATGTTTATAAGGTTCCTTAGGTTAAGAAGGAAGTCAACACAAGGGTCATTATGTTTACCAACACCAATTAAGTAGAGTCAACATCTGGTTGGAACTGGGAATGAAATAAGTCAAAGTCGTCCTCCTGACCTCAGCTCTGTAATTTGGACCTGACAACATTGGTCTTTTGGAACAGATCCCAATGCATTTGGAAATGTTTATAAGGTTCCTTACGTTAAGAAGGAAGGCAACACAAGGCTCCTTACGCTTACCAACACCAATTAAGGAGAATCAACAACTGCTAGGAACTGGGAATGAAATAAGTCAAAGTCTTCCTCCTGATGTCAGCTCTGTAATTTGGACCTGACAACATTGGTCTTTTGGAAATGTTTACAAGGTTCCTTACGTTAACAAGGAAGTCAACACAGATACCAATGCATTTCACCGAATTCCACTCCAAACCCAATATCCCCAAAAGAAAGACAAGTTGAGACCTTTCTTCTTTTCTTTCTTTTTTTTACATTTAGCTTTATATATATAAAAAATTAAATATATATAATATATCGTGTTTAAGACTAAAAATATAGTACATAATATTTTTTTTGAAAAGAATGAAGAAAAAAAATCATTTAAAAAACAAACCAAAGAATAAGAAACCAGGAAAGTGAGGGAAGGAGGGTTCACAGATATATGTCTCCGAGGGAAGGGTCAAAGCAGAAATTAAAAATACAGAAACGAGGCCGGGCTTTTGGGAAGTTGTGAACACTCCGCCATTCTCGCCCGTTCGGAACAAGGAATGCTTTTTTCGGGGGGGGGGGGGGGTCGGGATCACATTTCAAAAGTGTTATTGCTTAAGTTCTGGATTCGGGGCAAGGTCCAACCAAGGATGCTGTGCTTCGACCCATTGCAAACGGGACCAAGATGGTTGCTATGGACACAAATCTGGGAGACAACTCAGGCAAGGACCTGCTGCGTTCAGAAAGGAAACCCATCGGCAATACAGAAATAAATGTCATCAATAGGGCTTGCTTTTGATATGGCGTCCGAGATCAGAACTTGGAAAAGTTTACTCCGGTTCGGATCAAGAGTTTGTCTACACAGTCAAATGAGTGAAGTTTGGCACTGCTTTAACGACCCTGGCTCAATGGCATGAATAATGTGATATGTATAATATCACAAAGGATTATTACCTCATCTGCCTCATAGGAAATCTGCTACGAAACAGGAGCTTTTTTGTTGAGTTCCAGGGCCAGAGAAGCAGATGGCAGAAACAGAAGAACGGCCTGCCTCAGGGGAGTGTGCTTGCTCCATCCATGTTTAACATTAACACAAATGACCAGCCACTGCCAGAAGGGACAGAGAGCTTCATCCACACTGACGATCATGTCATCACCACCCAAACAGGGAGCTTTGAAATGGTTGAACAGAAGCTCTCCAAAGCTTGAGGTGCTCTTACTGCATATTACTGGGAAAACCAGATGATTCCTAATGTTTAACATTGACACAAATGACCAGCCACTGTCAGAAGGGACAGAGAGTTTCATCTATGCTGACGATCATGTCATCACCACCCAAGTAGGGAGCTGTGAGATGGTTGAACAGAAGCTCTCTGAAGCTTTACATCCACTGACCATCCACTGCCAGAAAGGAAAGAGAGTTTCATCTATGCTGACAATCGTGCCATCACCACTCAAGCTTTGAAATGGTTGAACAGAAGGTCTCCGAAGCTTTAGGTGCTTTTACTACCTATTATTGTGAAAACCAGCTGATTCTTCATGTTTAACATTCACATAAATGACCAGCCACTTCCAGAAGGGACAGAGAGTTTCATCTATGCTGATGATCGTGCCATCACCACCCAAGCTTTGAAATGCTTGAACAGAAGCTCTCCGAAGCTTTAGGTGCTCTTACTGCCTTACAGGGGAAACCAGCTGATTCCTAATATTTAACATTGACACAAATGATCAGCTACTGCCAGAAGGGACAGAGAGTTTCATCTACGTTGACGATCACACCATCACCACCCAAGCTTTGAAATGGTTGAACAGAAGCTCTCTGAAGCTTTAGGTGCTCTTACTGCCTATTACAGGGAAAGGCAGCTGATTCCTCATGTTTAACATTTACACAAATGACCAGACATTGCCAGAAGGGACAGAGAGTTGCAGCTATGCTGACGATCGTGCCATCACCACCCAAACAGGGAGCTTTGAAATGGTTGAACAGAAGGTCTCTGAAGCTTTAGGTGCTCTTACTGCCTATTACGGGGGGACACAGAAGATTGGTTAGCTTGGAAGGTGCTGAACAGTCTGCATTTTACCAGCAACCTTAAAAAATGGGGCCACAAAGTGGAGTCCACGACACGCGAGTGCGGAAAAGAGCAAACCACGGACCACTGACTACGATGTAGTCTGGACCCCGCCACATGCGCAATGGAGGACCTTCTTACAGCGACACCAGTGGTCAGCTTCTGGTCAAGGGACATTTAGTATAATGTCGTTTCATGCAAGCGTCTTGCCCTCCCAAGTAGTTTGGTGAGAGAAAATGAAAGACCTTGTCAAACTACAAATCCCATATTTGTTTATCATGTCAGAAGCAAATTGAGAAACCAGTTATACTGTATAGAAAAACAGTTAGCTATATTCTCAATTTGTTTCTGACATGATAAATAAATATGGGATTTGTAGTTTGACAAGGTTTTTTAGTTTTCTCTCACCAAACTACTTGGGAAGGCAAGACGCTTGCATGAAACTCAACCTAGGCATCGAACCAATGAATTTCCCCTTTTCAATGATGGGTGACTTTCCCATATACTCTGAGCAGGCTTTATAGTTCACCTTGGCTTTGAATCAACCAATTGATAATCAAGAGGCGATCAATGGGACAGCCCTTGAGTGGAAGGAGATTGAATGCAAGAGGACTTATCAGATCTGTCTCGACATGGCATCTTATATTCCTAATTGCAGGAATGGTAAGAACAGCAGGGATATAAGATCCAAAATAGCATGAATATAACATGCCACAAACACTGCGGACTTCATCCATCTCAAACGCAGCACCAGGGACCTGTTCACACTACAGAATTATATATATGACAATTCCACTTTTATGCCCATGGTACCATCCAATTGGATCCCAGGACCAGCATTTGTATTATTATTATTATTATTATTATTATTATTACTAATATTGTATTGCCGAAGGCTTTCATGGCTGGAATCACTAGGTTCTTGTGGGTTTTTTCGGGCTATAGAGTCATGTTCTAGAGGCATTTCTCCTGACGTTTCGCCTGCATCTATGGCAAGCATCCTCAGAGGTGTGGATGCCTCTGAGGATGCTTGCCATAGATGCAGGGAAACGTCAGGAGAAATGCCTCTAGAACATGGCTCTATAGCCCGAAAAAACCCACAAGAACCTATTACTAATATTATTTGTCGTGTCAGGAGTGACTTGAGAAACTGCAAGTCGCTTCTGGTGTGAGAGAATTGGCCGTCTGCAAGGATGTTGCCCAGGGGATGCCCGGATGATTTGATTTTTTTATCATCCTTGTGGGAGGCTTCTCTCATGTCCCCGCATGAGGAGCTGGAGCTGATAGAGGGAGCTCATCCGTCTCTCCCCGGATTTGAACCTGCAACCTGTCGATTTTCAGTCCTGCCGGCACAAGGGTTTAACCCACTGCGCCACCGGAGGCTCCATTATTATTATTATTATTATTATTATTATTATTATTATTATTATTATTATTGTCTTCACCCAGGACTAGGACCCAAGGCTTAGGGAATAGCACTTAAGAGTTCTCAGTAAACATAGCACCAGGGACCTGTTCACATTATGGAATTATATACTACGATTCCATTTTTATTGCTATGGTTCCAACAATTGGATCCTAGGACCAGAATTATTATTATTAATAATAATAATAATTAATTATTATTATTAATTATTAATAATTAATAGGAGCCCCCGGTGGCGCAGTGGGTTAAAGCCCTGTGCCAGCAGGACTGAAGACCGACAGGTCGCAGGTTCAAATCTGGGGAGAGGCGGTTGAGCTCCCTCTATCAGCTCCAGCTCCTCATGTGGGAACATGAGAGAAGCCTCCCACAAGGATGATAAAACATCAAAATCATCCAGGCGTCCCCTGGGCAATGTTCTTGCAGACGGCCAGTTCTCTCACAACAGGATGCTCCTGACACGACACAAAAAATTAATAATAATAATTATTATTTATTTATTTATTATTATTATTAATAATCAAATAATTAATAATAATAATCAAAGCCAACCTTAAAAACTCTGGCATAGACACTGAGAACTGGGAAGCCCTGGCCCTTGAGCGCTCCAGCTGGAGGTCAGCTGTGACCACCAGTGCTGTGGAATCTGAAGAGGCACGAATGGAGGGTGAAAGAGGGAAACGTGCCAAGAGGAAGATGCGTCAAGCCAACCCCGACCAGGACCGACTTCCACCTGGGAACCGATGTCCTCACTTTGGGAGAAGATTCAGATCAAGAATAGGGCTCCACAGTCACCTACGGACCCACCGCCAGGATATTACACTTGGAGGACCATCATCCTTGCACTACGAGGGGTCGCCTAAGTAAGTAAGTATTATTATTATTATTGTCTTCACCAGGACTGGGAACTAAGGCTTAGGGAATAGCACTTGGAGTTCTCAGTTAGGGAACTGTAGTGCCTCCCCAAATTAGAAACCCAGGATTCCTTAGATGTCACTGAAAGCTTAATAATAAGTATTGTCGAAGGGTTTCATGGCTGGAATTACTAGGTTGTTGTAGGCTTTTTCAGGCTATATGGCCATGTTCTAGAGGCATTCTCTCCTGACATTTCGCCTGCATCTATGGCAACCATCCTCAGAGGTAGTGAGGTCTGTTGGAACTAGGAAAATGGGTTTATATATCTGTGGGATGACCAGGATGAGACAAAGGACTCTTGTCTGCTGGAGCTAGGTGTGAATGTTTCAACCGACCACCTTGATTAGCATTCACACCTAGCTCCAGCAGACAAGAGTCCTTTCTCCCACCCTGGTCATTCCACAGATATATAAACTCATTTTCCTAGTTCCAACAGACCTCACTACCTCTGAGGATGCGTGCCATAGATGCAGGCGAAACGTCAGGAGAGAATGCCTCTAGAACATGGCCATATAGCCCGAAAAAACCTACAACAACCCACTTAATAATAAGTGATCTCATTCTGCAGTGGGCATGGCTGCAGTAGCCTGAAATGGCCATTAGGGGGAGCTGAAGTGACATGGAAAGAAGGCATGTCAACAAAGGGAGAGTCCTGTTCTTAATATTGGTGGATCCAAGGCTCTTTCTACACTTGATCCTTAGCAAGGGGGACAAAGGCAAAGACCAAGGAAATATCAGATGAAGAAAATAGATAAAACTAGAACCATCTATTGTGTTTCAAAAGTCGAAGAGAACTACTTTAAGCCAATCCTTTGCGTCTCAAGCGCAAAAGTTTGGCGGTCAAAGAACGAGACAGAGGATCGGCTGACCCTTTGGGAAGAAAAGAACGGTTTGGAGTGATGGGACATGCGATAGGAACAAGTCAAGATTTCTAAAGATGTGGAGGAAGATGCTCTGAAATTGTAACAGTACTACAATTCACAAAATCCCTGTATTGATGAGGTCTATACCATTTTCTAAGTCCTCCGGCATGACATGGTGTTCGTGGGCTGGAAGTCATTCATTTTGATTGACAGCTGTTCCCTCCCTGGATAAACAGTTTGAAACTGCATTATATGGCAAGTTCAGACTCATATAATCCAGTTCAATAGCCTGGCACCACTATAACTGCAACGAGATGCTGGGAAGAGAAAGCATTGGTGAGTTGTCGGCGACCCCTGTGAAAGGTTGTTAGACCCCCAAAGTGGTCGCGACCCACAGGTTGAGAACCGTTGCGCTACAGCATATTACAAAACTAGTATTAGTTTATTGCCGAAAGCTTTCATGGCCGGAATCACTGGGTTGTGAATTTTCTGGACTGTATGGCCAAGTTGCCGAAGCATTCTCTTCTGACATTTTGCCTGCATTTATGGTGAAACGTCTGTATCCATAGTTGCAGGTGAAATGTCAGGAGAGAATGCTTTGGCAACATGGCCATAACTTTGATAGACAGCGGTTACCTCCATGGATAAAGAGTTTGAAACTGCATTATATAGCTAGTGCAGACTCATATAATCCAGTTCAATCGCCTGGATCCACTATAACTGCCAGAGGATGTTGGGAGTTGTAGGAGACCCCTGTGAAAGGGTTGTTAGACCCCCAAAGGGGCTGCGACCCACAGGTTGAGAACCGCTGTGCTAAAGCATATCACAAAACTAGAAAGTCAAAGGCTTTCATGGCCAGAATCATTGGGTTGTTGTGAGTTTTCTGGGCTGTATTGCCATGTTCCAGAAGCATTCCCTCCTGACGTTTTGCCTGCATCTACGGCAGGCATCCTCAGAGGTTGTGAGGTCACCCATTTGGTGTTGTCATTATTATTATAATTATTTTGTCGTGTCAGGAGCGACTTGAGAAACTGCAAGTCACTTCTGGTGTGAGAGAATGGGCCGCCTGCAAGGACGTCGCCCAGGGGACGCCTGGATGATTTGATGTTTTTATCATCCTTGTTTTATATAATCCTTGTTATATTGTTATTGGTGGTATTATTATCATCATCATTATGTCTGTATTATGTCTGTATCCATAGATGCAGGCCAAATGTCAGGAGAGAATGCTACGGCAACATGGCCATACAGCCCGGAAAACTCGTAACAACCTAGTATTGGTTGTTTTGGTGATGGTGATGATGATGCCCAAAAATTCCAGTAACTAATATGAGCAATCTTGATGGACAATCTGAGTGAACTATCTCTCATGGCAACTTGGGCAGAGAAGTTGCAAAACTACAACTCCCAGGAAACCATAGCATTGAGCCGGGGCAGTTAAAGCAGTCTCAAACTGCATTAACTCTGCAGTGTAGATGCAGCTCCTCATCTTCTCTCAAAAGCTTCTCCTTATCCAGAATAGACTCCCAATTTCCTTGCTTGGTCAGAAAAGTCAGGAATGCAAAAATACAAAAATACAAAATGCAAAGCTTTTGCATCTAATGTTTGTGTGTGCATTTCCGCAAGGAAAGCAGCACGGTTAGAAATTGGCAGACAACCGAGGCGTTTAGTTTCTGCAAAGCCATTTGGTTATGGATTCAAGGTCCTAGTCCACATGGTGCATTGCAAGAGAAGGGAAATTCTTGCAAATGGAAGGGCGTTTTGTTTCCCTTGCAAAGGCAAATTTTAGGGGCAAAGACATTTCAGTATCTCTTAGCTCTGATTTCCCACAAACTAACCTTGGGAGCATTCCATCCCCAACCAAGCAATGCCTATGAAAGGAGACGCCGCTCCGGGTTTTAGTCCGAACTTTAAAGATTCTATCCATTTTTTAAAAAGGAGCTGAATTTTTTTTTGTGTGCGGGGGAAACAAAGATCAGCACACTTCTTTGAGAGTTTGGATTGTTTTCTGAAAGTTTGGACCAAAATCCAGAGCGGACAAACCAACATGGGCACTATCGTAGCCTATCCTTTCTATTGAAAGTATAGTTACAATTAGATGCACATTCCCATTCATAGACGCATAAGAAAGGAGATGCCGCTGTGTTTTAGTCCGAACTTTAGCTATTCTATCCATTTTTTTAGTCCAAACTTTAAAGGCTCCATCCATTCTTTTTTTTAAAGGAGCCAAAGATTTTTTTGTGTGCAGGGGAAGCAGAGATCAGCATACTTCTTGGAGAGTTTTCTGAAAGTTCGGACCAAAATCCGGAGCGGACACACCAACATGGGCATAACCTTGCCATTGTAGGTATAGTTATAGATAGATGCTTATTTCCAGTCATGGATGCATATGAAAGGAGACACCGCTCTGTGTTTTAGTCCGAACTTTAACTATTCTATCCATAAGGAACTGAAGATATTATTTTTGTGCAGGGGAAGAAGAGATCAGCACACTCCTTGGACAGTTTTTTGAAAGTTCAGACCAAAATACGGAGCGGACACACCAACATAGGCCTAACTTTTCCATTGAAGGTATAGTTATAATTGGATGCACATTCCCATTCATAGATGCATATGAAAGGAGACGCCGCTCTGTGTTTTAGTCCGAACTTTAGCTATTCTATCCATAAGGAGCCGAAGATATTATTTTTGTGCAGGGGAAGCAGAGATCAGCACACTTATTGAGTTTTCTGAAAGTTCGGACCAAAATCCGGAGCGGACACACCAACATAGGCCTAACTTTTCCATTGAAGGTATAGTTAGAATCAGATGCACGTTCCCATTCGTGGATGCATATTTTGGGAAGAGTTTGGAGTTGATGAAGGAGAAGAAGTGAGACTATGAAAGGATTATGGCAGCACTTTGCATCCCTATAAAGAGGGAAAATAGGGTCCGCGCCCTCTTCTTTTCCTCCCGACTTCCCGAAAACAGGATTTGGAAAATAAGGAATAGAAGAAAAAAGCTGTGCCGGATGGCGGCAAAAGGGAGAGGGATTTTGGTGACCGTGGGTCCAGGAAAGTGGGGTGAAGGTGGGGAAGAAAAAAACAAAACATGCCCCTGAATATCAGGGAACAGTCATGAGGTACCTGCAAGTCCCCTCCCGCCCGCCCACCCCCTTTCCCGAACCCCCAACTCGGCTTCAGACATGCGTCTGCATCCGTTGCTGGAACCGCTGCCCGTAGTCCGAAGAGTACGAGAAACGGGTGGCGGTGGTGTACTTCCCCAGCGGGTCGTACGTGTCGTAGGGGCCTCGGCCATCCAGGGTGGGGTTGGGCGGCTGCGGGTAGGCCATGCGGTACGTGGCGTAGCCAGCGCCGGTGGGGAAGCCTGCGTGCCCGCCGTAGTTCTCGTAGGAAAGCTGGCTGGCCGTGTCGGCGGCGCCGGGAGCGGACGTGGTGGCCGACATGCCACCCGGAGTGGGACCGGGGTCCGGGTTGTACTCCGTGGCGGCTCCCCGGCCAAAGGTGTTGAGTTGGGCGTACCCGCTGGAGTGGGAAAGGCGGGAGGAAGGCCGGCCGTCAAAGCGAGTGGTGGTGTTCGGGTTGCGGTAGTCGGCGTAGAGCACCGTGCGGGAAGAAGGCCGGTCCTCATGGGCACGGACGTTGTAGTAGCCGTTGGTAGGGTCCTGGAAAGGAGGACAGAGAGAAGGATGAGTTTTGGTATCTCAAAAGAAGAGAAACATAGAATAATAGCGCTGAGCTGCTGATCTTGCTGACCGAAAGGTCACAGATTCGAATCTGGGGAGCCGCGTGAGCTCCCGCTGTTACTCCCAGCTTCTGTCAACCTAGCAGTTCGAAAACATGGAAATATGAGTAGATCAATAGGGAAGGTAATGGCGCTCCATGTAGTCACGCCGGCCACATGACCTTACATAGCATTACGTTTGCATACTGTATCCATTCAACGGTGTAGCTTCACCCAAAGAAAGCTGAAGACCTTATAGAACTACAACTCCCAGAATTCCATTCCCAACCTAGCAGTTCGAAAACATGCAAATGTAGGTAGATCAATATGTGGGAAGGTAAGGGTGCTCCATGCAGTCATGCTGGCCACATGACCTTGGAGGTGTCTATGGACAACACCAGCTCTTCGACTTAAGATATAGAGATGAGCACCAACCCCCAGAATCGGTCACGACTGGACTTAATGTCAAGGGAAAACCCTTTACCTTTACCTATGTCCACCTAAAAGTCCAAGCCAAATTCACATCAATCACAAAAAATGACTATTATTATTATTGACTATTATTATTATTATTAAATGACTATTATTATTATTATTATTATTATTGGAAGGAGCCCCCAGTGGATCAGTGAGTTAAGCCACTGAGCTGCTGAACTTGCTGACCAAAAGCTCATAGGTTCGAATCCGGGGAGCGTTGTGAGCTCCTGCTGTCAGCCTCAGCTTCTGCCAACCTACCAGTTAAAAAACATGCAAATGTGAGTAGATCAATAGGCGAGAAGGTAAGGGCGCTCCATGCAGTGATGCTGACCACATGACCTTGGAGGTGTCTACGGACTTAAGAGATGAGCAACAACCCCCAAGCCAAATTCACATCAATCACACAAAATGACTATTATTATTATTATTATTATTATTATTATTATTATTATTAAATGACCATTATTATTATTATTATTATTATTATTATTATTATTATTATTATTGAAGGAGCCCCCGGTGGATCAGTGAGTTAAGCCACTAAGCTGCTCAACTTGCTGACCGAAAAGTCATAGGTTCAAATCTGGGGAGCGGCGTGAGCTCCTGCTGTTAGTCCCAGCTTCTGCCAACCTAGCAGTTCAAAAACATGCAAATGTGTGTAGATCAATAGGTACCGCTCCGGTGGGAAGGTAACAGCGCTACATGAAGTCATGCTGGCCACATGACCTTGGAGGTGACTATGGACAACGCCGACTCTTTGGCTTAGAAATGAAGATGAGCACCAGAGTCCCAGAGTTGGACACGACTGGACTTAATGTCAGGGTAATAATAATAATAATAATAATAATAATAATAATAATAATAATAGGGTAAAAGGTAAACGTTTCCCCTGACATTAAGTCCAGTCGTGTCCGACTCTGTGGGTTGGTGCTCATCTCCATTTCTAAGCCAAAGAACCGGCATTGTCCATAGACACCTCCAAGGTCATGTGGCTGTCATGACTGCATGGAACGCCGTTACCTTCCCACCGGAGTGGTACCTATTGATATACTCACATTTGCATGTTTTCAAATTGCTAGGTTGGCAGAAGCTGGGGCTGACAGCAGAAGCTCATGCCACTCCCTGGATTTGAACCTGCAACCTTTTGGTCAACAAGCTCAGAAGCTCCCCTAATAATAATAATAATAATAATAATAATAATAATATTACAATCCTAGATGCTTGGGAAGTGTTCGACCTGTGATTTTTGTGATACGAAATCCAGCATATAGATCTCGTTTGCTGTGACATACTGTGCTTTTGTGTCAGTGAAATAATAATAATAATAATAATAATAATAATACATCACACAATCCTAGACACTTGGGAAGTGTTCGACTTGTGATTTTGTGATACGAAATCCAGCATATAGATCTCATTTGCTGTGACATACTGTGCTTTTGTGTCAGTAAAATAATAATAATAATAGTAATAGTAATAATAATAATAATAATAATAATAATAATAATAATAATCTTTATTTGTACCCTGCCACCACCTCCCCAAAGGGGACTCAGGGCAGTTAACATGAGGCCAAGCCCAAAATTACAGTACAACAAAATAAAATTCAAAGAAACCAAAATAACATCAAAATAAATACACGAAAATAACAAAATAAAATAAATAGTTACTAAATAGCATGACAAAGAAAAGTTTTACATTTACTTAAGAGTTGGAAGAGATTTCTTAGGCCATCCACAACCCCATTCTGCCAAGAAGCAGGCAAAGCACATTTAGGTGGCAGATGGCCCTCCAGCCTCTGCTTCAAAGCTTCCAAAGAAGGAGCCTCCAACACACTCCGGGGCAGAGAGTTCCACTGTTGAACGGCTCTTGTAATCAGGAAGTTCTTCCTAATGTTCAGATGGAATCTCCTTTCTTGTAGTTTGAAGCCATTGCTCCATTGCGTCCTAGTCTCCACGGAAGCAGAAAGGAAACCTGCTCCCTCCTCCTTAAGTCCCCTTCTTACCTTCAGCTCATATTCGTCCCGGGTGTCGATGGTGTCGCAGCGAAGGTCTTGCTTCAAATCCACGTCATCTTTGAATGACTTGAGGAAAGATTGGGGGGAGAAATTGCAAAATAAACAAAAAAAAATATATAATCAGGGCCTGTTCCAATACAATGTCTTTTCAACACTTTGGATCGCAATTTCGTTTATCCACACACATCAATGTTGTGGAAGCCTATCCAAAGACTATCCGATGGCTGACTATTTACTCCCCAAAAGAGATCTAACTTTGTATTTTCGAAGGCTTTCATGGCCGGAATCACTGGGTTGTTGTAGGTTTTTCGGGCTGTATCGCCATGCTTGAGAAGCATTCTCTCCTGACGTTTCTCCTGCATCTATGGCAGGCATTCTCAGGGGTTGTGAGGTTCCCAACAAAGGATTCCCCCAGGTAGTAAGAAGCCAAACATTGAGACTACTAGGCCATTAAATGCTAATCAATGTTGCCCTGTTGCAACATTCGCACTTGCCTCCAACAGACAAGAGTTCTTTTTCCCACCCATTCCCAACAAAGGATACCCCCAGGCAGTAAGAAGCCAAACATTGAGACTACTAGGCCATCAAATGCTAATCAAGGTGCCCTGTTGCAACATTCGCACTTGCCTCCAACAGACAAGAGTTCTTTCTCCCACCCATTCCCAACAAAGGATGCCCCCAGGCAGGAAGAAGCCAGGCTTTGAAGCTGAAAGGCCATTCAACATCAGGAGAGAATGATTCTAGAACATGGCCATACAGCCCAAAAAACAAACAACAACCCAACAGAAACATGGCTTGGTTTCTTGAAAATATAATTATAGAATCACAGAGTTGGAAGAGGCCTTACAACCTCTGAGGATGCCTGTCATAGATGCAGGCTAAATGTCAGGAGGGAATGCTTCTGGAACATGGCCAGACAAACCCAAAAACTCAAAGCAACCCAGTGATTCTGGCCATGAAAGCCTTTGATAATACATATAATATAATAATATTATAATATAATATTTTAATATATAATAATATTATAGCACACACATATCTAACTATAATATATTCTATTATAACACATATAATATAATCATACAACATAATACTTTTAATAATATTATAACACTAGCTGTGCCCGCCATACATTGCTGTGGCCAACCTCCCTCTTTCTTTCCCTTTTTTCCTTCCTTTGCTCCCTCTTTCCTTCCTTCCCTTTTTTCTTTCCTTCTCTCCTTCCTTCACTATCTCTTTCCTTCCTTCCGTTGCTCTTTGCTTCCATCTTTCCTTCTCTCTTTCCTTCTTTCCTTCCTTCTTTTTCTCTCCTTCCTTCCTTCCCTCCCTCTTTCCTTCCTTCCTTTTTCTTTCTCTCCTTCCTTCCTTCTCTACCTCTTTACTTCCTTCCTCCTCTCTTTCCTTCTTTCCTTCTCACCCTCTTTCTCTCATTCTTCCCCTCCTTCCTTTGCTCCCTCTTTCCTTCCTTCCCTTTTTTCTTTCCTTCTCTCCTTCCTTCACTATCTCTTTCCTTCCTTCTGTTGCTCTTTGCTTCCATCCTTCCTTCTCTCTTTCCTTCTTTCCTTCCCTCTTTTTCTCTCCTTCCTTCCTTCCCTCTTTCCTTCCTTTCTTTTTCTTTCTCTCCTTCCTTCCTTCTCTACCTCTTTACTTCCTTCCTCCTCTCTTTCCTTCTTTCCTTCCTTCTTTTTCTCTCCTTCCTTCCTTCCCTCCCTCTTTCCTTCCTTCCTTTTTCTTTCTCTCCTTTCTTCCTTCTCTACCTCTTTACTTCCTTCCTCCTCTCTTTCCTTCTTTCCTTCTCACCCTCTTTCTCTCATTCTTCCCCTCCTTCCTTTGCTCCCTCTTTCCTTCCTTCCCTTTTCTTCTTTCCTTCTCTCCTTCCTTCACTATCTCTTTCCTTCCTTCTGTTGCTCTTTGCTTCCATCCTTCCTTCTCTCTTTCCTTCTTTCCTTCCCTCTTTTTCTCTCCTTCCTTCCTTCCTTCCCTCTTTCCTTCCTTCCTTTTTCTTTCTCTCCTTCCTTCCTTCTCTACCTCTTTACTTCCTTCCTCCTCTCTTTCCTTCTTTCCTTCTCACCCTCTTTCTCTCATTCTTCCCCTCCTTCCTTTGCTCCCTCTTTCCTCCTTCCCTTTTCTTCTTTCCTTCTCTCCTTCCTTCTCTACATCTTTTCTTCCTTCGCTTCCATCCTTCCTTCTCTCTTTCCTTCTTTCCTTCCTTCTTTTTCTCTCCTTCCCTCCTTCCCTCCCTCTTTCCTTCCTTCCTTTTTCTTTCTCTCCTTCCTTCCTTCTCTACCTCTTTACTTCCTTCCTCCTCTCTTTCCTTCTTTCCTTCTCACCCTCTTTCTCTCATTCTTCCCCTCCTTCCTTTGCTCCCTTTCCTTCCTTCCCTTTTCTTCTTTCCTTCTCTACATCTTTTCTTCCTTCCTTTGCTTTTATCCTTCCTTCTCTTTTTCCTTCTTTCCTTCCTTTCTTTTCTCTCCTTCCTTCCCTCCCTCATCCCTTCCGTCCTTTTTTCTTTCTTTCTCTCCTTCCTTCCTTTGGCTTTGGAGTTGTAGTTCACCTACATTCAGAGATCACTGTGGAGTCAAACAATGATGGATCTGGACCAAACTCTGCAGGAATACCCAATATGCCCAAATGTGAACACTGGTGGAGTTTGGGGAAAATAGAATCTTGACATTTGGGAGTTGTAGTTGCTGGGATTTATAGTTCACCTACAATCACAGAGCATTCTGAACCCCACCAACGATGGAATTGGGCCAAACCTCCCACACAGAACCCCCATGTGGGCCACAGCAACGTGTGGCAGGGGACGGCTAGTAATAATATTATAATATAATATAATATAATATAATATAATAATTAATATAATCTAATATAATCTAATATAATAATTATATAAACGGTTAAAAGGAATCATCCAGAGCATTCTCTTCTTACCGAGTAGATGGCCTTCATGACCCGGGTGGCCGTAGAGACACTGGCCGTATCTTCTTCCCGGTCCGAGTGCAATGTCAAAGGCTCCCGGTTGACCGTCTCCACCTTGATGTCCAGCTTCCGCAAGGTCACGTCTTTCCTGCCTGGAAGAAGGAAAAGTCTCATCGTTTTTGAATCAGGAAATGAAAATGTGAAAGGAGGGCTGGGAGGCATCTTGAGGTCTTCGGAAGCTGTTGGGACTGCAAATCCCATCATCCTGTGAGCAATGTTACGTGTTTGCAGCTTCATGTATTGTTGAAGGCTTTCATGGCCAGAATCACTGAGTTGTTGTAGGGTTTATATGTCTATATGTCCTAGAAGCATTCTCTCTTGATGTTTTGCCCACCAGACACAATTGTGAGGGTGGTGGGACCGAGAGCAGGGCCCCTCCAGAAGATCTTAACAGCCTTGATGGTTCATAGGGGAGAATACGTCAAGCACAGGCTGTAACCCTATTATTATTATTATTACTATTATTTAAAACTTTTATATCTTCTCAACCTCCGTAGAGGGACTCAGTGGGAGAGAGTTCCAGAGCTGAGGGGCCACCACCGAGAAGGCCCTGTCCCTCGTCCCCACCAGACGGGCTTGCGAGGGTGGTGGGACCGAGAGCAGGGCCCCTCCAGAAGATCTTAATAACCTTGATGGTTCATAGGGGAAAATCCGTTCGGACAGGTAAATTGGGCTGGAGTCGTTTAGGGCGTTATAGGTCAACACCAGCACTTTGAATTGTGCTTGGAAACTGATTGGCAGCCAGTGGAGCTGATGTAGGGATGTAGATTTAGGGAAGTAATGCTACCCCTCTATTCTGCTCTCGTTAGACCACACCTGGAATATTGTGTCCAATTCTGGGCACCAGAATTCAAGAGAGATATTGACAAGCTGGAATGTGTCCAGAGGAGGGCGACTCAAATGATCAAGGGTCAGGAGAACAAGCCCTATGAGGAGCGGCTTAAAGAGCTGAGCATGTTTAGCCTGAAGAAGAGAAGGCTGAGAGGAGATATGGTAGCCATGTATAAATATGTGAGAGGAAGCCACAGGGAGGAGGGAGCAAGCTTGTTTTCTGCTTCCTTGGAGACTAGGACGCGGAACAATGGCTTCAAACTGCAAGAGAGGAGATTCCATCTGAACATGAGGAAGAACTTCCTGACTGTGAGAGCCGTTCAGCAGTGGAACTCTCTGCCCCGGAGTGTGGTGGAGGCTCCTTCTTTGGAAGCTTTTAAACAGAGGCTGGATGGCCATCTGTCAGGGGTGATTTGAATGCAATATTCCTGCTTCTTGGCAGAATGGGGTTGGACTGGATGGCCCATGAGGTCTCTTCCAACTCTTTGATTCTATGGTTCTATGATTCTATGAAGCCACAGGGAGGAGGGAGCAAGCTTGTTTTCTGCTTCCTTGGAGACTAGGACGCGGAACAATGGCTTCAAACTACAAGAGAGGAGATTCCATCTGAACATGAGGAAGAACTTCCTGACTGTGAGAGCCGTTCAGCAGTGGAACTCTCTGCCCCAGAGTGTGGTGAAGGCTCCTTCTTTGGAAGCTTTTAAACAGGGGCTGGATGGCCATCTGTCAGGGGTGATTTGAATGCAATATTCCTGCTTCTTGGCAGAATGGGGTTGGACTGGATGGCCCATGAGGTCTCTTCCAACTGATTCCATGATTCTATGAGTAGTATGCTCTCTGTACCCCACTCCTGTTAGAAGTCTGGACTAGTTGAAGCTTCCGGGCAGTCTTCAAAGGCAACCCCATGTAGAGAGCGTTGTAGTAGTCTATACGGGATGTAACCAGAGCGTGGACCACTGTGGCCAGATCAGACTTTCCAAGGTACGGATGCTGAGCCTGGGGTTCCATGCTCAGTGATGAGTCCAGGATCACTCCCAAGCTGCGAACGTGCGCCTTCAAGCACAGGCTGTAACCCTGTTCGGCCTTTCAACTGACCAGGAGGACCTCTGTCTTGTCTGGATTTAGTTTCAATCTGTTAGCCCTCATCCAGACCGTCACAGCGGCCAAGCACCGGTTCAGGACTTGGACAGCCTCCTTAGTAGTAGGTGTAAAGGAGTAACAGAGTTGGACATCATCTGCGTACAGGTGACACCGCACCCCGAAACTCCAGATGATCTCTCCCAACGGCTTTATGTATATGTTGAATAACATAGGGAGTATACTGAGCCCTGTAGGACCCCACAATACAATGGCCGTGGGGCCGAGCAGGAGTCCCCTAACAACACCTGGGAACGACCCTCGAGTAAGGAGTGGAGCCACTCCAAGGCCCATTCCTGCGAGTCACCCCAGAAGGATACCGTGGTCAACAGTATTGAAGGCCAATGAGAGGTCCAGCCGAACCAACAGTGACATGCTCTCCCTGTCTAGCTCCCAGCGAAGATCATCCACTAAGGCGACCAAGGCTACCCCAGTACCACGTCCTGGCCTAAAGCCAGACTGCGCCGGATCTAGATAATCAGTGTCTACCAAGAATTCATGGAGTTGCGAGGCTACCACACATTCCAGGACTTTGCCCAAATAGGAAACTGGATGATAGTTGACGAATTGAATGGGGTCCAGTGATGGGCAGGGATCCAGGATGCATGTGGTCGCATGTTTCATTGGTACAGCTCAATACTATGGAATTCTGGGAGCTGTAGTTTCCTTCTTCCCAAGCATCCGTTATTCCCAAGAGAGACCCAACACAAAAGAGGCAATACTTACTCCCTTTCCGTCGCCGGTAGAGGAAGCAAGCCAAGGCGACGAAGCAGAAGATGACCAAAATGCCGGCCCCGATGGTGGCTCCGGCGATGATCCCCACCGGCAATACCTCTGCAAAGGGAAGATCGGAGGGTCATCGGCATGGAGAAATACGAAAGAGTAACTCGAGCCAACTTTGGACAATCTTGGAGGAAGCTAGTAGCCGTATTAAGAGTGATGTATTTGAGCTCCATCTCCCAAAGCAGTTACTACACTCCCAACTCAAGAACAGAAAATGGAATGTAGGTGGAGATTAAAAGAAGGGCTTAAAGCCAACCTTAAATAATGTGGTATAGACTCCAAGAACTGGGAAGCCCTGGCCCTTGAGCGCTCTAACTGGAGGTCAGCTGTGACCAGCAGTGCTGCAGAATTCAAAGAGGCATGAATGGAGGGAGAAAGGGCGAAACGTGCCAAGAGGAAGAAGGTGCATCAAGCCAACCCTGACCTGGAAAGCAATGCTCTCACTGTGGAAGAACATGCAGGTCAAGAATAGGGCTCCACCATCACATAAGGACCCACCACCAAGACACTACACTTGGAAGACCATCATATTCGGACAACAAGTAAAAAAGTAAAATGGCTGATATTGGAAGCTAAGCAAGGCCAGCCTCGGATAGGGCTTGGATGGGAGACTACCATTGGCTTCTCCCACCTTTCTCCTCCAGCTGAATGATGGCCGTCCGGGACCCGAAGCTGTTCCAAGCCGTGCAGTTGTAGCGCGTCTGGAAGTCGACCTCCATGACGTTGTTGATGGACAAAGTGGACAGCACCCCGTTGCCGTTGTTGCTCCGCTCCACTGTGTAGCGCTCCAGGGTCCCCGTCTCCAAGGTCTTCTCCTGCCAACCCCAAGCCTGGAAGATGGAGAAAGAAACCTTAGTACAGTGAAAACAGTTGAATGGCCATCTGTTAGGGGTGCTTTGATGGTGCCTTCCAGCCTGGCAGAATGGGGTTGGACTGGATAACCCTTGAGATCCCTTCCAACTCTAGGATTCTGTGAGTAATAGTGTCATAGGGTTGATGGAGAAAGAGAACTCAACAACTTGAAACCAGTTGAATGGCCATCTATCGGGGGTGCTTTGATGGTGCCTTCCTGCCTGGCAGAATGGGGTTGGACTGGATAGCCCTTGGGATCCCTTCCGACTAGAATTATGTGAGTAATACTCATAGGGTTGATGGAAAAAGAGAACTCAACAAATTGAAACCAGTTGGATGGCCATCTATCGGGGGTGCTTTGATGGTATCTTCCTGCCTGGCAAAAGGGGGTTGGACTGGATGACCCTTAGGATCCCTTCCAACTTTAGAATTCTAGTCTCATGGAGAAAGAGAACTCAACAAATTGAAACCAGTTGGATGGCCATCTATCGGGGTGCTTTGAGGGTGCTTTTCTGCCTGGCAGAATGGGGTTGGACTGGATAGTCCTTGGGATCCCTTCCAACTCTAGAATCCTGTGAGTAATAGTCTTATAGGGTTGATGGAGAAAGAGACCCCAACAGATTGAAACCAGTTGGATGGCCATCTATCGGGGTGCTTTTACTAGGTCTCTCTGACTTACAATTCGGTCGGGGAGAGGAGTGCTCCCGATGAAACATTCCACTTTCCCGCGGTCGCCCCGTATGGCGTATTGGACTGACTCGCTGGAAATGATGGGGGGACCTAGAACAAAAGAAAGAAAGAAAGAGGAGGAGTGAGAGGAGGGAAGAAGAGAGAAGGAATTAAACTTGGGGTGTCCCATCTCTGGCACGAGAAACACGGCTTCCCATCCAACTCAAGTGGGTCTCAAAGGCGAGAAACAAATATTTCATGGAAATTGGAAGAGTTGCCAACTTCAACGTGGCGCACGGTTCCTTCCGTTCCTACCTGGCGCATCAGGACGAATACGGCTGAGTGAAACCAATCAAGTCTTTTGGGACATTAAGAAGAGAAAACCCGGCTTTGTTAATGAGGAGGATTACGAGGACGTTGCCTGTTAGGAAGAGCTTAAGGAGATTCAAAATCCTTAGATCGGCTCCCGCTGCTCAAAGACCCTGCGGGGAAGCGGGATTCTTCTTCATCATCCCTTTTGTTCCTTCTTTTGAGATGTTTAGCAGGGTTTCTCGCGTTCCTCCGACAAACAGGAGCCACGGGGAATCTGCCAGGGGGCAGGATTGGATGCTGGGAGGAATACATGAGACGACACAAGACCAGTGGCACACGATGCGCAAGGATGCTCTCCAAGGCCTTGGCTGTACGTTTCCTGCCTGGTTTTGAGGGTGATATTCGGCTCTGAGTCAAATTGGGATTTTCACAGTTTGGTCTTGGTCATCCGCTATTAAAGGTAAAGGTTGTCACTTGATATAAAGTCCAGTCATGTCCCACTCGGGGGTTGGTGCTCATCTCCATTTCTAAGCCGAAGAGCCGGCGTTGTCCACAGACACCTCCAAGGTGATGTGGCCAGCATGACTGCATGGAGCACAGTTATCTTCCCATCAGAAGTGCCGGCGTTGTCCATACACATCTCCAAAGTCATGTGGCTGGCATGACTGCATGGAGCACAGTTAACTTCCCATCAGAAGTGCCGGCGTTGTCCATACACACCTCCAAGGTCATGTGGCTGGCATGACTGCATGGAGCACAGTTATCTTCCCATTAGAAGAGCCGACGTTGTCCATACACACCTCCAAGGTCATGTGGCTGGCATGACTGCATGGAGCACAGTTATCTTCCCATCAGAAGTGCCGGCGTTGTCCATACACACCTCCAAAGTCATGTGGCTGGCATGACTGCATGGAGCACAGTTAACTTCCCATCAGAACAGCCGGTGTTGTCCATAGACACCTCCAAGGTCATGTGGCCGGCATGACTGCATGAAGCACCGTTACCTTCCCATCAGAAGAGCCGGTGTTGTCCATAGACACCTCCAAGGTCATGTGGCCGGCATGACTGCATTGAGCACAGTTAACTTCCCATCAGAACAGCCGGTGTTGTCCATAGACACCTCCAAGGTCATGTGGCCAGCATGACTGCATGAAGCACCGTTACCTTCCCACCTATTGATTTGCATTTTTTCCAACTGCTAGGTTGGCAGAAGCTGGGACTAACAGCAGGAGCTCATGCTGCTCCCCGGATTTGAGCCTGCGACCTTTCAATCATTAATAATATTGCATTACAGTGATATAGTACAATACATTAATATATAATACTAATATTGTGCTAGGATAATAATAACAATATATCATTATTATTATACATTAAAGGCAAAGGTTTATTAGTTTACACTATTTATTTTTGTTATTATTACATGCATTATTTTATTATTATTAGGTTGGCTGAAGCTGGGGCTAACAGTGGGAGCTCACCCTGCTCCCCGGATTTGAACCTGCAACCTTTCAATCATTAAGTTCAGTAGCTAAGTGGTTTAACCCACTGCACCACCGGGTTATTTTTATGTGTGTGTATGTGTATGTGTGTGTCTCTCTCTCTATATATATATATAATGTAATATCATGTAATATATATATGTGTGTGTGTGTGTGTATGTATATTATATGTTACCTATATTATTACTAATAATATTGCAGTACAGTGGTATAGTACAATACACTAATAGATAATACTAATATTGTGATAGGATAATAATAATAATAATAATAATAATAATATATTATTATTATTATTATTATTAAATATTAAAGGTAAAGGTTTATTATTTTACTCTATTTATTTTTGTTATTATTACATGTATTATTTTACTCTGACATTAAGTCCAGTTGTGTCCGATTCTGGGAGTTGGTGCTCATCTCCATTTCTAAACCGAAGAGCCGGCGTTGTCCACAGACACCGCCAAGGTCATGTGGCCGGCATGACTGCAAGGAGCACAGTTACCTTCCCATCAGAAGAGCCGGCATTGTCCACAGACACCACCATGGTCATGTGGCCGAGATGACTGCATGGAACACCATTACCTTCCCCTCGGAAGAGCCGGCGTTGTCCATAGACACCTCCAAAGTCATGTGGCCGGCATGACTGCATGGAACACCATTACCTTCCCATCACAAGAGCCAGCATTGTCCACAGACACCTCCAAGATCATGTGGCTGGCATGACTGCATGGAGCACAGTTATCTTCCCATCAGAAGAGCCGGTGTTGTCCATAGACACCTCCAAGGTCATGTGGCCGGCATGACTGCATGGAGCACTGTTACCTTCCCGCCAGAGTGGTACCTATTGATCTACTCACATTTGCATGTTTTCGAACTGCTAGGTTGGCAGAAGCTGGGGCTGACAGCGGAAGCTCACCTGTTCCTCAGATTCGAACCTGCGACGTTTCGGTCAACAAGCTCAGCAGCTCAGCAGTTTAACCCACTGCGCCACTGCGGACTCCATTGTAAAAATTCTACTAATACATATTTTAAAATACATTAATACACACATATTAAAAACACATTAGCTCTGACTCACCATTAACAATGAGGGCCACCTCGCGCTCTCCCACCCCGATTCGGGGGACGATGGCCTTGCAGACGTATTGCCCGGCATCCGCCTGCGTGACGGACTTGAGGTACAGCTGGTGACTATTGCTGAGGACCTGAAGAGAAAAAATAGTCAGAAAATATCGATGTGGGTTGCCTGGATCTCTTTCCTGAACCAGAGTGGCATATCGAACCTAACCTTGAAAAAGGACAATATCTTGCAGGGGAGCTATCCAAGGTGTTTAACCCTATTGTGCGAAAGGTAAAACATTCTCTGGGTTGCTGTGAGTCTTCCAGGCTGTATGGATATGTTCCAGAAGCATTCTCTCCTGACATTTTGCCCACCTCTATGGCAAGCACCCTCAGAGTTTGTGAGGTCTGTTGGAAACTACGCGAGTGAGGTTTATAATATACCTGTGGAATAATGTCAAGGGTGGGAGAAAGAACGCCGGCTTTTTGGCTTAAAAATGGAGATGAGCACTATCCCCCAGAGTTGGACACGACTAGACTTATTGTCAAGGGGAAACCTTGACCATTACCTTTACCTATTATTATTATTTGAAACACAACAAGTTGGTGTTAGTGAGAGCGAGTTTGGGTTTAGAGAAGAAGATTGGGTTAGTCTTTTGTGAGGTATTCAGAGTAGCTATTTAGTAGATAGGTAGAATACGGTTGTGGAGCAGGGCCCAGTTAGTGGACTGTTCAATTGCTAGGGAAGTCTAGTTCAGGATATTTTTGGCTAGATTCCTTAAGGGGCAGTTTTGGGGAGTTACTTTCAGAGATTAATTTCCTGAAGTAATTTTCTGTGGTGGAACTTTGAAGACTTGTAACCCAGAAGAGTTTAAGATTTTACTCTAATGCAACCACAAGCTTTTTCATGCCAGTATTTTACTGAAACCATTAAGCATTTGTACCTGAATTACTTCAAGCTTGTTCAATAAACATTCTTGTTCTTTTATTAACTTATACCAGCCTCAGTGTGTGTACCTTTGTGGTCAAAGTATGTCTAAAGTCAGCTTCACAGCAGCCACTAAGAAACTATAGTGGTTCAGTGTGTGATACAGAATAAACCCACAATATTACCTCAGCCTGGTGAATACTGGAATGGTGGCAGCGGATATCATTTGAAGAAGCATTTTAAGTCTCTCAGATCTAATATTTCCCAGTTTCTATCTGCTAAGTGTCTCTCCCCTTCTCTGCTCTAATCTCCCCTGATATTGGTATATTCAGTGGGATATATTTCAACAATTCAAATAAAGAGAAATTTAAATATACAGCTGTTTCAACAACCATACTCCCTCGTCCTTTTGATGGCTTTATATTTTTGGTAAGCACCCGCTCATGTTTTAGAAGATGCCTGCGCGTTATATGGCTTGTGCCAGTCTTTGCAGTTCAATCTTTAAATCCTCAGTAAAATCTATTATTACTATTACTATTACTATTATTATTATTATTATTAGGTTCCTTCTCAGCTACCTCACAGGGTTGTTGTGAGGATGCCCTAGGAGGCAGGAGAGCTATATATTCTGTGGGACAGAATACT
The DNA here is from genome assembly GCF_037176765.1 of Anolis sagrei. Lineage (NCBI taxonomy): Eukaryota > Metazoa > Chordata > Lepidosauria > Squamata > Anolidae > Anolis > Anolis sagrei. The sequence goes on from NC_090032.1 coordinate 7,000,871, forward strand.
AACTCTGAAATAAATTGGTGGAGGCTAAGAGATAAGGAATATATGGAATGGGTTATCAGAGGCCATCTAGTCTAACCACACAACAAAGCCAAGACCCCTGGGAAATGGTAAAACTTGCTTTCTACTAGTCGAGGAAGAACTTGCATGGAAGTATGGAATGGGTTATCAGAGGCCATCTAGTCTAACCACACAACAAAGCAGAAGATCCCTGGGAAATGCCAAAACCTGGTTCCTACTAGTCGAGGAAGGACTTAGCAGAAATAATCCTGGCAGGTCTAGGTTCTCTCCAACGTCAACACCAATGAGCAAACCGGCTCAACGACAAAGGCAAAATGAAAGTCAAGAGGGCAGACTGACCATGTTGGATTCCTTTTTGGTCCAGGTGAGGGTAAGGGGTGGGTTGCCCACCCACACGCAGGTCAGCGTCACGTCCGAGCCGATGTCAGTGGTCATGGGCTTTGGATCCACCACGATGCGAGGTGCAACTGGGTGAGAAGGAGAGCGGAAAGAGAGAATGGGTCATCTGAGTGGGAATTTTTAGGAGCCCACAGTGGCGCAGAGGGTTAAATCCCTGTGCCGGCAGGACTGAAGACCGACAGGTCGCAGGTTTGAATCCAGGGAGTGCGCGGATGAGCTCCCTCTGTCAGCTCCAGCTCCCCATGCAGGGACATGAGAGAAGCCTCCCACAAGGATGATAAAAACATCAAAAATCATCCGGGCATCCCCTGGGCAACGTCCTTGCAGACGGCCAATTCTCAAGTCGCTTCTGACACAACAAAAAATAAATAAATAGCCAAAATGGCTGAAGGACCTAAAATAGCTGTCTGTAGCAGTCTTCGTCTAAATGCATATAAATAAAAATGTAATGTTCGTTTGTGGGATTAACATAACTCAAAAACCACTTGATGAATTGACACCAAATTTGGACACAATACACCTATCAGGCCAAGCAGTGTCCATCACCCCTAAAAACACACAAAAACCCAGCAGAACGGACTTAAACCTCCCCAAAATAAACTATATATACATATACACATACATACATATATAAATACAGACACACACATATATATACACAAGCACACACAAATATACACATACATATACACATGTCTCCCATTTTGGGTCTTTTCAAGTATCCAGGTGAGACTGTAGGTAACCCCAGACCCTTCCACTAGTCCAGCCCATTTTCCCCAACAGCTCACTCACAATGGACATCCACCAGTGTGCTGACGTTGGTGCTGCCCACGTCGTTGTGGACCTCACAGGAGACCGGCTCCGTGAAGAAGGTGTAGTCCACCTGGGTCTCGTAACGGCTCTCTTTGGCATCCTCGATGATCAGCCCTCCTTTGGCCCACCTGGTGAGAAGAGAGAGAGAGGGGAGGAAATGATACTAATCAACGGAGGTGGATCACTCGTAGCACTCCAATTGTTTTTGTCTTGGGATTTATAGTTCACCTACAATCAAAGTGCACGCTGAACCCCACCAACAATGGAATTGGGCCAAACTTGGCACACAGAACTTCCATGACCAACAGAAAACACTAGAAGGGTTTGGTGAGTATTGACCTTGAGTTTGGGAGTTATAGTTCACCTACATCCAGAGTCTACCATGGACTCAAACAATGATGGATCTGGACCAAACTTGGCACGAATATTCCATATGCCCAAATATGAACACAGATGGAGTTTGGGGGAAATAGACCTTGATATTTGGGAGTTGTAGTTGCTGGGATTTATAGTTCACCTACAATCAAAGAGCATTCTGAACCCCACCAACGATGGAATTGAACCAAACTTGGCACACAGAACTTCCATGACCAAGAGAAAATACTGGAAGGGTACTGTGGGAATCAACCTTGAGTTTGGGAGTTGTAGTTGCTGGGATTTATAGTTCACCTACAATCAAAGAGCATTTTGAATTCCACCAATGATAGAATTGGGCCAAACTTCCCATGCAGAACTCCCATGACCAAGAGAAAATACTGGAAGGGTTTGATGGGCATTGACCTTGAGTTTTGGAGTTGTAGTTTACCTACATCCAGAGAGCACTGTGGAGTTGTAGTTCACCTACATCCAGAGAGCACTGTGGATTCAAACAATGACAGTTCTGGACCAAACTTGGCACAAATACTCAATATGCCCAATTGTGAATGCTGGTGGAGTTTGGGGAACATATACGTAGGAGTTGTATATGCTGGGATTTATAGTTCCCAGCATATACAACTGGGATTTATAGTTTAAAGAGCATTTTGAACTCCACCAATGATGGAATTGAACCAATCTTGGCACACAGAACTTCCATGACCAAGAGAAAATACTGGAAGGGTTTGGTGGGAATTGACGTTGAGTTTGGGAGTTGTAATTGCTGGGATTTATAGTTCAACTACAATCAAAGAGCATTCTGAACTCCACCAATGATGGAATTGAACCAAACTTGGCACACGGAAACCCCATGACCAAGAGAAAATACTGGAAGGGTTTGTTGGGCATTGACCTTGAGTTTTGGAGTTGTCGTTGCTGGGATTTATAGTTCACTTACAATCAAAGAGCATTCTGAACTCCACCAATGATGGAATTGAACCAAACTTGGCACACGGAAACCCCATGACCAAGAAAAAATACTGGAAGGGTTTGTTGGGCATTGACCTTGAGTTTTGGAGTTGTCGTTGCTGGGATTTATAGTTCACCTACAATCAAAGAACATTTTGAACACCGATGGAATTGAAACAAATGGCACATAGAAACCCCATGACCAAGAGAAAATACTGGAAGGGTTTGGTGTGCATTGACCTTGAGTTTTGGAGTTGTAGTTCATCTACCTCCAGAGAGCATTGTGGACTCAAACAATGATGGATCTGGACCAAACTTGACACGGATACTCAACATGCCCAAATGTGAATACTGGTGGGGTTGGGGGTCGATTTTGTCATTTGGGAGTTGTAGTTGCTGGGATTTATAGTTCACCTAAATCAAAGAGCATTCCGAACCCCATCAATGACAGAATTGAGCCAAACTTCCCACACAGAACCCCTATGCTTTGAAGTTACTCACTAGAGCGAGTCTCCCTCCAGCGTTGCACATTTTGAGGGCCATCTCTTAGTGTCTATTGCTGAAGGAACTCCTGAAAGTTTCGTTCTGATATCTGGAGGACCACAAGTGGTTTATCCTTTTGACCCTGTTGAGGCTTTGACTCAGACAAAGAACAGCAGACTCACCTGTAGCCCTTGATCTCTGGGTTGGCGGTGGCTAAGCAGGTGAAGGTGACCCGCTCTCCCTCCTGCACCGTCTGGGGCTGAATGGACAGCGTCACAGTTGGAGGGTCTGCGGCACAAAAGGAAATTGTTATTCTCCAGAGAATGGGGGCAAATGGGGGATGTGAAAGTGTGAAACCTCCCACTTCCAGGTAGTAAGCCACTGAGGTTATTTCCTTCTTCACAAGAACCATGCGCCGTTCCCACACTCACGATGAACATTGAGCTTGATGGAGGTCTCCTTTCCAGATGGGATGGCGTCATTGGTGCACCGGCAAACGTATACCCTTCCGATGTCCAGATCGGTGGGGTTGATGGGCAGCTGGCTCGTGGTCGTCTCCCTTTTGCCATCAGGCAACACTTCCTGGGGGGAAAAAAAAACCAAAAACAGTCATTTCTGGAAGGGACCTCAAAGAAAAATGAATGATGATAAGGGGAAGCATTTTAGAGCTCAGTTGGGTTTGTTGGAACCCCCAGTGGTGCAGCAGGTTAAACTGCTGAGCTGCTGAACTCGCTGATCGAAAGCGAGCAATACTCAATATGCCCAAATGTGAACACTTTCCTAACTTCCTTTGTTCATTCCTTCCTTCCTTCTTTCCTCCTTTTCTTCCTTCCGCCCTTTGTTCCTTCTTTCTTTCCTTCCATCCTTCTTTCTTTCCTTCTTTCCTTCTGTCTTTCCTTTCTTTTTTTCTTTCTTTCTTTCTTTCCTCCTTCCTTCCTTCCCTCCTTCTTTCCTTCCATCCTTCTTTCTTTCCCTCTTTTCTTCTGTCCTTCCTTTTTTCTTTCTTTCCTCCTTCCTTCCTTTTTTCCTTGTCCTCCCTTCCTCCCTTCCTCCCTTTCTTCATTCCTTCATTCTTTCCTTCCTTCTTTTATCCTTTCTTTCCTCCCATCTTTTCTACCTTCCCTTGCTCCTTTCTTCTTTCCTTCCTCTTTCTTTCTTTTGTTCCACCCTTTGTTCCTCCCTTCCTTCTTTCCTTCCATCCTTCTTTCTTTCCTTCTTTCCTTCCTTCCTTCTTCCTTCCTTTCTTCCTTGTCCTTTCTTCTTTCCTTCCTTCTTTTCTCCTTTCTTTCCTCCCATCTTTTCTACCTTCCCTTGCTCCTTTCTTCTTTCCTCTCCTCTTTCTTTCTTTCTTTCTTTCTTTTGTTCCACCTTTGTTCCTCCCTTCCTTCTTTCCTTCCATCCTTCTTTCTTTCCCTCTTTCCTTCCTTCCTTCTTCCTTCCTTGTCCTTTCTTCTTTCCTTCCTTCCTTCATTCATTCTTTCCTTCCTTCTTTTCTCCTTTCTTTCCTCCCATCTTTTCTACCTTCCCTTGCTCCTTTCTTCCTTCTTTCCTTTCCTCTTTCTTTCTTTCTTTCTTTCTTTCTTTCTTTCTTTCGTTCCACCCTTTGTTCCTCCCTTTCCCCTTCCTTCTTTCCTTCCATCCTTCTTTCTTTCCCTCTTTCCTTCCTTCTTCCTTCCTTCCTTCCTTGTCCTTTCTTCTTTCCTTCCTTCCTTCATTCTTTCCTTCCTTCTTTTCTCCTTTCTTTCCTCCCATCTTTTCTACCTTCCCTTGCTCCTTTCTTCCTTCTTTCCTTTCCTCTTTCTTCCTTTCTTTTTTTCTTTCTCTTTCCTTCTTTCCTTCCTTCCTTGTCCTTTCTTTTCTTGCTTCCATGCTTCCTTCCATCCTTCCTCCATTCCTTCATTCTTTCCTAATGCACTATGCTAATAATATAATATATTGTATGTATGTATATCTTGTACACCACTCTGAGTCCCCTTCGGGGTGAGAAGGGCGGCATATAAATGTCGTAAATAGATAAATAAATGAATAATCAAGGTGGCCAATTGCGACATTCACACTTCCCTCCAACAGACTGCTGACTTCATCAACTAAAATGAGAGTCTCAGTCTGAATAGTCCCAGATCTAGTCACATGGTCTGCAGTCCCTCCCACAACCTCAAAAAACATAGAGTTAAGGCGAAAAATGCATACCAATATATACATACAATATAGTAAGCAATCACAATTATATATATAACAAATCACTAGTTTAGGAGTGTCAGGTTTTACAATGTATTGTAATGTAATATAGCTGACTCATGCACTGCTAATGGGCTTCTATTGGAAATGCTGAGTCATGCATTAACTGTATATAGGAACTTCATTTGGGGAATGTGTTCTGGCCTAGTCCAGGTGATTGTGAATGATGCAATCCTGGGTCTGAGTTAAGTCAATGGGTTGGGAACCAATCAGAGATTGCTATGTGTAATTGTATAGAATTGTATATAAGGAAGTCATATACAGTGTATTCTCTTTCCTTGTGCAGTGATGTTGTTCATCGAAGGCTATATGTAATTAAAAGAACCTGTCTGCAAAGACAAGATATAACTGTGTGCTGTGGTAAGTT